>NC_041060.1:1118805-1462287 GCF_900634775.1 Gouania willdenowi | reverse complement strand
ATGAGAGCAGAGGCCGGACACCAACACACACACACACACACACACACAAACACTTCAACTGGGGCTCGTTGGTAGAAAAGATGCGTTTTTAATTTGTGCTAATCTGAAGTTTTTTTTTTTTTTTTTATCACAAATTAAACTTACAACATGTAGAAAATTTACAACAATCCCTCAAAAAGAAAAAAAAAACAAAACAAACTGCCCCAAAAACACACTTTGCTGCTGCATGCTATGATGAAAACTGAAAATAAAGAATCCACAGCTCAAGTTCAAACGCTGTTGGACCAAAAAATATAGATTATCACCAAGACTGAGACGACCACGACACTGCTTCGTCCAAAACCAGATACTATTCATGTTTGAAAGGTAAACACCACGTCACAGACTAAAGGCACATGTACTTTGGTCCTCAATCAGAGACCAGGACCAGCATCACGTTTGAGACCTTGTCCAATCACAGCTGAGATGGCGTTTAAAACAGTAACCTGCTCCACTGACCCCCTCCCCCATGTGTGTGTGTGTGTGTGTGTGGACCACAATACATTCCATGTTGTGCTGTAGACGACATTAAAAGTGAGTTCTTGGCCCCAATTTAAACATCACGAACTTTATGAAAAGCTTCTCACTCGCGTTTTCCTGTGATCATCACATAGAAAGGATTACATTGGTATTCACTTTGTTTTCATTTTTGCATTAAAATCACAAAATTAAAACAAGGATAAACATCAAAGAATTGCGATTCTCTTTTTCAAAAATGGTCAAAAACACTCAGATGTTCAGCTACATTTTTTTTTACAGCTGAAAGCCGTCTCTGCAAAGTAACACTAAAGGCTCACGTTAACATTACATCATCAGAATCACTGAGTGACTCGTCACTTTTCTTTAAAGTGAAAGTTATCAGGATCAGTGAGCAAGTCAAAAAAAAGCTTGAACACAAAAAATATGTCTGGTTCAAAAAAGCAAAACGCTGATGAGATGGATTCTTTTTAATCTCAAACCTCAAGAGAAACTCACGTCTCTGAAAGCAACACAGACTCAAAGCAGCGATGTGCACTTAGTGAAACAACTACTGGAACAAGTCTCTAATTCTCTACGTTTCCAAACCCCACACCAGATTTCAAGTTGCTTTTTTTCCCCCCAACAAATAAAACAAGTTTGCAAAGTGTTGCTCATGGAGACGTTTTTCCAAATCCAAGAATCAGAGGAGCTTTGAGGGTCGACTAAAGTCCTGCTTCTGCAAGATATTCATCTTTAAACGAGGGATTCTTTTTCACAACCCTTCAAAGAAACTAAAAAATACTGCCACGTCTTCCCTCACACGTGTTGGATCTTTATGATGAGGTGCCGGGGAGGGTGTGTGTGTGTGTGTGTGTGTCCAGGTTAAATGGTGGACTTGGAGAAGGAAACCTTCAGGTGGTGATTTCCTCCCATGTCGTAGTTGTGAAGATCCATCAGAGACTGAATGGCTTCCTCCACCGAGGTCATCTGGATCAGAGCCATCTTACGACCCCTGGACGAAGAAAAGAACCGACCCACAAATATTACATTACAGCGTGACACGAGAAATCAGAGACAGGCAGAAATTAAATTCCTCCTATTGTTTTTTCCCTTCACACTATATAATTATTATTAGGGCCTGAGCACAACGGTGCGTAGGTCCTATTGTAATACACCTTGTTTATTATTATTCTGAATAAAAAGTGATTGCATTTTTGAAAGCCTAAACACGTTAAAAAGCTCATGAAAATTTAAACGCATATTAGGACTGGTGAAAAAATTTGATATTTTGGGAGAACTGCACATGTGAATGACAAAATGACTCAATGGTGCCCCCTTGAAAGTTGCATTTGTTCTCAGCTGGGACTGATGATATATCACTGTGGAACTTCTACAACATTCTGTAGAATTCTGACATCACTATAGAGGTCATTTGGATGTAAACGCATTGTGCTAACAATTCGACAGAAGTGAGAAAGACTGATTTAGAGAGGAAATGAATCAATCTGTGTATGCAGGATTAGATGAAGTAAGACTGAGATGTTATAAAAAAGTAAACATCTGAATCCCCTCACTGGAAAAACTTGAAGGCCTTGACGGTTCCTCCGAACAGAAGACGTAGATCTTCTTCTCCGATACCATCTCTGAACACACAAACACAACCTGTCATTCAGTCTGCAGTGAAACACAAAGAGGACAAATGGCTGATTGATCTACTTGATGTTGGACAGGTGGAGAGTCGCTGAGGGCGGGAAAATGTTCTGGAAGTTTTTAGATCCGGGCTTTTTAAAGCGATGAAGGGGGGATCCAGAAAAATCTGGAACAGAAAAACAAACAAACAAACAAAGCCTTGAAAAAGTCCTTCAAAGTAAAAAAAATACACAAATATAGTGGAGTGGGATTTACCTTTAGTGAGCAGCTGGTCATCCAGTCCTTCTCTGGGCAGAGCCACAGTCTGATGCTTGGACAGCGTCACTCGCATCACTTTACCAAACACCTTCTGACCGTTCAGGTGGCTCATCGCTGCACACAGAAGCAACAGGAAGCACGATTCAGTTTGATAAATGCATGACAACAATAAATCTTGAACAAAATTATGAAAAAAATGCAATGAACAGAGAAAACAGCAAAAAAAAAAAAATGCAGTTTTTTGTCTAATGTTCACTTCTCACGATCAAATGCTTTGAAACCACAACCACCGCGTTTTCATGTTACCGAAAAACAAACGTCCCTACACACGAGGACCTGATTTTCGGTGAAAAACACATCATATCCTTTTTTAAAGACAGCAGTATTGACATGTATCGTATCGGCTGATACTATGCAACTGGGTATCGGTAAAAAAGAAAAGAAGGTATTGAAACAACACTATTTTCAGCTTTGTTTTTTTGTCTGCTATGGCCAACATGATATAGGGTGCTTTCACGTATCGTTTCGTTTCACGTATGGAGGACAGCTGATATTTTTATCACCTTGGTTTGAGTTCAGATCCACTGCAAACAGCCTCTGGTGCAGTTACATGAGCTAGCCACTTGGGGGCGTTGTTACTGGAGTAGAAACTTCTCTAGGCAGAAACTTGTGGTTTTAAAGTCATGTTTTGCACCGTCGCCGACTCTCCTGACAACCCACAATGCCATGCACTTAACATCATCTCCCATAGTTTGTGTTTTTGGTCCGTGCTGAGTGCGCATTGCATTCACTGCGTTCCTAATCGCTCTAGACTTCGATTGGAAATGCTCCGAGAAAGGCAGAAACAATCGCCCTAGACTTCATCTGTTTGATCTGCTCTAGATTTAGTTTGCGTATTCACACCACCCAAACAAGATGGACTATTTAAGCAAACAAATCCTAGAGCGTTTTAACCTCTTTAGGGTCCGTCGATGTGAAAGCACCCAAAGAGTATGCAGAATAAAAACTCAAAACATACTCAGGCGGACTCCGCTCACAACGGACTCTCTCCTTAGAGCTTACATACTTGGGCGCACCACCGTGTAGTAGTTTCCATTAAAATCCTACATGTCCCATGATTCTTAGCGCTTCTCTGGGACGTGTTTTAAAGATGTCCGTACTGTCGTAGCTCATCTTCATGTGTTTCACCAGGAGGGTGAAATATAGGTCGGTGTTACATTTAATGCGGGTTGATACAATGCCGAGCAGTGTTTTGTGAGACCAACTACGCGGAGAAGTCAGCGCGGTCGTAAAAACTGAGCTTTGCATGTAATTGACCTGGCGGAGTTTGCTTTGCGGGCGTCCGCCCGAGTATGTTTGAGCTTCAACTCTGTTAATTCTAGTACTGAAACTAGACAATCTCTGCAATTAAGTGTATATCGTTATTGGACAAAAAAAAAAAAATCACATATTGTGCATCCCTAGGATCTATTTTATTTTTCATTTTTGTAGACTTACCGAGTTGAGCTTGATTGCCATCTGACAGCTGGATCAGAGCGCTGTCCTTTTTGTTGTAGAGGATCTTCACCCTCTGGACATCACCATAGACTCCTAAAGGTAGAGAGAAAAAAGGGGCAGAGAGAGAGATAGAGAGAGAGAGAGAGAGAGAGAGAGAGAGAGAGCACAAAGCAAGAGACAAAGAAGAGGAGGATAGAAAAGACAGAGCAGGAGAGATGGAGCCGACCAAGATAAAAGGAGAGGTGTGAAGGATGGAAGGAATAAAGTTAGTGCCAGAAAGACAAATGAAAGAGAAGTGGAGTCTTCCCATTTGATTCCCAACAACAACTCAATCAAATGCTTCTGTTGCAACTTCTGACTGGAGAGAAAACCTGAGCTGATGTTAAGGACTAACTGGTTATGGTTTAGTCTGAGCGGCAGGTGTAGAATTAGTACAACGTAGAGATTATAAATGTACAGCAGCAAAGAGAGGAGAACAAGAAAACACTGGCTGCAGAAGAAAATAAGGACTTTGTTTGGATATCGAAGACTTTCTGAGACAATATTAGAAGAAGCTGCAGAGACATTAAAACTGGTCTGAGTGACTGGGACTCAGCTTTACCACTACTGTGATGAGAACAAATACACATTTTTATTTAAAGACTCATTGTAGAAGAAGCAAACAGGAGTAAAAAGTTTGAATAACAAGAAACATGATGGTGTCGTAGGAAAAATGAAGGATTTGTAAATACATTAGTATTTATGGGAATTTTCACAGTTGGAAACTTTCCATGGGAATGAAGAGAAATTAATAGGAATAAACTGTACCTTAACAGAGATGTTAAATACAGTTGTGAAAATATATTGTTGCATCATCTTGGCTTAACCACATTACATGCAATTATACTTGAGATTCAGGCCACGCCCCCTACAAATAAGGGCTCAGGCAGATGAGTAATATTGTTTTTGTTATGAAATAACTTCAATCAAATAATTTTAGTTCAAACAAACACAGCACCGTTTGTGCTTAAAAAGCAGTTATTGGCATCAGTGCAGCTGTTTTTGCCAGATTGTTTTATTATAAAAGTTGCATTTTTGATGTTTATGATGGTATTACTTTCTGCAAGTCTGGAGAAAAAAAAGCTCTAAGGTCCTTACAAAACTTAAATGACTGTAAAATTCTACTTACAAATATATCTGTTGAAATGTTGTGTTTTTTTTGTATTTATTTTTAATGGATGCCAATATTAATGTATGAATATCAGAGGTGTGCATTGCCTTGATTCTGATGATACGATTTGAATGTCACGATACGATAAATTCCAATATATCCCGATACTAAACAATACGATTACATCGTGAAAATAATTAAAAATTTCACCTTTACAAATAAAAAATGGTTTGAACTACAATTTATTTCATTTATTTAAACTAATAATAATATGATAATTATCATATATGAAATATCATGATGATATATCATGATGACATGATGATATATCAGAGAATGGATTTTTTCTTACATCCTTGATGAATATGATACAGTGATTTAAAATTACTCCCAATTTCCAATTAATAATACTTTCCATGAAATGTTTCTATTTTGGAAAATTCCCCAAATTCTAAAGCTTAAATGCCTGTGCAACTGGACTCAAATATAAAAAAAGAATAAAATGATTTCTTGTGAATTTTAAGAAGTCAGGGCGTAACTATATACAATTTTAAAAAACATAACAATAATGCTAAATTACTTAATTAATTAATAATGCTATGATCATGTCATTTTTGGTTCTTTTTCCTAAAATCTTAAACCTTAAAAACCGCTAACGTGTATTTCAATTTCAATAAAAAAAAACACTCAAAGCAGTATATTTACCTACATACACACTACATTTGCATCTGCTTTGTTTTGACTGAAAATTAATACATGAAAACCAGGATTAATCTTAAATAGAAAAGCTTTGAATTTTTGTTCTCATCAAGTAAAAGATAAGCCGACCAAAGAGACTCAGACTCTGCACATTATTTTTCACACCTTAACTCTGCCGTGAACCATATAAACAGTGGAGAGTTGGAAAATACAGAACGATACAGAAGAACAGTGTCCACGACATCACTGAAGAAAGTGAACAGAACTGGATTAACAGAGAGAGATATACAGATAGAATAGTAGAGGTTGAACATACCGAAGAGGGTAAAGAGACTTTGAGGCGTGACCATCTTTAGAGAAAGAGACCGCAGAGCAGAGTGACAGGTAGAGGAGCAGAGGAGGAGGAAGAGGAGAGACGAAGGTAGAGATCAGATCAGACCGCCCAGCGTTGGACAAGGAGTAGGTGGTGGTTCCAGGATGATGATGAGAGGTGGAGCAAAGATGGAGGCCAAAACGGGGGGTTTGAAATAAGGAGGACGTTAAGACAGCAAAGCCAAAGTTAAGTTCAGATCAGAGAGTAAGGAGGAGGAGGAGGAAGCAAAAATTGATAGTGGTAGAGGTTTGGGGGGAGGGGTAACAGTAAAGTATGTTTGGGCATCAGGAGGTTCCGATGCATATAAAATAAATGTGTGAATGGGGGTGGAGGGGGGGTGGGGGGCAGAGGAGGGAAGAAAGGAGGCGGGAGGGAAGAAAGGAGAAGAGGAGGACAAAAAACCAAAGCAGAAGTCAGTAAACAGAGCATCAGTGGAACATCAACGGAGTCTCATGGGTTCGCGACCAGAAACGCACACACACACACACACACACACACACACACACACACACACACGTATTCCAGTTTGGTTAACACATTCAAACACTCTGCTGGACACAGTTACCCATAAAAATAAATAAATAAATAAAAAAACAATTAGGCAGAAATTAAATATCGCCAAACCAAGATGAATGACAGCAGGAGCAGCAGGATATATTGAACCAAAAGGATGAAAAGACAATGAAACAGACGGCTCCAGGAACCAAAGAACTACAGCCGTCACAGACACGAGGTGACGAGTCACCACAGCTTTACCGTTTTAGTGCAGCAAAGTCATCTGTGACAGCTTTAATAATGTCACTTCCATGAAAAACACACAATTGATACAGTAGAGACATGCAATGTCTTTGCTATTTTTCCTTGTCGCTGTGCCTTTTGCCCATGCAGCATAGACTTCCTGCCTAACTAAGCAAAGAGGAACACCAACATACCATCATCAACATTCATCTTAGAGTCATTATGGTTCAAAATTTACACCATGTGAGAGTTTGCACTGGATTCTCTCAGATGAAGAGAAAAGTTGTCGCCGTTAACTGAAGAGACGAGGAACAACTTAAGCAGATGTAGGTGCGATTATCTTCAAGAAGAAAAGAATCAAAATTTCTTAATTATAATCTACATTTCCAATCAGACAGTTTCCTTCAGGGGAAAAGGAGATATGATTAGAGCTGGGTTAATCGATTCATAAAATCCTAAAATCGATTGTTTACTATGTCTTTCCTAGTGGGCTCAATTCCTAATGTGAACATTAATATTTTCATCACTGCATCAAGTTAGTTACTTTCTACTGTATACTTGGGATGCACCAAAATGAAAATTTTTGACGAAACCGAAAATGAGAAAACCCAAGGCTGAAAATCGAATTGTTATTGTTAGTACCATTGCATTTCTGACTATAAATGTGTTCAAACATCACATAAAAATTAAAGCATTGCAGTTGTATAATTTAATAATAATGGTTCAAAGAATAAATTAATTAAAAATATATGAAAATATTAATTTTGCACTAACGTTCCAACAATGCACAGAAAATAATGTATTTATTTTTTAGGCGTCTGGTGCGTAGCTTGGATTTTTTGGAGGCCTGCGTCAGGCGTCAATGTGTCATTAACATAAATGACATTTGAGTGTGTACTTTTCATAGTTTTTGCTCCGTCTCAACCTCTGCTTAGAAGAGGCTTTAGTGTTCAGATGTGTTGAAACAGCTGCTCTACGGACACGTTGGTCACATCTTCTGACACGATTTGATTTTTTTTTCAATGCACTTAAAAATTTATTGTCAAAAGTGCAACTTTATTGCTGTAATTGTCCTCAAGAGTTAAAATGCATAAAACAATCCCAAAATAAAAAGTAAAGGAGGCACTGTCATTCAACAATTTCAAGCTTTAACCCAGGTTTAAGCAAAAGTACAACAGCAACTTCATAGTAGCTTAAATTTTCTGATTAAGAAATCAGATAACTACATATTTTACAATATATAACGTTATAATAAAAAAATAATAAACTCTTCCCATAGCATCTCAGCATATAAATAAAATAAAACAAAAATTAAACATGCCTGTGGCACACATATAGCCTACTCAAAGGGTAAACACACATAAACACACGCATGCGCTACAGTAACCCATAAGGACGGAACGCGAAAAAGTCAGAAAAAACTGGTGGGGGAGAAAGAAAAAATAAAAAATAAAAATAATAATAATAATGAAAAATATATATAGATATTTTAAAACTCGAATTTGCAAAATAAAAATAGTTTTTATCTACAAATTTGACAACTCGATTAAATTGATTTGTTTTCTGGCCCTAACTGCGGTGTTTCTTGATTCGATTGCGTTGTTTAGGCGTTAAAAGGGTTTCGGTCTAAAATGGCCCAAAAGAGCAGTTTTGGTTTTCGGCCAAAAACTTTCATTGCATCACTAGATTCACTACCTTATACATCATCTGATCTCTGAGAATCCCTTCAACATTCAAGTAAAATCGGTACCATGACTAAAATATCTTTAACTGTATCGGAAATCAAACAGATTCGAGCATCGAATCTGTTCGACAAATTGGAATCGATACCAAACTCTAATCATTATCTACTCTAACACTACAACCTGAAGAACAGTTTAAATGCACCCCAAACCATGCAGAGAAGGGTACAACAAGAAACATGTGAATAAGAAAACTGATCTTTATCTACTTCTGTTACCTTTTGTGTTGCTTGATGTGAGAAAACACATTAACACAAGCCTAAAAACACAGTGTCTGATTCATTAACTTTAGAGTCAAATACATTACCTTCAATGAATATCATAGCCGAGCGACACTAAAAACAGTCACGTTTTAAATATTTTATATATATGGAGATTTTAATAGTTCTTTGATTTAAAGTGGTGGGTGATGAAGTACATAAAGTAAACGTACGAACCACAAGCATTCAAACCACGATAGAATCAAGTGTTTGATAAAAGAAAGGGATTCAGAGCTTGGTTATGTTGCTGGGTTGTGTGTGCAGTGCTCATCGTACCTCTTCATTCAGGTTAGAGGCCAAAAGAACTCCAGAAACTCCCGAACCCGACAGAGCAACACGACCCGCTGCTGCTGCCGCCGCCGCCGCAGCGCTCAGAGGACTGATGGCTCCTGGAATAGTATATGCAGGATTTTTATCAATGGAAATGAGTAATTGTGACTAAAATTGTAAAAGTAATAAAAAACAAACAAACAACAATACATTAGATCTTATTTAAAATAGAAAAATAGTAACTGCAGTATTATAGAAGAATGTATGAAACACCAGGACAAAACAAATGAGTGGATTATAAAAACCTAATTGACTTATGCAAAGCTTTATCAACCTTAAAATGACAAAATGTACAAGCAGGTAAAACACGGGTGTGTATTAAATAAATGTGGGAATGTCATGTACACATCTCATCAAATAATAGGAAATTATCAGAAAAGTTGAGCACTGGACTAATTAAAAATAAATAAATCTATTAAACCTTTCAAATGGAGGTAGATTTGTATCTATTATTCAATTAAAGAAACAACATTTTTAATAGAAGAAAAACATGTTTTAATGCAAACAAATATATAACACCCAAAAAATAGCATTTAACAATTTATTTATTTGAAAAGGTTGCTTTTATTGAACAAAGTGATCTTTTCTTGTATTTGGGCACTATCGTGGGTGTTTCTTTATTATTCAATAAAAATAAATAAAAATTATCCAATTTCGTGGGTGTCAAATATTTGTTTACACTTTATTTTATTTAATTGAAAATGTTTTTTTTTTAATATTGAAAATTGTTTTTTTTTTTTAAATTGTAGCAACTTTTGATTTAAGTTAATATTTTTGATTGAACAATTAGGACATAAATCTACCTCCATACTATCACACTTTGATGGCACAGAAACACAGAAGTGAATAAACAGACGTAATAAACGTACCTCCTCCCTGTGAAAGGGACAGTGAAGACGAGTAACCTCCTCCACTCGAGTAAGAAGCAAGTGCTCCAGATGGTGTTCCTACAAGACAATGATCATCTATTGTAGATTTAAAACCTTTATAGAAAACACAACACAACACTGCTGTGCCGTATTCACTACACACTAAGGGTGCAACGATTAGTTGACATTGTCGACAAAAATCAATAACAGAATTAGTCACCGACAAATGTAATAGTTGACAATTGTCTGTTACATCATCACCCGTCTTTATCAAGCTGTGGACGGAGCTGAACATTGTTTTTCATGTTTTTCATCTCATCTTCTACATATCTTTGCTCAGAGCTATATGCACGTTACGCCCTCAATTTAGCCAAGAATGTCTCTAAAAACCTTGTTCCATGGGAAAAAATTGCCTCCAAGTCATTTTTCAACAACTTATTCCCTGGAGCGCTGTTACCGGGAGCTCCGCGGTGCTTAATTTCATACAATAACACTAATAGAATGACCCACATGCACAAATATATTTCAAAAAATAGCAGCCCATGAAGAAGAACTCTGAGTCAGCAGCTATTGTAGCTTTTTTTAATGTGTATGCTATTACTGAATCAGTTTCAGTATTCAATTTAATTTGTGTTTGTAAGAAACCTGTTTACACTATAAGATGGGAATAATTTTATTTATTTATTTATGGATTTTATTTATCGTAATTTTCATCATTAATGTGATGAATACCAGAAATTATTGAGATACATTTTTAGTCTATATCGCCCATCCCTAGTCTGGGAGCATTTCACTCTTGACACAATTAAATTAAATTACCTGTCCCAAGCCAAATTTTAAAGATTGTAGCAATATAGAGCAAATAATTGTATGATTTATTATCCGATTAGTCGATTAATCGTTTCAATAATCAATGACTAGTCGACTATTAAAATAGTTGTTAGTTGCAGCTCTACTACACAGTGGGACATTCAGTAAAAAAAGCTTTGAAAACTCAACATACGTCTGTTTAAAGCCTATTATTAGTAGATATTAAGTATAATATCCCGATAAAGACTGGTGTCCATTTCCCGTAAAATCACAATTCCAGCTGCACTGGTTCTGTAAGGAGAACTTTACCCAGTAAAGAGTGATCCTTGTTGGTTGACTCTCCATCCCCAGTGGGTAGGTCAGGTCTGGTGTAATCTCGACTCTTATCATTGTTGTATTTGACGTTGAGGTTGACCAGTTTACTGAAGTCTATCCGCAGAGTGCAGCAGGAGTTATAGATGTTCTGTCCATCTAAAGACTGGGATAACAAGAGAATATGTCATCGTTTAAATCATGTCCCAACAGCTAATGAAATCTCATTTGATAAATACGAGCTAACCAGCACAGTTCTAAGTAATATGAAAAGTTTGATGAACGTACCAGTTTGGCTTGTTGTGCATTCACTGGGTCGCTGAACTGAAGAAGAGCCTGAAACTGGTTGTTCTTAGTAAAGGTTATAATCTTCATTACTGTCCCAAACTTACTAAAAATCTGTAAGAAAAAAAACCCCAAAGAAATTAATACCAATGAAGATAAAGCTAACACAGAAAATAAGATGAGGTTCACTTTTAAAGCTTAAACCAGGCTTTTAGAATAAAGGGCCACTCATTTTCCATGGTGACGAAAGCAGACGGAAATAAAGGAACTCACTGAAATTGTGTCTCTTTAATTAAAACTAGGCCCCAACATGACGCAAAAATGCATCACAAGCATGTTTTGTGCATTTAAGTGCTCTTTTCCTGGAAAATGGGTGACTGAATGTTTAGCAAGTGTAGCAAACGGACAAATATGTCCAATTTCTCTCATTGTCTAATTCAAAATCCTGTGTTTCAGTGGTGATCGTGTTATCATGTGACTGAAAATGCATGCAATGTGTGTTTTTAATGTGTTTAAATGAACAAGTGGATTATTATCATCAGATTAGTATGTCTGCTAGGGGTGGGAACCTCTGGGTACCTCACGTTACGATACGATACGCGATACAAAGCTCACGGTAACAATTATCTCATGATATGACGATACTGCTATTATCGATATATTGGTCAGAAATCAATCTACGATAATCTATGACATAAGAGAAAAAAAAAGATTCAGTGAAAAAATACAATTTTTATTTTATATCTCTGAAAGACAAATTGAAAAAGTGTCCTATGAACAGTGACACTATTTTAGTGCAACATTTCTATAAATAAGTGTCAACATACCAATGTAAACGAATAAGTATGTCTAATAGTGCTTTATGTAAACAATAAATAGGGTCTTTCTTAACAGTGACATCATTATAGTGAAATATTACAGTAAACAATATATTGGTTCCTTCAACAAACAGTGACAACATTTCTGTGAAGACGTAACTGATAGCCACTAAAATGGAAAGGTGTCAAAGGTGGCCCGGGGGCCAAATTGGATGATCTAAAGGGCCGGATTTGGCCCCCGGGCCTTGAGTTTGACACCTTTCCATTTTAGTGGCTATTAAAGCAGGAGAAAGTTAAAAAAAATGTCAGAGAAAACATGAGTCATTGTGTAAATCAGGGGTTCTCAACTGGTCTCACCCTGGGACCCACATTTTGCCATGGTCATTAAATCGTGACCCAATTTTTTTTTAGAATTCAACCAATCAAATTTTGTTTTTCAAAAATGGCTGTTGAAAACACACAAATATAATCTTTTTTAAAAACAGAAATCTATACATTTTCCTGTGCAACATGCATTTCACAACATGCCTGTCAAAAGAAAAGTTTCTTTCAAAATAAAAGGCCTATTGAGTATCTATTTATTTATGACTAGTTGTCGGCGACCCACTTTTAAGTCTCGACCCACCAGTTGAGAATCGCTGGTGTAAATGAAAGTCAACAATATTTGCAGGGATTCACAGTTTTTCCGGTGCTCATATTGTAGTTGTTTTTAATGTTAAACTAATGAAAAATACTCAGTATTCTTACAAAATTCTTTAATTTTCCTCAAATTATTAAATAACATTTCCTCAAATAAAAGGAATTGGTCACAAAATCTAAAAAATACAAAGTGAAGATCCTGTTGAGACTGATATCTGTCACTTATCGCTTGGATATCGTTGGTGTCTTACATATTTTGTATTTTATTTATATGTAGAAGTGTAAACTAGGGCACAATAAATAACTCGTTTTCACTCACAAGATTTAACAATAAACTGCTCCGTATTTGACCCCTGAACTAAAATGAGCTTGACACCCCTGGTGTAAACTGACTTTTTTTTAATTTTGAAAGAGAAAATCTGAGCCCCTAAAGATGTTATACAGGGTGTTGAGATGTTACCTGTTGTAACACATCCAGTGTGACAGGATAAAACATGTTGTCGATGATAATTCTCAGGACCGGGCTCGGGGGCGGAGCCAGGTCCAGCATTCCTGGGTCAGAGGATGGAGAGCTTCCATCCTGGACCGCTGACACAGCCTGCAGCACTGCCTGAGCTCTCTGTGTGTGGGAAAAGAACTGAGTACGACAGAACCTGAGCAGGATTTAGGCACATGTGTGTGATGTACATATAATACCCCTATGTGTGTGCATGTGTTTATACCTGGTTCAGAGCAGAGTCTGTTTTCAGTTCCTTATGGTTGGAATACTGAATAAACACAGGAGTGTTCCTGACCTTTATAGGAAAACATTTGTACAGAACATGTGAGTCACTTTGTCCTTTTTTTTTTTTTTAAATCTTAATAATCATGTGAAAGACAAACACGTGAAGATGTAGCTCAGACCTGTGGTGTGACAGCAGTGTAGTAGTTCACCATAGTAATGGCTGCTTCCTCTGTGCCCAACTCTAGAAACGCCTAAAAAAATCAAAAGTCACAACAACTTTAAAAAAAAAACTCTCTAATTTCTTCTTGTAAAAATGAATATTATTTGTATGTGGTAGATTTCTGTAACAGAAGCGTAGTTTTTTTAAGTTACAGCAGCAGTAGAGCAAATATGGGCAACTGACGGCCCTTAAAGTAAATGGAAAAAATAAATCCCAAAAATACACAAAATTACTACGTGAATGAAAGAAAATCCACAAAATGACTGAAAATGAATACAAAACAATAACAAACACACAAAATTAATAGATAAACAAAAATACAGAAGAATACACAAAACAACTATACAAACACAAAACCCTGTGTTCTTCTTGTGTTAATGCTCAGAATGGTACATAATTTAAATTCTGACACCAATAATAATTGAGAATGTGGCCCTCTGATTTTTGCTGCCCCCACTGTGTTGCCTATCTCTGCAGTAAAGACTATAACAAGCTATTGGGACACAGACAGCAAGTCAAGCAAACAAAAGAAACATAACTAATCTTTATTATTTTTAGCTGCCATTTCTGCATATAGCAGCTGTGACTGTGTCTGCACGTAGTGTTTAATGGTGCTTTACCTGATTCTTGCCCTTTAACATGAGGATGTTGGTGACCTTTCCAAAGGGCAGCCCCAGAGCAATGACTTCTGTCTCTGACACCTCGTTGGGAAGTTTCCTGATGTGCAGGACTCTGGAGGGCGGGGATTCGTCCAGGCGCTGTTTCTTACTGTCGCCGCCATTTGCTAAAGCAGACGTCAAGAGTAGATAATAAGACACACAGTTGTGTACAGCATTCAATCTAGGAGCCTGTGCATAAAAAAAAACATTATGGGTTCAAAGGTTGGGCTCTTTGGTGCGTTACATCCTAAAGCTTTTCACGCTAAGCTTAAATTTTCTATTTTAATTTTTTTGAAATCCTAGCACGTCTCTGAGTATAAAGAGTCATATTGGTAGCAATTTTCCTTAAATTAAACCTTAGCTTTAATATTAGCCACTTAATTTTTTTTTTTTTTTTTAAATATTTGTCCATTTTCTTTAAAATAAACACACAATTTAATTAACTAAATACCTAGAGGACTTTGTTGACTAGAGTATAACCTTTAAAGATCAGTGTATTTTTTATATGGTTTAAAACAGTGGTTCCCAACCTTTTTTGTCCCGTGTACCCCCTTTGCAATTTTGTCAAATCATATGTACCCCCTCTTCATATCATACTGTAAGTACCCCTTTCACGATTCCCATATGCTGTTTCATTTATATATTAGAGGTCTCTCCTGAACGCCTTCCTTTATCTTGAACATGCTTTCCTAAAGCTGAATCCACTATTTATAATAATTACTCCTTCATTTGTTTGGAAAACATATTTTTTTGTATTTAAAGACCAAACTCACCAGTCACTGAGGTGGGGCTGCTGCCGTACATGCTGAGCTCATCTGAGCCTCTCTTAAAGGAGAAGGACAAGAATAGGATGAAACCATCATATCGTAAAGACACACACACAACTGTTAAATATCATAGATTCTAAAGTCGTAACATATTTGGTAGGTTTGAAATTAAAAAAATAAGCTTACCTTCACACCAACTGCAACATCACTGCAGAAAAGAGACCAAAAAGGCAAATAAATAAAAACACAAAGACCCCAAATCAACATAGTAACTCTAACTTTGTATTTTGTTTTACATTTTATTTTACAGTCCAGTCCATGTCTTCTCATTAATCAAACATATTAGGGAGATGTTTGTATTCTGGGTAAAGGGGTGTTACAACAGTTGGTCACGGATCTTACTAAAGTGACTTTACTTCAGAAGCTTTCACTAAACAGTATCAGAGGAAGATAGTTCATGGCCACAAATGCAGCTTCATATATAGTAGGACAGCCCTGCATTTAGCAAAAAATACAATAATTACACTGACAGCTGGATGACTATGTTTAACCTTAAATCTGTGACAACGCTTTGAGAAACAAGAATTGGCTAATCTAAAAGGTTTATAAATTTAACCTGAAAAAAAATAATGTTTAAAAAAATCAGTGAGTATGAAACACCTTATTCAGTATATCAAAAGTTTATTATTATTATGAGAATAATGGGAGGTAGTAAGCAAACATGTCGTAGCACTCGTTTATACTTCTTTATAAAAGTTTAGATGATTTTAGGGAAATGAAAATTTGTGGCCGAAGCCAAATAAAATATAAACGCTTGGCCGAACACAAAATGTTTCCCCCATGGGTATCAATTAAGGCGTATTATATATATATATATATATATATTCCGTCATCTATAGTAAATAAATATATAGTCTATTTTAGTGGCTGTGACAAAAGGAACTGTTACTTATGACTTATTCTTCATTTACTAACAGAAAGATAATACTTACGAATTTGATTTCAAAATATGATACATTAAATACAATACTAAAATGAAAAGGAGTTGCTTAGTTTTACTGATTTAAAAAAAGTAATTTCTAACCACTTCAGCAGAAACCCACTGATACAACAAATCAATCAATAATTAATAACCTCGTAATTACGAACATAAAACAATAAATTAAACTACAATTTTCGCATAGTCGAGGTGAATAGGAAGATGTAATATTAACATGACCGTTACATCACAGTCTTTTATTATGGCCCAATGACTGTAACAATGACAGAGGTTGGTAACATCCAACAGAACAAATCAATTAGTCATTTTAAATCAAACAAAGGGACAGTATATGCAGACACTAATATGGCTTTACGACTGTGTAATTACACACAGACAATCCCGTTAATAAGCATTAATACAACAGAAATCACGACAGAATGTCACTAAAAACACAAGCTACACACGTACTGATGTTGAGCTACAACCAAAAGCGGGCAAACAGGACAATACCGAGGTATTAAGACCTTAATGATGTAAAAATATGATTCTGAAGCATTATTTTATGTGTCCCGCAACATAAATATTGTACATATAATAGGACGTACTGCTGCTACTGTTAGCATGATGCTAACGTCACACACTGTTCACAATGCAGACAGACATCATTATCTGCGGCTAACACTTGTGCCTTCCAGACGACCAAAAATAAAGAGCTAATTTAAACGAAATAAACATGTACAGCTCGGTGAAATAGAGCCAGGATATTAAAGTGTGCCGTGATAAATAAATACCCATCCATTGCAGCTCTTTGTCCTCTTCAGTGAGTGGATGTTTGCTCTCGTCGATGCGACACCGGAGCAAAATGGGCGGTTTCTTTTCTTCGTCAATGTGTTTGGGCGGCAACGGTGACGTAGGGGCGAGTTATTGCCTCCTAGTGGCGAAGAGGAGTACTTACAGCAAGGATGTGACGATTATTGTGGAAAAAAAGATGGAACAGTTGTATTATTATGAAGGTAGATTTGTGTCTTTATTGTTAAATTAAAAAAAAGTTTTCAATATTAAAAAAAAATATCACTTTTTCAAGTTTTCAATCAAAAGAGAGTTTAATTCAATCAAAAATAAAATTTCGAGACCCAAATGTTTGAATGTGAACACTTTTTTATTTGATTGAAAATGTTGTTGTTTTTATTGAAAATGTTTGGTTTCTATTGAAAATGTTTTTTTAGATTGATTATTTAAGTCATCTTTTTTCTATTTAGGCCGTGTCATGAGTAGTACATTTGTGTCTCTATTATTCAATTAAAAAATGTAACATTTTTAATCAAAGAAAAAGATTTCAATAAAAAAAAAAAAGACTTTAAACGCAAAAAAATTAAAACCTAAAAAAATTGAGCATTTTCTTTGATAGGAAATGTTATATTTTATTTTTTTTTTTTTAAACCTTTCTATCAAAAAAAAAAAAACTTTAATAATGAAAAAAAACATTTCAATCAAGGAAAAAAAAGTGTTCAAATGCAATTATTTATAAAGTGATTTTATTTATTTATTGAAAAGTTGTTTTTTTTATTGAATAATAAGGTCACAAATCTACCTCCATAAATGTATAGCTTTTTCAAATAAAATTTCTAAGCTTAATTAGACCTAAAAGCTTCCCGAGATGGCTTTGATTTGAAGCTGTACTACAAATTCAGTGATGCTTAATTACCCATGAAATATAACATTTTGACATTTTTTAGATCTTTAACTAATTTGTTTCAGATATGTCAGAACCAGTGCATGTCATGTTGTGCAAACACATACAAAGAGAAAAAGAAAACATGAAATAAAAATAATATTTAAAAGTAAATATATCTAGAAGGCCATATAAATATTTGTTGTATAAAATAATACAACTAAAACCAGTGTATAAAAACAAAAACTATATATAAACATACATACATATTTCTTACATCTGAAAAGAAAATTTGCCTTTTTTCAGAAGCTTGCATTATTAAGGCCCTGGCGATTTACTGTCCAAATTCTGAAATAATGTCAGTGTTGTGTGTTCACCTGTTGCACATTATTTAAGCCCATGGAAAACCATGGAAAATGAAAAATAATGTAAAAATATGTTTTTTGCTAGTGTTATATCATAACTCTGTTGTATGTGGATTGTTCAAAAGTTAGAAAAAGAAACAAGGGCAAGAGGAAACAAAATGATTGAGTTGGCAGTTTAATGAAAAAATAGCATTCATATGTAGTCAAACAGAATGTTTATTGGCTGATCTTTATTATTCTATGCTTCAGCACACTCATAATACATGTGTAATCATATTTCACTGTGTTGAAGGAGGAAAAAATATAAATTACTCTTTAATTCACACATTTATACATTATCATCACACACGTTTGCTATATAACTGTAATATTACTAATAATATGATATATTATGCCACTACAATGTTTTCACAGTATATTTCTACATTTTCATACAATTATATTGGATATGCAACAGTGTAAAATCATTTTAACTATTTAATTTAGTAATAATTGAAATATTTTAGATTTTTCTAATAAGGAACCTAAATATTATTCTTTTTAAAAATGTTATTAATTTAGATGATTTAAATTGAAAACAGGTGAATACAATACTTTGAAAAAATTCTTAGATACTGTTACCTATTCATTTATTTATTTTGCTTTTTTTTAATTTTTTTTTTTTAATCCAGGCAAGCTCACGGTATTTTAGTATTCTAAATTTTTCCACAATGTTTTTTGCTTTATGTAACAACAAACCATGATCATAAAAAGCAATAACTATCTTACCTCTTACCACTGATTTTTATTGTTTGACAATCAAGTTAATTGTAAATATAATTAGTTAACACGCTTAGTTTAAATCAAAGACATCTTCAGGTTACGGTAAATGTCAAAAAAATCTAAAAAAAACCCTCCACATAAATCATCAGTTAACTTTAAATTTAAAATTATGCATTCCTTCTGTTATTTATGTTTAAATGTATATCATTTTTCACATTAGGTTTAAAATACAACACTTTTAATAAAGTCTGTTATCTAATTAATGGTTGGGGTATGAATTTATCCACTCAGCAGACAGGATTAACGGGCACGCCCCTTTTGGGTGTATATGGCGTCGTCCTGGTAACCATCTTGATGCAGTCTATGATGGGACAGACGCTGAAGCACAGAGTACAGCCCGTACAGCTGTCAGTGACAAAGGGGAGGTGGGTCTCAGGGTCAAACTTGATCGCCTGCGTAGAATAATAGTCCGTCACATCATTGATGAGCAACGTTTCAATAATGAGACTAAAAAAGAAAAGAACTTCCCACCTGGTATCCTGAATCATTGCAGGTCATGTAACATTTACCACAGTTGATGCACATTTCTTCATCTATCAGAGCCAGGACCTGAGGGGACAGAGGAGGCTCAGTTTTTAACCAATCAATCAATCAATCAATCAATATTTATTAATAATTAGTGAAGATGCAGGAGGCATCCTCACTATTGTTATTCATTTTTTTCCCGTCTAGAACGTTAACTCCTCCTACACCGTTTGTCCGATTTTGACAAATAAGCTATTAAGAAATTCAGAAAGTTCCAGAGATTTATAATTTGCAACTTTTAAACTTTTTGACTTATTATTTTTTTTCTTTCCAATTTATTTCTAATGGAAATTTCAAGCCCTTCATCACCAGCCATTGTTCAACCGATTTTGACCTTGATGAAAATGTAAGGCTGTAGGAAAAAAAAAACACAACAAATGTGCAAATGATTCTGATTGATTTTCTTTTTCTACATATTTCTTCTTTCTTGAATTGATTTATAAATAAAAGTACATCGGTTCAGTTTAAATGTCCAAACTGTTTTACAAAGAGTGCCAAATTAAACTTCTGTGATGACACAACTGCTTGATTTGTATTAGTCATCAGAGATCGTACCTGTTCATTGTTGTTTAGTTCCTGATATGCTCCGATGTGGCGGAGAGCTCGAGCAATCACGTCCTATAAGCATGACAAAAACGTACAAAAAGTATGTATATATTATGTATGCCATGTATATATGTCATACGTGTGCGCGCGTGTGTGTGTGTGCCTCACCTTGACAGCAGGAACAGGTTTTTTGAATACATTGTTGGGGTTTTTATTGCTTTCAATAATCTCGGTGGTTCCAGCATCCCTGAGCTGCTTTTTATATCTCGCTATTAGTTCTTTTTTCTCCTCAAGATACGGTCCAAAGCTGGGAAGACTCTGTATCAACCAATCACAAAACATTTACTATACGACCTTTATAGAAATCAATAAGAGGAACAACAACCATGCTTTATAAATGCTAATTTTAATCACGTCATGTTTTATCTGAAGGATTCTGTACCTTTCCAACCAGTTCATCCAGTCTGGGCACTGGTTTTCCTTTCTGGTGTCTTTGTGTGGGAGGAGACTGTCCATCCCAGTCATTGAGGTCAAGACTTTTCAGGTAAAGCAGGGCCTTAAGACCTAAACACACACACACACACACGCACGCACACACACACACACACACACACACACACACACACACACACACACACACACACACACACACACACACACACACACACACGCACACACACACACACACACACACACACACACACACAGTGTTACCGTCATGCTTTGAACAATTTTACACACCATATAGTTAACTATAACTAAAAAGTAGAATACATATTTAATATATTTGAGTAGGAGTTTCCTTCCCTGCTTAGTTAAAAATTAAATATAGTAAAAAACATTTTAAAATCTAAATTTAAGTTTGGTATGGGCATGTGGGGTAAAGTTGCGCATGCTAAAATAAACGGCATCGTTTGGAAACATTTAGCAACAAACCACATTTTATAAACAGATGTGAATTTTTTTTGTTACTTTTGACCAGATTTACAGCAATATTTGTGATTTTTTCTTGTAAAAATATAACGTTTATGTTAAATCTAAATCTAAATATTAAATCTAAATATCACATTTAAATCTAAATGATACATTTAAATGTTAATTGTTAAATATAAATTTAAACGTTGAATCTAAATCTAAATATTAAATCTAAATGTTATATTTAAATATAAATAATACATTTAAATGTGAATTGTTGAATCAAAATCAAAATATTAAATCTAAATGTTAAATCTAAATCTAAATGTTACATTTAAATGTTAGATCTAAATTTAAATGTTACATTTAAATGTTAGATCTAAATCTAATTGTTAAATCTCAATCTATATATTAAATCTAAATGTTACATTTCAATGCTAGTTGTTGAATCTAAATCTAAATCCAAATGATAAATCTGAAATGTAACATTTAGATTTAACATTTAGATATTCATTTACATTTGTGCCCTTTCAAGTCTGAGCAATATATACAATCCAAAAGGACGTGACAGTTGTGCATGACAAAGAACCAGTGGAACGTACCGAGGCAGTAATCGTCAATCAATGTGAAGTCCTGGTTCTGAACTGCACTGCAAACCTATGAGATCAAAAAAACACATGTTAACAATACGACAAAGTCACCAAACCACACTTTATAAATTTATAAAGTTAGAGAAATGACCTTCTAACCCTATCATATATGGATAAAATAAAACGTATAAATATTGTCAAAATTCTACCCTTTTTGGGGGGTTTTAAACATTACCACAAGGCTGACACCTTACTTTACAAAGTAAGTGTATATGAATGTCATTGACCTTTTGTGATTTGCGAGAACAAAAGCAGTTTGTGTATTTTCAGCTCTCACCTGTAACACAGAGGCCCCTGCGTGGAGGAACTGGAGTCCAGCCTCTGCTGAGTCGATTCCTCCAGTGGCTAAAATAGGAAAACCAGGAATGGCTCGTCCAATGGCAGACACTGCTCTGAGAGCAATGGGTCTGATAGCGTTACCTGCAGTAACACATCATTTATACATCAATGTTGAATCATGTTGCCTGTACTGTACCTTGTGTTTTGAATGCATTACATACAGATAATGGTCATCCTAGTGTGATTGTATCTGATCACATTTATGTCAGCATGTAAAATAAGGACCAATCTGAGCATTAATACATGTAAGAACAAAGGGTTTATGTGTGTTTTGGTTGTGGTTTTGTGTGGTATTCCTTTCATTTTGTGTGTTTTTGCAGTAATTTTACATATTTCTATTTCATTAAGCATATTTTTATTGTTGTACTGACGTTTTTTGGGAGTTATTTTGGAAGTCATTATAAGTGATTTTTTATTTTGTTTTTGGAATCATTGTTCTGTTGCCATTTTGTGTGTTTTTGTTGTCATTATGTGCTGCTCTGTTGTTGTTTTGTGTATTTCTGTTGGTGTTTTATATACTTTGCATATCCTTCTCTTATTATGTGTTTTTTGTTGTTGTTTTGTTGTCATTTTGTGTTCTGTTGTCACTTTGTGTATTTTTTGTTATTTTGTGCTGTTTTGTAGTTTTGTATATTTTGTATACATAATACAAATATATACAAAATGTCTACATTTTGTATATATTTAGCATGTTCTTGTTGTTGTTTTGTGTGTTTTTGGATTAATTTTGTACATTGTCGTTGGAGAACTCACAAAGTTAAACTGAGGGCTGCATGTTGCCCATGTCTTGTATGAGATTATATTTTAATACATGATAGTATATTTTATTTACCAGGTGCTATTGTTTTTTATTGTACCAAACTACATCACATATTTGTGCTTTGTATGGCTGTTATTATGTTGCTGTATTCAGTTTATCGTCTTAAATCATCTATTGAGGTACAGCTATCATAGTATATTAACTGCATCTTAGATGGTAAAATATCAAATCGTGTTGCGTGTAGATTTTGCGATCCTTGTGCTGATGTAAATTTACCAGACACTCCTCCATATGTCGTGCGCTTGCTTGCACCAACACCCGGCCAGGGTGTTCCATCCGCCTTCAGTCCCATCATACCAGAAACTGTGTTTGTGGCCGTGACTCCATCTGCTCCTCCTTTAAAACCCACAGAAATAGGGATTTATTTCACACATGCGTCGTCGAATTTGGATTACGATCACTTTTTGAGTGAAATAAAGTCAAAGCAATAGTACCTTCGTGAGCAGCTTTAGCAATGTCAACAATGTTAGTGACGTTTGGCGTCAGTTTAGCAAAGAAGGGAATGGAAACAGCTGCACGAACCCAGCGGCAGATGTTACGAACCAGAACGGGGTCCTAAAGACACAACAAATGCTGATTTATTTGCTGTAAGATTGGGTTTCAGGTGTGTGATCTAATTACAGACTTATTGCATTTGAAAATTGAAAATTAATCTTGTTGATATTCTTATTATTTTTGTTCCGCAACTCCTTTGTCGTGGAACTCCTCCAAATCTATTAATGCAGTACCAATGACGCGTATGTCATCTCATAGGGACAATGTCAAGGATGTGCAGTCGACCTTTTTTGGAGCTAAAATATCAAGGTCGCGTCAAGTGTCAAAAACCAAAATATCTCTATGAATATTTATCGTACAAGTTCAATGCTTACATTTATGAAAAGCTCATCTCAAGTAGAGTATTTTATTTAACTGGACCGAAGCTGTACGACCTACCAGTAAAAAGATCGGTAGGGGTCAAAGTTCATGACAACACAAAAAAGCTGTTTTTTCTATATCTTAGCCACTGGTACCATTGAACAACATTTCCTTTCAATGTGTGACCTTGACTGTCACTCAAGGTCAAAATATAAGGTCAAGGTCAGTCTTCAGTTTTTTCTGCATTATTACTTTCAATTTAATTAGTAAAAAGAACAAACTTGTCAACAAATCCAGATGCAGGTTGTCATTTTTGCCAATTTTTTCAAACTGCCAAATACATATTTGCCTAGTTTTACATAATTCTTTGTTTTTCCTAATTTATTTGTAGTTCAGAAGGCTTGTTAAAATACACTAAATTAGAATAATATACAAGTACATTATATTTCTTATTGATAACATTAGGTCCAGGAACAAAATTTCAAAACACAATCAAAGTGTTAGATTACTTCAAACATGTTTTAGTTCAGGGGCCAAATACGGACCAGTTTAATCTCAAGTGGGCCACAGATGTCACACTGGAAAACCAGCAATTTCATAATAATGTACCTTTGTTTTTCGTGTACAATTGATATAGAAAGTATTTAGGAACCTACAATATTCAAGCAATAAATTAAAGATTTTTCTTTAAATTTCCTTGATTTTGTGGCATTTTTAAAATGTAATCTGGGTAAACTGAGATTTGGAAAAAGAAATTGAGTTCTTTCAGCAATTTAAGATGAAAAATAACTGTCATCATGTGATATAAGCATTATATTGTAGAACTTTATTGAATTTGTGTCGTTGGAGGGGCTGAGATATCTACAAATTAAATATTTGGTAATTTACACAAAAATTCATTTTTACTTTCACCTGCGGGCCGAATCGGATGCTTTTAATGGCCAGGTTTGGCCCCCGGGCCTTGAGTTTGGCACATGTGGATTACTTGATTACCTGTCCACAGGCCAGTCCCATGCCTCGCTCCCCCATTCCATGAGGACACGACAGGTTCAGCTCCAGTGCATCTGCTCCTGATTCCTGAACACACACACACACACACACACACACACACACACACACACACACACACACACACACACACACACGTTTCCTATTGTTGGCGTGTTATTGTGCACACGCTAAACGTGCAGCATGACTCACCTCAGCCATCTTTGAAATCACCGTCCAGTCTTCCTTATTGTAGCTGCACATGATACTGGAGATAATTACCTACCAGAGAAACAGGGAACTTACACGTTAATTATTATTTAAGTGCAACCTTTTTCAATACTGTAATATAATGTAATATATTGATAAAAAATGATATAATATAATATAAAATGATACAACACAATAAATAAAAATATAATAATTAATTTGATATGTATAATATATTATAAAATGATATAATAATAATAATGGATTGGATTTTATATAGTGCTTTATCATAGACATTCAAAGCGTTTTACAGAATTAAGGCATTATCGTTTCACTCCATACTTATAAAATATAACATAATATAATGTAATATGATATAAAATGATATAAAAATATAATATAATAAAACATATAATATAATATAATATCATGTAATTTAATATATAATATAAAATGATATAACTTAATATAATGTAATATAACATAATATAATAAATGTATAATGTAATGTGATATATAAAATATAATATAAAATGATATAATATAATGTATTAAAATATATAATTTAACGTAATATATACTGGTATTATATCATGTAATGTAATGTAATGTAATAAGATATTCGATAAAACAATATATTTCATGTCCTAATATGATACTTTTAGGACAGTTTTTTCATGTCCTGAAGGGTCACTGTGTAATTTGTTTTTGATGTTTTCCTGATTCAACACCTGAATGAAGCACATGAATTAGTTTCAGGTGTATTAAAGCAGACACAGAACCAGAAAATAACTTTACTCCAGCCCATTATGAAGAAGACGGATGAATATTCAATTGTGAAAAGCCAAGTTAGTCAGATTTCTGTAAAAATACCAGTGCATTTGGATATTTTGAGATGTGAAACCTACATTATCAGGGAAGTCCTTCTTCAGCTCAGCGACTGACTGACACCAGTAGGCAGCCGTCTTCTCACTGATCAGCTCAATGTTGAGGAAGGAACCCTGGCCTGGTCCATACACGTGACCCGATGTGGTTCCACGCACGATACGAGGAGAAACATTGGTCACCAGATCCTTCAGAAATAACAGATTCAAAGAGTTAGTCATGTTGGATAATTTAACATACTGTACAGATTGAGGGATATATTGTATGTACAGTATATGCTGTAGTGCAAAGGTGTCAAACCCATTTTAGTTCAGGAGCCAAACACGAACCAGTTTCTGCAGATTATAGGCAGAAAAACAAGAAATTTCAAGAATAATATCCCCTACCTTTCACTTCCACCTTAAAATGATAATTAAAGTATGTAAAACACTGACAATATCCAAGCATAAAGTGACAGATCACCAGGATGTTGCTGCAGAAACCATCCTCCCCTCCCCCACCACCACCTGGAACTTTGTTTCTGAACTGGATCTATTCAAGGTTGTCACACATCATCTGACTGTATTCAGAACGGAGCAAAGGGCTGCACGCTTGCGCCCCCCAGCAGCTGGCAATCATTTCCTTTTCTCCCCACTAAACCCCCAACCCCCTTACTCCCCCATGGGAATTCAGTTTAGATCCAGCCTTTTTCCTCCTCTCCCCTCCCATCCCTTTCTCCTGTTTTTCCCACTTTTCATCTAAACATGATGGCGCCACAGATGGCCGCTTCAGTGTGTTGACGTGTGTTCTTTGCTCCAACTACCAAGTTAAATTCCTTGTGCTGTTTTTTAAACTGTACCTGGAGAATAAAATCCTTTATGATTCTGATTCTGACATCAGGCCTTGCAGGATCTTCACCTAAATTTTCTTGCTTTTGTGATTCATTTTTATTTAATTCCGGTAGATCCTGTGGAAAAATTTCAGTTAAATTGCAAAATTTCTGGAAAAATTGTCTGGTTTTGTCAGTTTGTAGTCATTTTGTGTGTTTTTTGGTCATCTGTGTTTTTGTTATTTTTTTTGTTCTTGTTGTAATTTTGTGTATTTTTCTGTAATTTTCTGCATTTATGTTGTCGATTTGTGCGTTTTTGGGGTCACTTTCTGTATTTTTGTTTTGTTTTTCTGTATTTTCCTGTCATTTTGTGTAATTTTGTTGACAGTTTGTGTTTCTTTGGAGCTATTCTGTAATGTGTTGTTGTTTTTTTGTGTTTTCATAGTCATTTTGTTTGTTTAAGTGGTTGTTGTGTCTGCCTTTGTTGTCATTTTGTGTATTTTTTGTTTTTTTTGTGTGCATTTTTCTGTCGATTTGTGTGTTTTGGGAGTTATTTTGTGTATTATGTTGGGCTTTATAATCCTTCTTGAAATACAATTTTTGTGGGCCAGAATTGGCCCCCGGTCCTTGAGTTTGACACACGTGCTGTAGTGTGTACCTTATCTAGTCCAAATGTCTTGGTCAAGGCAAAGCCCCATCCTTGTTCAAAAGCTCTTCTGATCATGGCTGTGCTGGTGGTGGGCGGAGCCGACGCCAGACCAAAAGGATTTGGGAATTTTATCCCACAAACTTCAACACTGATGTCCACCTGATCAATGGCGCTGTAGAACAACGGCAGCTTTGGATCGGCATCCACTGTGTGTTCATGGAGAGACTAAAGAAGGACAAACATCAGTGATTTACCTTGTAAATGTTAATCATTTATATGAAATTATTCACAGTAAACACTGACCTGTATGTATCTGTGAATATGCCACGAGGCCTGTTTCCCATCATTGACTGACTCCACTGTAGTGTTGGCTAAACCAGCGATGTCCCCCCCAGCAAACACCCAGGGCTCACTGGTCTGCATGGTGTCAGTGTTCACCTCTGGAGTCCCCCATCGGTTCAGCTTCACAGGGGCCATGGCTTCAGTCACTGCGTACAGTACGTACACAACACTGATCATGCACGTTTGTCAGGGTCGCCCATGCCACCAAAGATTTAGACTAAAAATGATAAATTCAAATGTTAAACCTTAACTTTCTGGATGATAAAAGAAAGTTAAATTCATGCATTGTGCTCTGTTGTTCTTTTATCACAGCGGGGGCCACAAAAAGAGATGATTGATCTGAGGGCCACATTATTACCATTCATGTTAGCATTTAGATTAATCACCAATCTGAGCCTTAACACAAGAAAGAATAAAAGGTTTGTGTGTTTTCATTTTAATGTTTTGTCATTTATGTGTTTTTTGTTGCTGATGTGCTAAATCTATCTATTGTTTTGTATATATTTCTATTTGTGTGTATTTGTTTTGTTGTTTTGTATGTTCTTTATGTTATTTTTGTGTATTTTTTTCTTTCGTGTTTTGGAGTAATTTTGTTGTTTGTTGTTGCTGATATGCTACTTGCATGTGCAAGTATGAATTGCATACTTGTACATTCATATATATATATATATATATATATATATATATATATATATATATATATATATATATATGCCATTCTGTATTTTGGGTGGTGCTTAGTGTGTTATTATTTTGTATGTATGTACATTTTTGTTTTGAGCATTTCTATCTTTTATTGTATATTTTTCTATTTGTGTGTATTTATGTTGTTGTTTTATATATATTTTTAGGTTCTTTTGTATTTTTTGAGTAATTTTGTGTATTTTGGTTGATATTTAGTGTTAGTTATTTTTATTGTTTTTGCCATTTTGTGTATTTTTTGTGTGTTTTTCTGTCACTCTTTATGTTGTTGGAGTGATTTTGTTTGTTTACTTTGTGGGCCGCACAAAATGAGGCCGTGGGCCGCCTGTAGCCCCTGGGCCACCAGTTGTCCATGTGTGCTATACAGCATGCTTTTCATTAACTCATTCCCCTATTATGCAAATTGGCGTGTTCTGTTGCTACTTTACCTTGTGGTTCACTCAGCATAGAGCCAAAAGCACTGATGATATAATCAGCCTTCAGCTTAACAACCTGCTCCTCATCCTCCAGCCAATCACCATCCTCCATCTGCTCAGTCCGACAAAATTGCAAACCGGCAACTCTCCCGTTCTTCATGATGACCTCACGAGGCGACAGGAAGGGCAGGAACTCACATTTCTCCTCTTTGGCTAACTCCATCTGACAAAGAATCCCTCACGTTAACAATTGAAATGATTAAATGTGTTTGTTTGTTTATTGTTTACGTCAGTCACACCTCCTCAGGAACAGCTCTGATGTTGGTGAATCCTTTCCTGAAGCAGACAAACACCCTCTTGGCTCCACAGCGGAGGGCCGAGGTCGCACAGTCAAAGGCGGTGTCACCGGCCCCCAGAACTATCACCACACCTTTGACCTCAGGGAGGACAGAACGACACTGACACATGCCTACATAAGACACGTGTCATTAGAATAATAGCTTTAGCCAATCAAACAAATAAAGGTGTTTGTTTTCCGTTCTCTGCACCGAAGTAAAAGAGCTTGAATTTGAAAAACAAGACATTTTCTGTTTTTTCATTTTGGTTTTGGAAACAAATATCAAATAATGAGTGGTGTTTTTTTTCATGTTTTTGTTACTCAATGAAAAACAAATGAACGAATGATACACGGACTCTCTTAGAACAAAAATATTATATATTTATCGTAGACCTTTTATAAATATATTTCAAACAAGTTGCTCTTTGGATTCCAGTCACTTGGGTTTCTTGAGTTATTTTGTTTTAATTTGGACTTTGTGGGGTTTGGTTTCAGAATTATTTGGATTTTTGTTCTAGCACTATTCCTCATCTCTGCACATTGGTTCCTCCACCATCTCCTTAAAGTCCATCTTATTGCTCTTAATTTCTTTCACTTGGATATTTGACTATTCTGCATATGCCAATTGGTTTTTAAGCCTTTCTGCCTAGTTTTGATGAAATAGCACATATATTTCTTACCTTTCTTGCTTGCAGATGCAACTATAGGAAGGAAGTCCTTAGAGGTGAAGAAACCCTGATCAGTGGTTAAACCCTGGAAGATTTTTGCTCTGTTAGCCTGAGGGAGACCTGGAACACACAAGCAGCAGTGTTTTAATGAGCAAAGTTATGGAAGTTGTCATATCCAGATGTGCAGCTCACCAATCCCAATGAAGACGGCTTTAAATCCTTCTTCCTTTAGGGAAGTCAGAGTCATTTCATTAAGGCCCAAACCTTTCTCACAAACGACCTGTAACCACCAAACAGATCAATCATCAGCACTACAAGCGACTCATTTTGACTTCACATACTGTAATTCCCAGATATTACCTTAACTCCCAGATCTTTCATCAAGCTGATTTCAAACTGGACGACTTCATAGGGAAGTCGAAACTGAGGGATTTCTGCAGTGCTGCAACAAAAAACATTTCAAGTGTCAAATCTTATTCTCTAGAACAGACCTAAATTTCTCAAAGACAAACTAAAAAAATAAACCTTATAAGATACTGTATAGTGAGATTTAAGAAAACTGGCTTAAATGATCTGTTTCAAACATAAAAGCATTTCATATAGCAACTGTTTGATCTTAAAGTTACCTTAGTCCTCCAGTGTACTTTTGTTTCTCAAATATGGTAATGTTATCGTATCCAAGACGGGCCAGAAAGGAGGCACAGCTGATGGAAGCAGGGCCGCAGCCAATCAGAGCAATCGGGGAATGGTAAGACTCTGGCATCTCATTGGCTGGAGGGAGTTGAGGATTCCTGATTTGAGGAATTCCCATTTTACTAAACACCTGAGAAAAAGGGAGCATTGAATTACAAATATGCATAAATAGTGTCTTCACTTTATTCTTACTGGAGGAAAGTGATTAGCTAGACTCAGTTTTTGTTCTCGTTTGTTCCAAGTATCACCTCACTTCAGCAGACATTCAATTTTGGCTGGATTCTGATCTTTAAGCCCATAAATAATCATATTAATATTGGAGCAACGTTCAGTGAAAACACCAGAAATGTGCTGCGAAAGCACTTTGGCACAATGAATGAAGTAAAAACACACTTCTATGCATCTGTCTACAGGACTCCACATCCCACAATGCAATGGGCTAAACTTTTCAATGTCAATAAACCAAGTGATCACAGTGGAGATAAAAACAAACTTTCGAGCAGCGAATTCAACAGTTTACATCTTTCTTTTTCTCTGGCAGCTTTAAATCGATTTAATGTAAAGTTGATAATAAACACAAATAATGTAGCTGTTAAAGCCAAGACAGACCATCCTCAAAATGGATTTATTGACTGATTGTTTGATTGATGTCTTAATATCAATGTAAAATGAAAAGATCAAAAGTTTAAAAAAATAAGCAAAAATTGACATTGTGTAAACTTCACTACCTATTTTGTCTTTTTAAATACAACTAACAATACAATAATTACTCATATACCATCATACAAACAATCTACATATTCACAAATAGTTCATAGCAAATCAATATTACTCAAAACAGGCAAAGGAAAAAACAACAACTGGTGATTCGTAAAGCCCCTCTGTCTTCATTCCTGTACCTTCAAAATAATAATAATAATAATAATATTAACAACAACAATTCATTGGATTTATATAGTGCTTTACATTCCATTATTCTTTCACTCCACACTCATTGGTGGTAAGCTACAATTGTAGCCACAGCTGCCCTGGGGCAGACCTTGTGAAAATCATTTCCTGTTTTTAAACTGAATTATGTGTAAACATTTTTTTATCTCCACACTTATTCTGTTCCATAGTTTTACTCCACAAATTGACTGACAATGTTGTTCGAACACTTAAAACCTTTAAATTTAACATTTCCTTTAATTGATAACCTACGTTTTGGATATTTTTCCGGCCCAAGATTATTTCTTGCTTTGTATAAAATTTGTGCAGTTTCAAATTCTACGAAGTCACAGAACTGTAAAGTTTTAGACTGTGGGAATAAGGAATGTGTGTGTTCTCGACAACCAACATTATAAATTATAATATCTAGTGCCTGTGTTACATCTATGAGTTATTTAACAGGTCATGTGATAAAGTCAAATGTTTTTCTGCATATACTGTAAATTGAAACGTTATTTACCTCAGTAGCAAACTGTTGCAGTCCTCCGATGTTAATGGGTCCTTCTTCAGACGCGTACAGGTTACATCCTCCAACACACAGTTCTGACGTGGGACAAACCATCCCACAGGTCAGACCGAGAGGGTTGTCTGATAAGATGGCCCGAGCTGCTCCGTAGTAGTTCTGTTCAAACACAAACACACCATATATACATATATATGTATATATACAGTATGTACGTATGTTATTGTAATCCAACAGAGCATAATAATATACTCAAAGTGTGTCGTACGTTACCTTATTGGAAATACTGGTGATAAATGACTTGATGTCAAGGTTGGTGGGGCAACTCTTCTGACACGGAGCATCAGCACATTTTAGACACCTGGAGAGAAAGTTTGCTTTGATTTAAAGCTGAAACTAGAAAGATAAATGGCTGACTGATTTACTACCACAGAGATATGGGGTTCACTGTATCATAGCCCACATATTTTGAACATTTAGCTCACTTTCCTCACATTTACTGTAGCTCATTTTTCTTTAATTTCAGACTGAAATTAATTTAAAACCACATTTTCTATATTATTGCAAAAATGTGTACACCTGATAAATAAATGTAAATGTTAAATCTAAATGTAATGTTAAATCTAAATGTTAATGTTAAATCTAAATGTAAATGTTATATCTAAAAGTAAATGTTAAATGTAAACCTAAATGTAAATCTAAATGTAAATGTTAAATCTAAATGTTAAATCAATGCCCAGGTGTAAAGCTAAATGTTTAGAAATCATGCAAAGTGAACAGGTGAGCCCAATTTATGTGTGGTGCTGAATGTAAAAACTTGGTCACTGTTTCATTGACCGACATATTTTGAACATTTAGCTCACTTTCCTCCTCACATTTAGCCCAGAAATGAATGTAAAACAGCATGTTTTATATCTTTGTTACAAAATGTGTACACATGGAAAAATAAATTGTAATGTAAATGTAAATCTAAATGTTTAATGTAAATGTAACTGTTAAATGTAAATGTTAAATCGGTCACCAAGTGTAAAGCTGTGTTTAGCAGTGCCGTGTGATCGACAGGCGCTGACCTGCCCACGTTGTATGATTTCTAAACATTTAGCTTTACACTTGGCGAGTGATTTAACATTTAGATTTAACATTTAGATTCAACATTTAGATTTAGATTTAACTTTTACATGTAGATTTAACATTTAGATTTAGATTCATTTGTCAAATGTACACATTTCTAACAATGATATAGAGCATGCTGTTTTACATGAATTTGACTCAAATAAAAGAAAATGAGCTAAACGTTAGGAAAGTGAGCTAAATTGTCAAAACAGACCGAGTTTTTACATTCGGCACCCCATAGATTTAGGCCTGATTAACATTTAGCTTTAGATTTAACATTTACATTTAGATTTGACATTTACATTTAGATTTGATATTTACATTTCGATCCAACATTTAGATTTAGATTTAACATTTAGATATAATTTTAACAGTTAGATTTAAATTTATCTTTGAGATTTAGATTAAACATTTTCATTTACACATTGTTAACAATGATATACATGCTGTTTTACCTGAATTTCTGTCTCAAATAAAAGAAAAATTAGCTAAATGTGAGGACAGTAAGCTAAATGTTCAATATATACTGGCTATGAAAGTAACCGAGTTTTAACATTTGGCACCCCATGCAGAGAAGGAGTGTTCATTACAGCTAAATAACTAGAGCTATCACCTCATTGCTTCTCGCAGAGCTCCTCGCTCACTCAGCGTTGTGTGTTTGATGTCATCAAAGTTGTTTTCCAACTTAATGCAAGACTGAGACAAAAAGAATAAAAAAAGAAGTAGAGTGAGCGGAAATATCACATTTGCAGTGGGAGTAGACTCATATGGGACGTCCATTGCAAAGTTGTGCATGCTAAAATAAACAGCAACTTTCTAAACTTTTAGCAACAAACCACATTTAAAAAACATATGTGAATTTTACATGATTTTTACTGAATGTTCCTTTTGACCAGATTTACAGCAATATTTTTGAAAATTGTAATATTTACTTTTATTGTAAATAATATAATCTAAATATGAAATCTAAATCTAAATGTTGAATCTAAATCTAATTCTAAATGTTCAATTTAAATTGTAAATGTTAAATCTAAATTTCACGGGTGAAACTAAATATTTAGTTAATATGCAAATTCACTGGAATTACCAAAATAAAAGAACATTGACTCGAACAAGCGCTATCCACTGTGCAACATTTAACATCTAATTTTTAGAATTAACATTTAGATTTAACATTGCCATTGTATTTTTTACGAGAAAAGTAAATATTACAAATTTAACAAATATTCCAGTAAATCTGGTCAAAAGTAATGTAAAAAATGTCACACGTTTGCTGCTTAATGTTGTGAAAAGTTGCTGTTTATTTTAGCATGTGCAACTTTGCAATGGACGCCCCATATGAATCTATTGAGAGTCGTACACACATCACAGCTCTTCTCTGGGTTCCTCTTCCAGTGTTTCTTCTCCTTTTTCTTGCTCGCTGTGGAGAAGATCTGAGCGTGTGTTTTTACTCTGGGGTTCAGAGCCATGATGCTCTGTACGAAGCACAAACACAGACAACATGTTCAAAAAACAAAGCATTAAAATAAAATCCCTGCTACTTTGGTGATCATTTATGATACATTTTTAAAACTTTGAAGTTTTTTGTATTTTTCTGTTATTTTGTGTGTTTGTTGTTTTTTGATATGTTTTCTAGAGTTGTGTGTTTATGGAGTCATTTTGTATATTTTCTCTCAATTTGTGTGTGCTTGCTGTTGTTTTGTGCTTTATGTATTTTCATTCATGTATTTTTTCATTTTGTACATTTTTGGAAATATTTTACATACTTTTTTTGTCATTTTGTAATTTTTTTTTTTTGTATATTTCTTTTTATTTTGAGTGTGTTTGATGTTTTTTGTGTATTTCTTTTAATTATTTTGTATATTTTTCTGATATTTTGTGTTTTTTTGGAGTCACTTCTTGCATTTACTTTGGGGACCGTGTAAAATTAAACTAAGGGCTGCATGTAGCCCCCGGACCGCCAGTTGCCCATTGCTGTTCTAATTATTATTTTTAATTTTTAATGGTACTACACAGAGATAGAATAATATACTGTGTTTCATCTCTGCAGCAAATGTAATAATATATTTTTTCTTTTATTGTGGTAAATCATTTTGTCTCATTTACAACTTTATTTGTGCAGTAAATACTTTAATTATAACTAACGGTATTTTTCACTTTTGTAGTGGATGTTTTGACTGTGGCACGTGCAGAGATTTTCTGTTGGAAAAACCTCTGGAACATTCCTGGAACGTTGACATTACAGTTTGGACCATCAAACTGATAAGATAAGGTTTGGTGGGTCATTGCACTGAACAGGTCATGTGATCTGTTACATTAATATATAACAGCAGGAATAAATGATTTAAAATGAGGAATTAAAAAGATTGTGGAAAAAAGTGGAAGTAAGTTGAAAAGTTGATTAACATTGGATTGTAGCTCATTGTCTGAGAGATTTGAATCTTCCTGACTGATTATTTATTTTCCAATGGATCCTTCAACCACACATTTGTACACTTACTGTATGGTTATTAATGGGGTTAGAAAAGTCTCCTAATCTGACCATGATCCAGATCACTGATCCAGATAACTGGCTATATATAACAAATATATACACTCTGGTTCTTATGTATTTTTGTCATCATCTTGTATAGATTTTAGTCATTTTTTGTTGTATTTTTGTTTTTGCATTTTTTTCAGTTATTTGTTTTGTGTGTTTTTTGAGTGCATTTATGTATATTTTTTGTATAATTCTGTATATTTTCTGGCATTCTGTGTATTTTTGTCATAGTTTTGTATACAATTTCTTTTTTTTTGGAGTCAATTTGTGTTGTTTTTTGCTGTGATTTTTTGCTGTTATTTTAGTGATTTTTTGAAATATCATTTTGTATATTTTTCAGGATTTTTGTAGCCATCTTTTGTTGTTTTTTTGGGGGGGGGAAACTTAGTGTATTTTTCTGTCATTTTGTGAGTTTACTTTGGGGGCCACACAAATTTTAACCGAGGGCCGATGGGCCCCTGCATGCTTTAGATCAACAGTTAATTGTTGTCTTTGGCTCCGCCCCTCCACCTCCCACCCACTTTCAAGTTCTATGTGATTGGTTCTCCTGTTAGAACTGCATGTCCTGCTGTGGTCACCTGCCTCTTATCACTGCATGTGCATCAAACCTCATGGCTCATCATCACATTACACAATAAAAGCACGTGGGATACACAATATTTCACAATTAACTGTGTTGTCAATGCCAATGAATCTGGTCTTAATGGGATTGATCTATCTTTATCAGTCGTGCAGAAAGATTAGAAATCAAAGTGTTAATGGATACTTCACAGATTAGAATTAAAAGTTCAACTTAAGCTTTCCTTCAAGTTCACTGAGAAACAGGTTCAAGCTCAACTTGTTTAAACTCACTTGAGGTTTGATCACATATTTACCCTGTGATCTTGTGTGTCTACATATTATCAGAGCATGTGACTTTGCACAGCCAATCAGCAGCGATCAAAGTCCAATAACAAGATTCTATTATAATAAAAATCTGCTATCGCTTACATGTTTCTGTAATTATTTTTATTTTATTAATCTATTTCATTTTTATTATAGTTTTGTGACATTTTTTGTAATTGTGTGTGTCTTTGAAGTGATTTTTTATCATTTGTTTTTGTAGGACTTTTTTGTGTTTTACGGTTGTTTTGTGTCTTTGTTGTCATTTCGTGTCTTTTTTTTTTTTTTAAAAAACTGTGTTTTCCTTTTTTGTTTTGTTACCTTTTGTTGTCATTTTGTGCATTTATAATAACAGACGCTAACAGAAAGCTAACACAAGAGGAAGATTAACTTATACTACATTATTTATTTCAGGCTCATTAATTGTAATTTGAATTTTTTTTTACCAATTACAATTAAATTACAATTATTTTTTTCTCCTCAGTAAGTCAATTACAATTACATTTTCAATTACTAAGGTTCAATAATTAATCACAATTACTGAGCCTGAAATAAATAACCTAATACAAGTTAACATTCCTCTTGTGTTAGCTTTCTGTTAGCATCTCTAATGCTAACAAGAACCTAATCAGCTGTAAAATATGCTAAAAACAAATATCTATCATATAATTTATTTCCTATCTATTGATTACCTTGTTAGGCTTCCTAATCAATGTAAATATAGGTTTTAATATTTAAAGTGTGGGCGTCTGAGCCTTTTTTCAATCAATCAATCAATCAATCTTTATTTGTATAGCGCCAAATCATAACCAATGGTATCTCAAGGCACTTTACAGTAGAGCAGTCTTAAGGACGGACTCTTCATTTTATGGATACACACATATGCATATATACGTATATACACATACATATGTATCCCACACCCAACATGAATTCATCATGGCGGCAAGGAAAACCTTCTGTTAAGCAGCAGGAACCTTGTGTGGATCCCATTCCTATGATGAACAGCCATCCACGTTATGCTGTGTTGGGTGTGTGCAGAGAAAAGGGTGGAGACAGAGCCGCTGAGTCTCTGTAACTCCACACTGAGGATCCCACGGACCTGCAAGACAAAAGCCAGAAGGAGTACAGGAGCAAACACACAAGGGAAGTAAGCAGACATAGAGGGAGTGTTTGAAAGAGGAATGGGACCCTCTCCGGTCCCTCTCTAACCTAAATGACCTCTCTCTTAACGCCCTCTCCAACCTCTCTCCAACCGAGCATGCCAGACCCCCCCCCCCCGGCAGTCTATGCCTATTGCATCTTAATTATGAGCTATGAGCTGGTTCCTAACTAAAAGCTTTATCAAAGAGGAATGTTTTGAGCCTAACCTTAAAGGTAGAGAGGGTGTCTGCCCCCCGAACCGTGGTTGGTAGATGGTTCCAGAGAAGTGGGGCCTGATAACTGAAAGCTCTTCCTCCTATACTACTTTTAGAGATGAATGGAACAACGAGTAGTCCAGCATTTTGAGAGCGTAGTGTTCTGGGGGGATTGTATGGCACTACAAGCTCCTTGAGATAGACTGGTGCCTGTCCATTTAGGGCTTTATAAGTGAGAAGAAGAATCTTGAATTCTATTCTATATTTTATGGGAAGCCAATGCAGAGAGGCTAATACAGGAGTAATGTGATCTCTTCTCCTAGTTTTAGTCAGTACACGTGCTGCAGCATTTTGAACCAGCTGAAGTGTCTTAAGCGACTTGCTCGGGCAGCCTGCTAAAAGAGAATTACAATAATCCAGTCTAGAGGTAACAAAAGCATGGACTAGTTTTTCGGCGTCGCCCTGAGACAGGATAGATCTGATTTTAGCAATGTTACGGAGATGAAAGAAGGCAGTTCTTGAAGTTTGTTTTATGTGAGAGTTGAAGGATAAATCCTGATCAAATAGAACCCCAAGGTTTCTAACAGTTGTGCTTTGTGCCAGAGTAATGCCATCTAGGGCAGTTAGGCTAGCATAGGTTTCTCTAAGGTGTCGCGGGCCCAGTACAATGACCTCAGTCTTGTCTGAGTTGAGAAGAAGAAAATTTTGGTCCATCCAGGCCCTAATGTCCTTTAGACAGGCCTCAAGTTTAGATAGCTGATTTGTCTCACCTGGCTTCATTGATACATACAGTTGGGTATCATCAGCATAGCAGTGAAAGTTAACAGAGTATTTTCTCATAACATTACCAAGGGGGATCATATAGATACAGAAGAGGATTGGACCTAGCACAGAGCCCTGAGGAACCCCGTAGCTTACTTTAGTGTACACAGAAGACTTATTATTCACGTGTACAAACTGGTACCTATCAGATAGGTAGGACTTAAACCAGTTTAGGGCAGTCCCTGTGATTCCAAGTAATTTCTCTAATCTCTCTAGTAGAATATAGTGATCTATAGTGTCAAAAGCTGCACTAAGATCTAATAAAACCAGCACTGAGAGTCGTCCTTCATCTGAAGCCCAGAGTAGATCATTAGTTACTTTAACTAAAGCAGTCTCTGTGCTGTGTTGAGCTCTAAAGCCTGACTGGAAGTCCTCGAACAGGCTGTTGTTTTGAAGAAATTCACAGAGCTGAGCTGCCACAACTTTCTCAAGAATCTTTGAAATAAAAGGAAGATTAGATATAGGCCTGTAGTTTGCTAAAGTGCTGGAATCAAGAGTAGGTTTTTTGAGAAGGGGTTTGATTACAGCTACTTTAAAGGACTGTGGCACGTAGCCTATTGATAGGGATATATTTATTGTCTCCAACAAAGATGGGCAGACTAGGGGAACAACTTCTTTAAACAGCTTAGTTGGGATCGGATCTGAAAGGCAGGTCGATGGTTTGGAGGATGAAATAATAGAGTTAAGTTCCTGAAGTCCTATATGTGTGAAACAGTTTAGGTTAGGCCTATTTACATTTAATGGTACAGCAGGCCCAGGTGAAGGCAGGGAGTGGCTAATTTTATCTCTAATCTTGTGAATTTTATCGTTAAAAAATGTCATAAAGTCCTCACAGCTGAGGGCTAGAGGAATCATGGGCTCAATAGAGCTCTGACTTTGTGTTAGCCTGGCTACAGTGCTGAAAAGGTACCTCGGATTATTTTTATTTTCTTCAATTAGTGAGGAGTAGTATGTAGATCGACTATGTCGTAAGGCTGTCATGTATTTACTATGGCTTTCTTGCCAAAGTATTCGTGACTCCTCTGTTTTATTGGAGCGCCACATTCTCTCTAATTTACGGGTTGTTTGTTTGAGTGTGTGAGTTTCAGAGCTAAACCACGGAGCTTTCCTCTGACGTTTAATAGTTTTTTCCCTCAATGGGGCAATTGAGTCCAAGGTGGATTTTAGTAGGCTAGCAGAGCTATCGACAAGCAGATCCAGTTGAGAGGGGTTATAATTAATATCATAGTTATTTATTGGATGGTGCACTGAGTTTAAGGCAGCAGGAATGGCCTCTTTAAATTTAGCCACAGCACTGTTGGATAGATTTCTACTTGTAACTATTTTATTGCACAGTGCGAGATCCTCTAGGATAATGTTAAAAGATATTAAAAAGTGATCTGATAGCAGAGGATTTTCAGGGTAGACTTTTAGTTCATTAATATCAAGGCCATATGTTAGAACAAGATCAAGAGTATGATTTAAACGATGAGTAGCTTCATTAATAGTTTGAAAAAAGCCAACTGAGTCTATTAGGGACATAAAGGCTGAGCTCAGGCTATCACTATCTTTGTCCACATGGATATTAAAATCTCCTACTATCAGTATTTTATCAGAACTGAGGACTAAGTTTGATATAAACTCAGAGAATTCTGATAGAAATTCAGAATAAGGGCCTGGAGGACGGTAAATTATCGCAAATAAGACTGGCTGGCAGGTTTTTGATTCGATATGAGATAAATTTAGAACCAGGCTTTCAAAGGAAGTGAAACTGGCCTTTGGTTTAGGATAGATTAGGAGAGAGGAATGATAAATAGCTGCTACACCACCTCCACGGCCTATGTCTCGTGGCATATGAGTATTTAAATGACTGGGAGGAGTGGCTTCATTTAAACTAACATATTCATCTTGATACAGCCATGTTTCAGTTAAACAGAATAAATCAAAGTTATTTTCTGAGATAAGGTCATTTACTAGTAGAGATTTGGATCTCAGTGATCTAATATTTAATAGAGCACATCTAATGGTTTTATGTTTTGGTGTTTCTAGATTTGAGATTTTAATTTTTTTTCAGATTTTTATAATTGATAGCTCTTTTATTTGATTTTATGTTAAAATCATTGTGAAATATGGGTCGGGGGACTGACACCGTCTCCATAAAATAATATTCATCACCATCACAACAGTTGTCATGGCGATGAACACAGCTATCCTGATAGCAATGGGAGGGAAACTGTCCTAAGGCAAGCGCAGAGGGGCGTGGAGGACTCCCCCTCTGTAACATGGTCTCATTCATGAGATGTCATAAATGTGCCATGTTTTCTGATAGTAGAGATGCTCCCTCCAAAGTAGGATGGATTCCATCTCTTCCTATCAGGTTCGGTTTTCCCCAGAAGGATCTCCAATTATCAATGAAGCCCACCTCGTTTTCTGGACACCACCTCGATAGCCAGCGGTTAAATGATGACATGCGGCTATACATGTCATCACTGGTCAGATTTGGTAAAGGACCAGAGAAAATTACGGAGTCCGACATTGTTTTAGCATAAGCACAAACTGATTCAATGTTCACTTTGGTTGCTTCCGACTGGCGACGTCGGGAGTCATTAGTGCCGACATGGAGGACTATCCTATCAAACTTACGATTACTCTTTGCCAGCAACTTTAGATTTGATTCTATGTCGCCCGCTCTGGCCCCTGGGATGCACCTCACAATGCCCGCTGACTTCGCTAGCTTCACGTTTCTCACTATGGAGTCGCCAATTATCAGAGTTTGTTCCCCGGTGAGTGTGTTGTCCTCACAGAGGGGGGAGAACCTGTTTGAGACGTGAACATGGTGGTGTCCCGAGCGGCTTTTTGACCTTCGACTATGCTTACCACGGACAGTAACCCACTCATTGCTGGCCGGGGGGGAGGCTAAGCTAGAGCTAGCACGGTCCGCACCGGCTAGGTCCTGCTTGCTAGCTTCGGTTTTGGTATCAGGGGTGCGGAACCGCTTCTCCAGATTGTTGATCCTCGCCTCCATATCTAACAGTACGCTACACTTTATGCAACTACCATTGTCCCTAAAGGAGGACGAGGAGTAACTAAACATCTGACACACCGGGCAGGAGAGCGGAGGGGAGGAGAGAGAAGCCATAGGTGCTAAATTTAAGCTAAGCTAAGCTAAGGACAAAAGGAAGTTTAAAGGAGATTGTACTGCCTATAAGAGGCGAGATTGCTTTTTACTTAACCTTCGTACGTTTAACTGTACGGTAAAAAATTAAAACAAGTGTTTTCAAGGCTAAAATATCAATGACAACAAGTTTGATTAGAGTTAGCAGAACACAGTAGTAGAGCGCTGCAAACAGCGGTAGAGTGTAAACAGGAAATGATCGATACGTCACCACGTCAGCACGTCACCAGCCAAAGTACTGGCTGGTGACTCGGGGTGTGTCAGTACACCCCGAGATTTCTAATTTTTAAAATAGCAAAATGTGGGAAAGCTTGATATGATACATATTTTAATAATTGTTAACTCCATATGTGTAGAACTACATACAACTGTAACATGGTTCACCAACTCAATTACAATTTAATTACAATTACGACAGCAACAGATTGTTTGAATTACAGTTACAATTATAATTACACCATAATTGTAACATTACAACCCTAGTAAAGACTGTCACAAGCAGAATGTTAATGAGGTTTTCAGATTAATGTTGTGTAAGAAACGTAGAGAATAATCCTTAAATCCCCTCATAACAACTCTTTGTTTTCTGATCGTCTGCACTGACTGTAAATATTGTGCATTTTTAAATAAAAATGTCTTATAGACAGTATATATAATTTTAGGAAAGAAAAGAATTTAAAAAGGTGTGTGTTTACCTCGATGTCTGGGAGATCTTTGCTCAACATATTTCTGTTCAGCTTCAACTACAAAAATGTCAAAAATATTTCCTGCAGGTTTTTCTGTTTGAATCTCAGGGTCCGGATCTTCTCTGATTCTGATCCAAAGTGTTGTTCTTAATCCTGTTCCTCACTCACTGTGCTTCTACAACACAAACTGCTTTTAAAGTGAACTCTCGCTCAGTCTTTATCACTGAGTGGAATTGTTAGGTCTAAATACGTTAAGACCGTTGCTCAATCACAACTCAGGGAGAAAAACACTATCTGACTTAAAAGGCGACTAGAGGCAGAGAGGTGCGAGCTGCAGCTCGGAGAAAAACCCAACAAAAAGAGACACAAAAGTCCGATATAAGTTGGATTGCTCTGATGGTGATGCCTCAGAACTAGGTATTTATTATAGAAAACATAGACCACACCCAGAGGGCTGTGCAACAGCGCTCTGGGTGCAGGATTAATACATATATGGTAACACAAAAACTTTGGGGAAGAAAAAGCTCATATGTCCATGCAGTGGGTCACATACCCCCACACTGGCCCAAACTAGTTTAAACCAGCTATGGTGGACAATGGATATGTTTTGCAAACACACACACACACACACACACACACACACACACACACACACACACACACACACAGTTAATCATGGATAATTTCATATTCTAACTATCGTTTAATCATTTAACTATAACTAATAAAGTAATAAAAACCACACAGACTATAACATATCTTACAGGAATAATAAGAGTCAAAGTTTAACTCAGCTGCTCCCAAACCAGTGGCGCGTCCAGGTTAGTTTCAGTGGGGGCCAAAGTGGACCAGGTTATGGGGTGCATGCACACAGACCATCATCATATTATCATATTATTAGTGAAGGAAAAATAATGCAAAGCATAAACTTTTTTATCAGGAATTTTCATTAACTTCAGCAGTTTTTAAAACTGAAATAAATACAATTATAATATGCTGCAAACTTTCATAGCAAGTTCTCTAATTAGTAAAATATTCTCATGCTGAAAGATGTAAACAATGTTTAGAGGAAATTAACATTTCCAAATTAAAAGCGACATTAACAGTTTGTTGACCCGCTCCATAGGAGTTTTACTTGTCATTTTTTGTTTTTATTATTTTGTATTCTTATTGTCATTTTGGAGGTTATTCAGAATTTTGGTTGTCGATGAGTACGTTTTTTGTTCTTGAAAAAAAATAATTTTCTATTTTTTGGTTGTAGTTTTGTGTAATTTTGTTGGCATAGTGTGTCTTTGGAGTCATTTTGTATCTTTTCATGTATTTTTGTGTTTAAGTGGTTGTTTTGTGTTTTTGGGAGTCAATTTGTGTATTTCTTAAAATCCTTTTTGTGTTTTACTTGTTACTTTGTTAACTTTTGTTGTCATTTTGTGCATTTGCTGTTGTTTTGTGCGTTTTTGGAGTAAATTTGTGTATAATGTTGGGTTTCATAGTTTAATATTCTTTCTACCCTGAAGGACAAACATTGACCATCATAAATAACTGACCCATCATAAATTATGAGAAACAGTTCAAAGTCTACCAGTGAGAGGGGAGTGGAGTTCTGCACAAAGAAATTCCCATTCTACAGTCCCAAAAGAGAGATTCTGAATTTCAAAGCTGCAATATACCATAGTCTATACTAGACTTGAGCACCTGGTGGCCTGGGGGCCACATGCGGCCCTCGTTAGAATTTTCTGCGGGCCTCAAAGTAAATGCATGGAATGATTCCAAGAAACATTGACAAAAAAAATACATAAAATCACTCCAAAAACACACAACTGCTAGAATAAAAAGAAAGAAAAGAAAATGACAACAAAAAGGACATTGAAAAGACACAAAAAAACAACATGAAAACACACAAGAAAAAAGTGGAAAAGTATTTTTAAAAATTACAAAAAAAGGACTCAGAGAAACCCAAAAATAAAAAACAAAAATATAAAAGAACAGAATGACAGAAAAATATACAAAACAACTAGAAAAAACCCCACAAAAAATACAAACAAAAATCCACAAAATTACAACAGTTATTATTTTAAACCCTGACATGAATGTTGATTGTTGTTGTTTTTGGCCCTCACTTTATTAAAAGTTGCCCATGTCTGGTGGTGGTTTAGATCTTTTGAAGGCAAAATGTGAAATTGACAGAATACAAAAAATAAATCAAAAATCAAAGAAATGTTCACTCAAGTGCTCATTCATGCATTCTATTCAGATTGCTGATATTTAGAGAGAGAATAAGACCTTTAAAACCCTTAAAAAAAAGGAAACTAAATCTATTTGGGGAGACCACTTTAATCTCAAACGTCACTGAGGTACAGCATCGAAGCAGCAGCAGAAAGTAAAACAACAGCAGCGGCCGTAACAACCCCTGAAATAAAGAAGAAATATCAAATATCAGGACAGTAAATAAACCAAAATGTAACAAATGTAAGTGTTTTATTTACCGATGTAATTTGTTCTCCTAGGCTCTGGTGCTTTTACGTCGTCCACAGTGGGCTCTGGTGGAAACACACAAAGCATAATGTTCAAAATTGTTCAAATCAACGTTTAAAATATTCCTGTAGAAGCACAAACCTGCTGTGACGTCATCCTGGATGAGTTCAGCAGCCGTTTCCTGTCTGACGTCCAAGTCTTCATCAGTTGTGCTGATGTCTAACATCTCCTTTAGTCGCTCCGACACCTCACACAGGCCCTCGTCACTGAACTGGTAGTCGCACACGCTCACTGGTCCGTTCACTGGGCAAAAAACACGACGTGGGAGGCACAAATGTTCTGGAACAAATAAATAAATAACAGCTTTAGGAAACGCCATCATTAGAAACTTTTATCATCAAATAAACCTGTAGTTGTGGGTTTAAAAAGGACTGTAACAGAGAGCGACTACAACAGATTGTGTGCATTTTTTAAACCGTTATTAATTAGATGTGGATTTATGATTCATTTCAAATAACACTTAATTAGGGTATTTATTCCTATTATCTATACATGCTGCATTTTCTTCCTTTTCGTTGGAGGAAATCCTACTTCCCGTGTGCGAAAAATCACCAGATTTTGCAACAAGGTCCATTTCCATCCCACATGGCCTCAGATGCAAAAACAAGCCAATCGTCCTAAAAGTGGCCCCACAGCAAACCTCTAAAGTAAACATTTAACATTTAAATAAAACATTTTGAAAAAAAAAAAAACCCAATGAGCAACAGATTTACAACTTTCATCAAAACGTAGCTAAAACACTGAAGGAATCTTTGTATATTTAAACTTATCGCGAATTATGAAGTCCATTACTCTGTTTTTAAAAACATCAGTTTTTCCATTTATGGAGTCAATCAATCATTGTTAAAAACAAACTACCAACATCTCACATCACGCAAAATTTATATTTTTGTCTTAATAACTGAATTTTTACCAGCCGTTTTAAATCTGCCTTTAAACGCTAACAGCTGCTGTTTTGCACACAGGTGACTGGTGTAGTTAGCTACTGAAGCTACATGTGCTAATTAGCTGTTAAAAGTTGAGAGTTAAAGCCTCAGCTTATGCAACGTTTTCATTTTTGCCAAAAATTGCCTGACCCCGACAAGTGCTGCGCAGCGGCTATAATTGTATTTCTATTATCTTTACTATATTCTATTATTATTTATTTCCCTTTATGTCTTTTCTTTTTTTCCTGTTTTTTTTCTTTTTTTTAAAAAAAATCATTTATTTTCTATTTTATAAAATCATAATTATATACTGTATATTTGTTTTTAGTCCTCAGTGAGCTTTGGGGTCCAGAAGTGTAAAGTTCTCTGTTGGTCTTATCAGTGAGCTTCACTGTGATTGGCTGAGCCTGAGCCAACGTACGGTTGACCCTGAGATGTGACTAATGTACAAACACACGGGCAGTAAACATGTGCACCTGTGTGTCTATTGTCCTGGCCTGAGGTCAGCAGCTCCTCCAGCACCATCTGAACCCTGGTGGTTACCGTAGAAACCACATCTCTCTTCAGCAGCTGTACACAAATAAACCTTTTGTTTTACTTTCATTTATTTTCTACGCGTGCTAGTGAAATATTAATAATAATAATAATAATAATAATAATCACCTTCTCTGCTAGTTTGGCCTTTGGTTTGTTGCTGTACAGGAACGCTCTGCTGTGGATCGCTCCACTGATGGAAACGCGGCCTCCAGAAGGTCGGACCAGATCTACAGGACTCTGTTCCTGCTAACGCACACAGTTGTAATATTAATAATCCATTCAGATAAAAGGAAACAATGTATTTATTATGAATGTTTAGGAATACGGTGTGTGTCTCTTACGGCTGCGACAAGTAGCTGAACTTTATATGTCTGTCTCTGATTTCTCCTCTGGAAGAAAAATTATTCATTTTAGAGAACAACACTCAACAAGAGTGTTAAATAATGGTGTAACGTAGTGCTGTGCGATATAGAGAACATTTTATATCACATTATAGTATTTCTTCCTTAAAAGTACATGAAATTACTGGAAAATTCATTATATATAAAATAAACTAATATATATATATATATATATTTAAGTATCCCAAAATAAATGTTACTTCCTCTTTAAGAATCTTCTCAATTAAGGAATATTCGTTGTGGAATACGCGTGTAGACTACGTCACTTTCTTCACTCGCAATCTTACGACGTTTGTTAAATATTTTAATTGTACACATGTAAATATTTGACTGTTTTTGTGGTGTTTTTAATTGTTAATTAAAACAAACAAAAGAAAGACAAAAAAGGAAAAAAACACAGACGATATATAAAAAAAAAACCGATCAAAACACAAAACACAACATTAACGATCTAAAACCAAACAGAAAATAAGACGAAAACCAAAATAAATCAGAAAAAATACATTTCTAATTATTATTTAAATATTTAAATAGCATGCGTTGAAACAATTCTATGGGATCAAATTAGGGTCAAAGTGTGTGTGCACAAAAGAAAATCTGTGTGTGAAAAATAAAATTTATATTTGTAAAATACATTTTGTGTGTGAAATATTTACACCAGACACAAAATTTATTTTACAAATACAAATGATTTTTTGTTGATCAGGCACTTTGATGTATTTGTTGAATCAATAAATAAGCTCTTGATCATTAAACTTTGTTCTCTAGCGCCACCATCAGGACAAACTTTTTAATCATAATGAATTTATCTTGAATAGTTTTCATCCAAATCTTCTTAAATTTACCAACAACAATAATGAGCAGTAGAGTATGTACCCTATTGGTTGCAATGATCATGTAGCGCCACCATCAGGTCAAACTTTCCGTTTTAGAGTCAGTGAATAGAGATAATAATAATAATAATAATAATAATAATAATAATAATATTAGGGTTAAGTCACTGAATTGTTTCAGATCGAATTGTTCTAATTTAACCAAAATTGTCCATTAATCAAATCAGTAACAACGAATCGTGATTCAAATTGAATTGTTAAAACAAATTGTTACTTCCCTAGTGTTTATTTATTGGTTTATTTAACTGGGACAGTGTACATTAATATCTATATAGAACATGTAGCAGATTTAGCCAGAATGATATTTTTAGTCCCTGGAAAGAATGTTCAAATGTCACCCTAAAAAAATTCAAATATACAATAAAATATACAATGACAAATGTAGCTACATAATAACATATCACACTTCCATATTACATATAAAAAATAAAAATAAACAGCATGTGAAAAAGGCTACCGGACTTTACACGCCCTCACTTTGTTCTTCTTCTTCTTGTTGTTGTTGTGTAAACTAGTTAAAATCACTACTTCTCTGTTATTTGTGAACAGATCAGGCTGAAATGATGTAGATATAATCTATAGATGTGTACGCATCGATGCTCAGAGCCACTCTTTTTTCGGCAATTTACATGAAAGTTGTTTTCTCATTTATTTGTGAGTCAAATATTGCGACAGTTGGTGGTACTAAATCATTGCCACATATTAATTTATGAATGGGGTCCATTACTCTGTATGTGACACTGGGGTGCCAGGGGGCCCCATTTCTCAAATGACTCCTAATTCATTAATGCTCGTTGAATCGGGCTGTAATATGACATGGATGTTCTATGAGCGGATGTCTAGAGCCTCTCAGAAACATTTTTTACTCTGTGGAACCGAGTCATTTGACTGAATTCTCGGAAACGTGGTACGTGCTATTCAGCGTGAAACGTTCCGCGTAGTTCATCTGAACTTGTTTATTTATTATTTTTATAATATATAATATTCTTCTCCAGTCGTTGTAGGATTCATCCAACCTGTCCCGCTGTGAGCTCGTGTTCCTCCGTCAGCTTCTTCCCGTCAATCAGACACACTCCGTTGTTTATTTGGTGCGTCCACGTCTTCAGCCCCTCCTGAAACAAACATTTAACCTGAGAATAGTTTCTATTACAGTCACAAATTACAGCTTAGAGCGTGTGTGTGTGCGTGCATGTAAACCTTAAGACATTGATCCAGGTCCTCCGCACTGGTCCGGTTCTCTGGTAACTGGACCAGTAGATCTACGTTGAGACAGCAGGACACACTGGGCCAGGAAGCACACACACCTGATTGGTACTTCCAGTCTGCAGGTTTAGCTGAGCTCTGAAACAGACCAGGAAACACACATGACTGACAGCAGCAAAATACTGCATGGATACTGTGAATTATCAATGAAATAACAGTGATATGAAATAAGTGAAATGTCAAAGATACTAAAAAATGTTACACAAAAACAAAAGTGGAGTTTTAGCTCAGCTAATTCAAATTTAAAAGGACATTATTATATTAAATGCTATTTTTTTCAAAAGATTATTGAAAAATTAAAACGTGTAATATCTTGAGAAGTTTAATCTTTGTTTCTGAATTATTAGAATTGTGCACCGAGTGTTTAAAGCAGACCAGGGTGACTGATGGTCCGGGGGCCACATACGGCCCCAAAAGTAAGCAGGCAAAATGACTCAGTGAAAATATTGAAGAAAAAAACACCAGAAAAACACACAAAATAACAAAAATAAACAAAAGTCAACTAAAATAATCACAAATGCACAAGGTGACAATAAAAATAAAAGAAGAATATACAAAGAACCAACAAAATTACACAAAATAAACAAAAGTCAAGTATAATAATAAAAAACACAAGATCACAACAAAAATAACAGAATATACAAAAAACATCAAAAGTATACAAAATGAGAACTGATAATTACAACAAATGACACAAAACCGCAATAAAAACACATGACTCCAAAAACACGTAAAATTACTCCATTAAACATAAAAAAATCACAAATAAATACACAAAATGACAACAACAACAAAAAAAGTCAATTAAAATAGTATAACAGACAGGGTGACAATCAAATCAAAATAACAGAAAAATATACAAAAAAAAAAACTCAACAAAATGACACCTGAAATAAACAAGTTGACAACAAATTATGCAAAATGCCAATAAAATACACAAAATGACCAAATCTTTTTTAACACTTGTAAAACTTAAAACTAACCTTTGGGTCTTTGACGTCAAATGTTCTGCAGACAGTTCTGTTTAACCATTGTTAAAAAAAAATAACCAGGAACAATTGTTTCTTCTACAAAGAACAAAGTCTTTGGGAGGAAAAAAAGATACTTTCTGGTTTTAGGGTTGACCTGAAGCGTCACATGGTCTGTGATGTCATCATCTGCTGGGGTCCACAGGCAATCTGAGGAGATCAGGTTCTCCACACCAAACACCAGCTAGTGGAGGAGCGCACACGCACGCGCACACACAAACACACACACGCACACACACACACACACACGGCAATGCAAAATAAAAGCTCTGCCAAAATGTCCACTTCCTGTCGTGTCATGGATTGAAAGTTGTTGTCAAAAAGGCGACGAATGTTGATAAGAATCCCCTGAATACGGCCGATACATGAAGTCATATTAAAAAATAAAAAACAAGTAAACCACTGTCTTTTCTGGCAAAGAAACGCAAGAAATCACAAAAGGAATGAAGTTAAAAAAGATAAAAATAAAAAAAATCTTAAACATTTTTCTATGGGACTCCAAATCCCACAATTCAATGCTTTTTGTCAGTAAATCCCTATCAGAGCATTTATGAGAACAACTTTTGCACAACTGTGACTTTATGTGGTTAAGCAGCTTTAAAGTGTACTTTTTGTGTGGCTGTTGATGATTCTCACCTGTCGGAGTGTTGTCAACGTTTCCTTGGAATCTGTGTCAGAGATGAGGAAAACTCCTAAAACAGACAGACCTCCAGGAAGCATCCTGGAAACCTGACAACCAACAGGAACAATACGCAGACACGTTTAATTTTGGTAAACGAAAACAAAAAAACAGGATGTAATACATATTATATCAACGACCATCTCACCTGTCGAGCGTGCTCCGTGACCCACAATTTGTCCACAGGATTTCTGGCTAGCGTCGTAGCATCATCCTCTCTTAGCGGGGTTCGTGTTGCCATGACAACAAAGTCTCTCAAGGCCGAGCTCTGAAGTGATACGATGGAATTGTTGGGAATTTTATATTTTGATAAGCGCTACGAAATGCCTGTTTTATAATAATAATAATAAAGAAAGTTGAATTTAATTGAAAAAAATATATACAGTATGTATATACAGTACGTCATTTTTTTCTTATTCAATGAAAAACAGTGGACTTTTTTCACTTCATATAATGTTATTTCTTTTAAAAAGTGTCTGAAATAGAAGGTGATGTTTTTTTTCCGCTAGTCTAAAAACAAAAGAACAACAACAACAACAAAAAAAAACCTGAAAGTCAGATCAGGTTGTTTTTTTTCCTTTGATGTGGATTCTCATATAAATTGTATTAACATAAAGATTATTGACCCTCGCTCTTATATATAGGGACGGTTGTGGGTTTGAATCTCAGCACATTTATTTGTAACCATCCAGAATAAGATGCAGGTTTAGAGTTTGTATTTGATTGAGTGTAATAATGCATTGTGTGGGATTTTAATGCATTTTATGTGTTTTAATTGCTTAATAACAGGTGATAGTGGACCTCACCTGTCCAATAAGCAGGCCTGTGATTGGACCTGCTTGTTGCTCACATAGTTTAGACAGATATCCCTCCACAGCTTCCTCTACTATGTAGCCACGACCCATTGTGTCCTAAAATGTAAATAAAGGAAGAAGATGCTGAGTTTACATGATTTTCATGTTTGGCGTTATGTTTTAGAATAATAATAATAAAAAAAAAACAGTTGAAATCAGGTGAAATTTAACGAGATATCCAAAGCAGTTAAGTCATATAAGCTTTTAATTGTATCCTTCCAACTTCTGCTAGCTCATATCAATCAAAGGCTACAGTTAACTAATAGAAAAATGTCCAAAAATGACATTTACAACGGCTAAATATCTAATATTTAACACAATTTACGTACCTTGAGAGAAAGACCATAAAACGCAAAGTGGTGTTTGGAGTTTGGACCAAACGAAAACTGTTTTTACAGTTTTATTCCTGACAGCTGTAATGGGTTCGTCAGCAAACGTGAAAAACACAGTTTACCACAATGCTTTGCGCCATGACGTATTTCCGTCGCGCTGATTTTCCGTAAACGAGGCTCGTTTTGTAATGTTAAAGAGATGAGATATGGCAAAATTGTATTCAAAATAAAACGTCAAAACTCGTGTTGGTTTTACTTATTTACTAAAAAAATTAAAAATTGATGAAATAATTCAAGAATGCGTTATTCAGTGGCTACATTAATTATATTATATCTCATATAAACTTTATATCATCTTACCTAAATACAATTTGAATGAAATTGTGTCATAATTTTGTATGGGCTTCAAATACTAAAATAATTAATCAACATTTAATAATGACAATTATTATTCATATGGAAATATTATGTATTATGAGTATTATTAGTATTAGGCTTTTGATTATTCCAGTGAAAATGTCTATTTTACAATTCAAGTGAAAAAAAAAAATGACATATTCTTTAATTCGTGTTCTAAATTGAGTGTGGAATATTTTTCTTTACCTTTTTTTTATCAGGTCGGTCACTGATAACTATTTCTCATTTGTAGTAATGGTGTCAGTGTCCAAGTACCTAATAATACAAATAATAACCACTAACCTAAACTAATATTTACTTTCAAAACTTTGAAAAAAGTAAATATGTCAATTTTAAATTACATTTTCAAAGCATTTTGGATATGACACAAGACGACAAAAAAAAAATTATAATAATCTAATCAATTCATCTTGTGTCATATTTATTTACGTGTTTATGTATGTATTGAGTCATTTCTTTATGTATTTAATTACTTAATGGTAATAATATTAACGACTAATATCTTAAATATATCGTCCTTGTAAAATAATGTAGCTGCTTGTACTTTGCAATTAAAAATATTTTGCAATTGACGTTGCACATTTAAATGAGCAGCAACTTTTTTTAAATAAAGAAAAAGCAATGTGTGTGCATTTTAACCGGTAATATATTTTTGCCTTCACCAGTTTGAGATTATTTTATTTTATTTTATTTCATTTCATTTCATTTCATTTCATTTTATTTTATTTTCAAGTGTTAGGTCTTGACGAGCACTACATTTTATTTTGAAAGTTCTTGGGGATGCGCTTGACACTTCTATGTGATTTTCACACCGTCTCTCGGGTGTCCATGGGTGAGATTATTTCAATTTAAGCCTTTTTTTTTTGGAAGAGTTTAACGGCTCCGTTTGGTTATTGTTTGCCTGTCAGTGGCGGACATGGCGACCGTCCTGCTGCAGGCCCTGGAGCGGGCGGAGTTGAACAAACTCCCGAAAGGCATTCAGAACAAACTGGAGAAGTTTGTGACGGAGCTACAGGGCGCTAACGAGCTGCTCCGGACCCAGCATGAGCGATTCAAAGCGGATAGCGGTGCGTATGACCGAGCCCCTGCTGCTGTCTACAAGCTGTCATAGAACAGCAGAACCGCTGTTGAAGAATACCGATATAACTTGTATTCGTTCGGCACATTTTTTCGTTTTGCTACTATTTAAATTTTTGATACAAGCTTCTCTCGCTAACAATTGATAGCATATTGTGCTAATGCTAACTTTGGCGGAACACGAGTTTAAACCTCAGCTTTAAAGTATATTAAACATTACAACAGTCTCAAAATAGTGCCGAATGAATGACAAGTCTCTTATAAAACATTAACCATCATAAGAAGTTGCATTAGTTGTTGTGGTATTTGTAAATGTTCATAAAAACCACAATTTACTCTAAAATCAAATGAAGTTTGGCCTGACTACAATCATTTATTGATATTTAATTTACTACATATAATTTTGTCCACCTGTAGTCACAATGAAAAGTCAAGTATTTTGCTCATTAGTTTTTGCCATTTGGTGCCACATTTGAAAGAAATAAGTTGCCAAACAGTGACAAGTGTTGTCATTCCCACAAAATCAACGCAATAAATGACTCTAAAAACACACAAAATGACAGAAATATTAACAAAACTTAAAAAAATATACATATCGACTCCATAAATACACCGTACACTATTTTTTTTTCCTTTCTGCATTTTTGTATATAGTTTTTTTTTTTTTGCTTGCTGTAACATGTGGATTTCTCCATTGAATAAAATAAAGTATAATCTAATCTAATAGCTCCAAAAACACAATCTGACTATAGAAACACTCAAAAAGTAAACAAAAATGCATTAAATATCCACAAAATAACAGCAAACACTCACAAAATGAGAGAAATATTAATTAAATAAGATTACAACAAAAGCAGATCAAATTAATCCAAAAACACACAAAATGACAACAAAATATTACAAAAAGCCTTTGTTTTTAATGCTCAGATTGGTTAATATTTTAAACTAGTGCAGTAACCGTAGGAAGTATGCATTGCTATAGAAAAGTGGGAGGCTTAATATTTAGCACTGTAATACAGGCTAGCATACATTTCTTCAGTGACACAGATATCGTGATGTATCGTGGATAGGGATGTAAAGATTAATCGTAAGGCGTAGGTGTCATGGTTCACGTCGATACTCTGAAATTGAATCGCAGTACTTTTTTTAACAGCAGAGGGCGCTATCTATTTCGGGATTTGTTTTAAAGTCCAATTGTTAAGGCACAAAATACATTTTCAGTTGCACTTTTAAAAAGAATTATTATGCAGTTTTGCATAGTTTACTGTAGAGCCAGAATTTAAATGAATAGGCTTCTTCTTTTGTAGTATTTCTTTATTTATTTCATTCAGGATTTATTTCTAATTCAATTGCATTGTTTTGCATAGTTTATCAAGGGATTCTTTAAAATAATACAATATTTGTATTTATTTTTTCGAATAAAAAAACGAATAATTTTCAGTCATTTTTCTACAATCTCATTTTGTAAAATAAGTCATGAATCTAATCGTATCTCGAGTTGAGTGAATCATGACTTTCCTGATCGTGGATGAAATTTCTTGCAATATATCTAGTTTCACAGAATCGCTGTATCGTGATATAATCGTCATTGTGGGCAAAATATCATGACAGTATTGTATCGTGAGGTACCTGGCGATACCCTTCACTAACCCTGATATTGATTAAGATGAACTTAGGTTCATGTGTTTGTTAACTGCAGAATAAATACTTCGTTTTTCTCATTAATGTTACAGTGTTTGCTTGTGTGTTGTTCTGAACACATGGAGTAGTTCCCTCTAATGCTCTGTATTTTTTATTTCAAAGACATGTGTGTAATCATCATGTTTTTTGTTGTGGCCCTACAGAGCAGCAGTACTTTGACATTGAGAAGAAACTGGTGGAGAGTCAGGAACAAATCCTGTGTGCAACCAAAGAGCTGCAGACCATTAAGGAGGAGAACAAGAAGCTCAGTGAGTGCACACGCACACACGTGTACACAATCTGCTGCTCATGGACTTTAATAATCATAGATAAAAGTTAAACATCACTATTCTTCAACTAACTCACTGAAACACAGACTGGGCTAAGAGCTAACGCTAACTACTTCCTTAAAGGAATAGACCAAGTAAAAACAGTACAAGTCTTACTGTTTATGGTCAGATTTAACACTTGTATGGAAGGATAAAAGTCAACATGTCACACGTCGTATGAAATAGATATTAAACTAACGTCACTATTCATCTGTCCCAACGTGTGAAACGCTATAATTTTACATGTTCACAAGACAAAGCTGGTTCCATTAGACAATAATGTAATTATTGTGATTATTACACCTAAATATCCTGTTAGTGATGCTCTCAGTAATTGTTGATTAAATCATCAGCTTGATCAGGTTTATTTATAGGAAATATGAGATTTATCAACCATAACTTTATGTAACTCATTATCAGATGTAAAATAAACAACATTCAGCAGCAGTGGTTTATATTATACTGTATCATGTGCTTTTTCATTATTATTATTATTATTTAGAAAATAAATTCATTATACCTGAGGAAATAAATGCCAAAATTTCCCCATAATATTTTTGTAATACATTCCCTGCTGTTCGTTTAATGTTAGATGTTACTTTTACCTCAGGTGTCCGCACCGATTTATTATTTACAAAATGCCATGCACATTTTCTTTAATTAAGCATTTATTTGATGTTTATATTTGTACATTGAACAGTTTATTTTATTGAGTTTTTTTTGTTTTTTATTTCTAGTTTTTTTTTAACCTCTTTTTAAATGTTACGTTTAAAATAACTATTTTTAAATTATTTTGAATGTGTTAAAAAAACCGAATCAATAATTATCAATATCTACTGATATGATACACTTTTATCGTGATACATTTTTCAGTCTTTGTTTAGTGGTTCTCTGTGGAACCACTGCTTTAACCATAGAAATAAGTGAAAAGATCACTTTTAAAAAACTATTTATGTCGCCTAGGGCTGCACAATTAATTAAACTTTAATCGCCATCAAAATTTTGGTTCCCACGATTAAATTAACCTGATCGTCTGCAATATTTACATTTGAAATACTGGCTCTGCACTGATGGTGTATTTATTCAGTTAACAGTTAGTCCGTTTTAAAGTCTTGGGTTATTTAATTAATTATTATTCTTATTTAAAGTGTCATTTTACACTGTAAATAGTACACATATTGTTTTTTTAAAAGTTGTGTAATAAAACCCCAGATTTTTTTACCTAACATGATAAATAATTGTGATTACAGTATTGATCAACAATCAATTTGGCCATAATTGTGTTGCCCATGTGGGGGCAGTTGACAGGGGACTACAAGCTGATAATTTCATGTTTTTTTAATACGCGAGAGCAGTTCTTCATCTTTTCTTGTATATTTCATTTACTGTCTGTACAGATGAAGAGTTGTCTGCTCTGAAGGGAATAGAGGGAGAAAACTCAGATGAAAAGCCACCACCACAACAGGTAAAACAAGTCTGATAAATAGCATGCTAGTACATTAGCTTATTGTTCTCAATGTTGATTTTAAAATGTGTTTTTCTTTTTAATCTTTAAATGAGAAATTATGTTGTTTACTTGAATGTCTAAACTACATGCATTTGTGTTGCAGCTTTTAGTCACTTTTCTTACAGGACGTTGGTTAACTCATGCTAACAGTTTATTATTGATGATTTTACAGTTTTCAGTAATTTATTTAATTTTTAAATGTTGATTTGGTGGACTCCATCTACATTATTCACTTCAGTGAATATGTCTACAAGTCTAATGTAATCTTGTGTTTTCTATGGTGTGTGATTTGTGTTAATACGTGCGTTCACGCAGCAAACCAAGGCCAGGTTTGAGATTGAGGCAGAGAGGAAAGAGCTGGCCAGGCTGCTGGAGAAAAGGACTCAGGAGGTGGAGAATCTGACAGGTAGAACGTGATGTTTACATCCACAAACACCAATGGTAAATAAAATATAAGGGTTTTAAGACTGATTAACAATCAGTGAAAGTGGAACCAGTTACTGATCACATGATCATTTAGAAATAAGATTTTCAATTTGTCATGGAGGAGGACTTCTAATGGAATTCCTGTAGGCAATGTTGCATACTTATCAAAGAAGTAGATTAATGTTATTTAAATGTTCGTTAGTTAACGATTAATGTTCATGTGGAATTGTTTTCTTAGGAATTTTACATTTTGATAAGTGCTACAAAACTGTTTTTGTAATTGGTGTTATATAAATAAAGTTGAATTAAATTTGATATGAAAACAGAAGGACTGCTTGGATTAAATTTAACTTGCCTAAAACTATCTAATTTGAAATAAATAAATGAATAAATATTAGCTATAATGCTGTTGAAATGTCTGTCAACTCTTGTTTTTTTCAGCATCTAACAAAAAACCTTGTAAACATCTAATCCTACAGCCACTTATTTAACCATATCATCATTTAGAATAAAGATCATTATTTTTTTGTGTGTATATTTTCCCATCATTTCTTACTATTTTAGTTTTATGGGATTTTCTTTGTGAATTCTTGTTGTTTTGTGTGTTTTTAGAGTAATTTTGTGTTTTTTGTTGCAATTTTCTGCACTTTTTAAGTCATTTTTGTGCATTTAAAAAAAATTGTTTTGTCATTTAGTGTGTTTTTTATTCATTAGGTGCAGTTGCTTTAGGGACATGCAAAATTAGACCTTGTAGAAATGTTGACCTATAGCACAGTATTATTAAGTATTTGTTTTACATACACCAAAAGCTTCTGTCTCTGTGGTTTTTAGATGATGTGAAGCGACTTAATGAGAAACTGACTGAAACCAACAAAGTGAAAATGGAGCTGCAGCTCAAACTGGATAATATTCAGTCCTCTGAAGCCACCGTACAGGTAAACATCAGATCTACTCAGACAAATCCAGCAAACTGGGCAATTAAAACCAAACATTTTGATCTAGCATCGGGAAAAGCGCTTGGAGCAGGAAAAAGAGATTCTGGAGCAGAAAAGCGAGTGGCTCACGGCTGAGCTGAAGAGCAAAAGTGAAGAGCTGCTGAATACCAACAAAGACAAAGGTAAAGAGATCCTGGAGCTGCAGGGGAGTCTGAAGAACAGCAAAGATCAGGTAATGAACCAAACTACAAGTGATGCAGCATGTAAAGCTCAACACGGCGCCAACGTCCTTTGTGATGAACTTTGTTGAACAGGTGAACAGGTTGGAAGTTCAAGTGGAGTCTCTGAAGCAAACCAATGAGCATCAGAGGAAAATAGCAGAGGAGCTCAACTACAAACTGAAACAGGTGAAAAGACGCCAGAGCAACACGGGACGCAGTCTCAATTGTAAATGTGTTGGATGAGTTAGTCTTACTGGGTTTAATTATTATATAAATCAGAATTATCGTACTTTTTTGTGAGCAAAAAAAGAAGGGGGAAGACTTTTCTTGATTATTTTTACCAATTTTTACTAGAGCTGTGTTCAATAGAATGAATGCTTTCAACTAGGGATGTAATGATTAATCATAAAACAGTTAAAAATTGATGCGTAGGTATCGCTGTTCATATTGATGCTCTGAAAATTGAATCGCAGTACTTTTTTAAACAGCAGAGGGCGCTATCTATTTATCCTTCTCTTGTCCAGAAGCCTAGGTGGAGAGCGGAATCTGCTACTACTCTCATTCTGGCCGCTTTCTACTCGTAAACATGTTCATAAATGATTCCTTACCCTTTTAGCTCCAAAAGAATATCTGTAATATCTGTAAAAGTCACGTTTTTCTATTAGCTCTGTCTGCTAGCGCAAAGCATCTCTTATTCACTGCAAGAACATCTGCATTCCAACCGACCACTGGGTTACCAGCGCCCTCTGCTGGTTCAAACAAATATCTGATGTAAATAGAGTGCAATGACTGGTTTTTTTAAAGTCCAATTGTTAAGGCACAAAATACATTTTCAGTTGCACTTTTAAAAAGAAACGGAACTATTATACAGTTTTGCATTGTTTACTATAGAACCAGAATTTAAATTAATAGGCTTCTTCTTCATTTGTATTCCTTTATTTCATTCAAGATTTATTTTTAGTTAAATTGCATTGTTTTGAATAGTTTATCAAGGGATTCTTTTGACAATGAAAAATAAAAGAAAAATAGTACAGTATTTACTAGTTTTTTCCCGAAAAAAATAAAGGAATATTTTTCAGTTATCATTTGTCTACAGTCCCATTTTGTAAAATAAATCGTGAGAGAATCGTATCGTGAATCGTATCGGGAGTTGAGTGAATCGTTACATCCGTAGTTACAACATAGAATTTTATAAAATCTGAATCTGTTCATGTGTCTTTAGGCCAAAGAAGACCTGAGTGCCATGGATGAAAAATATCGCAATGAACTTAACGCTCACGTCAAGTTGTCATCACTTTATAAGGTGAGAATCAGGGTTGGGGTCAATTACATTTTTAATTTTCTATGTTATATTACAATTAAATTACAATTATTATTGTAAACCTGTTTTGATGATTGTGTGTGTGCATTGGATTAGAATGTAATAGAATAATAATTGAATCTTATGTAAAAGCCCAATGGGACAAGAGTTGGTATTTATCAATAGCTATAAACTCTTTGGACAAAACATCAGTTACATTCACAGTATTATTATGTAAAATTGTATCATCACTATTTCAATAAAATTGCGTCCTACTTCTAACCCACGGTTTTTCAACCTTGGGGTCGTGACCCCATGTGGGTCACCTGGATATCAAAAGGGGTCCCCTGAAATGTCTAGTAATCCCCAGTTTTGTGTCTAGAATTTTTATGCCAATTACGAAGTCAATTCTCTAGACTCAATTACAATTCAGTTACAATTACAATGACAACAGATTGTTCTCCTAATTATAATTACATGATAATTGGAATTATCAATTATGTGATTACAGTTATAATTGACTTCATTGTGTTTTGAAGAAATAGTTTCCCAAATATTATATATTTTTGTCAAAACACGAGTCAGCAGCAGTCTGTAAAATCCCAACATTGTGTTGTCTTGTCATTATGTTGTAATATAATTCCTCTCTGTAGGGGGCAGCAACTGACATGGAAAGCAAGAACCAGGAGCTGAACAGAGCTGTGGAGGAACTCAGTAAACTGATTAAAGACACTACGGAGGGTACGGTTCCACACATCCTGAAACCTTTAAGTGCTGAGTAATGTAATGCTTTACCCTCTGTGTGATGAGATATCTTCTTTGCAGCGAACAAAACTTTAGAGAAGAAGGTTTCTGAGGGCGAGGAGCTCAAACGCAGACTTGAAGCAGAACTGAGAGAGAAAATCAAGAAGATGGAGAAGGAGCTGGAAAATGCAACAGTGAAGGCTGCAGGAATACACTGCTGTAGGAACATGATCCCTGGCTCTCACATCTCACAGAGAATTTAACCATCAACCTGTGTGAAGCTGCCTTTATGTTTTTATTGTAGGTGTACCGTCTGTGACGGAGGAGCAGCTGGACTCCATGTGTCCGTCAGCATCGGCCATCGCTGCCATTGTTAAGCCTGGCATGAAGTTTTTTGATGTAAGTTTAGTTTGGTTTATTCACATCAGTGAGGATGAATACATCTGATATTTTTAGTAGCAGTGCTTAAATTCCAACTTTATATGTAATGTTATTTTCCAACATAAATAAAAATAATGACCTTTTTTACATTGACCACAACATGATTGTTGGTAAAGTTTGTTTATTTCTGCATCTGGTGTTATTTGGACACAATCAGTTATGAATCAGCTGCACTGGAGCTTATCCCAGTCTACTAAAGTGGCTTACACACATAGGCATTTATTACCTTTAAAGACATTTTTTCATCTGTTACAGACCCCACACATGAAGGAAGATTAATAATCAGACTTTCTAGTTTTTCTCTAAATTCCTCCTGGATCTTTTAATTGAACAGCTCTGAGGAGAGATGACAAGAGTAGTACTATTTAAAAAGTGGTTTATTCTCATTACAGTCACAAGTCAAATACAGGCACAGGTGGCTAGCAGAAGAAACTTATGTCTGTCTGTGTCTTTCTATTTCTGTCTGTCTGTCTCTTACTCACTTTTGAACAAAAACATTGAAAAATACAGAAATAAACGAAATATCTCTCAAGCCATAGTCATAGCCAACCGTTTTGATTGTACTGTGTGCAGTGCGCTCCAGTAATCTCAACACAACACAACACACACACAATTTTGTTCCATCACCAAGCCTAAATATCCTTCTACAAGCCAGAAATCTACTGTGAGCAAACATGATCTAACAAACAAAAGAAGAAGAAGAAGAAGAAACATGGCGACAACCAGAAAACGCAACACGCGCCATGGAAGTGGACATGCGAGAGAAGGGAATGATGGTGGACCAGTTTTTATTTGAAAAATGTCAAGCTAAGAAAAAGAAGGATTTTAGAAATTTAAAGAGTAACTAAACCCATGGTTTTTGCTGACCTGCCACTAAAAATGGTTTGATTATGGGAGGGGTTCCTGGAGCAGTTAAGACACGCCCAGTCTTTACTATATAATCTATGCTATGCAAACTAGCTACTATATTTATTTGCTGTTTCTCTCTATTCCAAGTTCTCTCAATCCAACCTACTCACCACAGATTGTAGAGTCTCCAGGTGATAGTTTATATTTGAGGGGCGGGGCCAAAATTGCTTGTTTGTAACACATGATGGTCCAATGAATGCCAATAGAAAAATTAAATTGTAATAGCCGGATTTCAACTCATAGAGGGCAGGCATTCTGACATTTTACAGCTAAATACGGCAAATTCAATTCATGGTTTTGGGGTTTATTTACTCTTTAATCTTTACGCCTGCTTCCTTGTTTTTCAGCTCGCTTTTTGATTGGCTGCAGACTACAGTCCCTTTCCACGTTACAAATCAGTCATGATTTTCCCCACACACTTGAGGTCTTCAACATTTCTGATTGTTGGGTCCGACCTGTTTCGGAGTCGATTATTAGGACAAATTCACACTTAACGCACCTCAGACTACAGGATAATCTTATAAAACATAAAATAATCTGGCGAATAATCTAGCGTTTGTCATCCTTGGTCAGGGAAGGGGAAAATCAGAACAAAAACAGCGTGATTTTTATAAGTATAATCAAATCTTAGGACCACAGCATCGAAAGTGTCACATCAGAATTAAGATGTTTCTTCCTTTTCCTGCGTTTCAGCTGTACAACGCCTACACAGAGTGTCAGACTCACCTTCAGATTGAGAAGCAGGAGACCCGGAGGCTGAGTCGGGTGCTGGATGAGATCGTACTGGAGGTGGAGTCCAAAGCACCCATCCTGAAACGCCAGAGAGAGGAGTACGAGAACATGCAGCGATCCATAGCGTCCATGTTCAATAAAATGGAACAGGCGCGAACGGTACGTGAAGGAATTGAAATATTGAATCAATCGTCTCTGTGTCCTTTTTAATGTGTTTCTATGAAAAGTAAATTATGATAAAACTTCTGGTTTTAGGAAATTTATGGCTTACAGAAAGAAAAAGAGGAGGCCAAGCAGCAGAACGATGCTCTACAGAGAGAAAAACAGAGAACTGAAAGACAGCTGGAAGACACATCTGCACAGGTACGCAATCATATACTAGGGTTGGTGTCAATTATAATTGTAATTATGATGAAGAATAGGGAGATAAAGTAATTTTTCTGTGTTTTACTTTCTTTTCCCAGGTTTGCGCTCTGTTGTTGGAGCTGGAGGAAGCCAGAGGAAACCAAGTGACCAAGACTGACGACAACTCCATCAGCAGCAGCTCAGAGGTCACCAGCTCTCGTCGATTGACCTTCCGCAGTGTGGAGGAGCTCCAGAGGCAGAACCAAAGCCTGCTGGGAAGGATGAGGGAGCTGGAGGACGAGAAGGAGAGGGAGAAGACTCAAGTAGCATCAGCGCGGTAAGGAAAACACTCCTGGTTCTGCAGAAACCAGGGATATTGGTTTTTGATCAGCAAAAACAGAGCTGCCATTAAGTGGCAGCATCACTGACCACCTGGTTTAAAAGAAGAAGAAAAAAAAACAATACTGTAATTTCTGGAGTAATGAGCCGCATTAAAAAATAATGACAATATTTTGTCTATATACACGCTGCGCATGTCTATAAGCTGCAGGTGTCTACATTAAAACTTATTTACACAGGCGCTTGTGGATATTTACATGTTTAACGAAAAACATTGCCTGTAACAATGTGAGTTAAAAGAGCCCTATAAATATAATCCATAGTATTTTTTCCCAAATTCCATATTTTCCACATACATTTTTTAAATTTCTGCTTATTTAGAAGTATTTAATCAATTTATCCAAAACATATTAGTTGTTAACTCATGTGAGGAAATCAAATAAATAATAATAATAATAAAAAAGAACACCACAATTAAGCAAATGTATTTAAAATTAAAATGTAATTTAAAATAATGTGTAAGCTAAAATTAATAGGTATAAGATATAAATTGTATTGACATGGATTATTCTGACTGCTACTATTTACAATATGTCACTTTGGTTACGTTATGAGCTATTGATAAGAACTACATAAAATCTAGGTTTGCGAGCCACTGTTAGTTATGAGATACTCTTGTGTTCAGTGCATGCAGAGAGACATAGTCAGAGGTTTTGCTTTGCTGAATTAATCAATTTATTACAGATGAACACAAATGAATCAACAACAATATCAAGTCAAGGAGAACAGGTGCTCATCTAATGCACGGCTGTGGGCCTCAGGGTCGGCTCACGGTTGTTATCTGGTCACTCCTCCCTTTGCCTATAGCACATGGCTGGGCCATGTGTCTTCTTTTGTTATAATATGTAAGACATTTGTGATTTTCAGGGCCCTACATACACAAATTATTTGGGTCAAAGCAAAAGTTTATATCTAACTATTCTTTTAATTAGACTAGTGCAGTGCCCGTAGAAAGTATGTCTTGCTATAACCGGGACGCCACGGGGCGGCCGTGAAACACCGTTCCTCGTGCCCCCCTGTCTCAGCTCTGCTACCCCGACACAGAATCTCTACAGTCGAAACAAATTCAACATCGCACACCCTTGAACCAAGCAGCAGCCATGTTGAAACTCTCAGGTTAATCTGAACCACACGCAGCTTCATAGATAAAAGATGTTTTACATTTAAGAATCAAACGATCAATTTATTGTCATTGGTTAAAGATGACATTTACTGTTGATTTAAAGCAATTCAAATTTTGTACAAGATTATTATTGATTTAATATTATATATCATTTAAAGGTCTATTCTGTCTGCTTATTTGATTTATTAGGTATATGAGTTATGTGTATTACGTTTAGTATTTAAAATAGAATTATTCCTATTTGAAAGCAAAATGCCCAAAATCTAAATTGTTAACAAACTGTCTTTTTAATGTTAATCTGAGTGTCCCAGTTATTTATATTTGATTTGTCTCTTTGCTTACGTACGTGATTGTGTTGTTGTCAGATTTAGATTAAGTTGAAATGAGATGTTCTGAAACTGTTTGACCTTGTCCCTGAAATTGGCAGCTAACAAGTTCACCTGAATATATTTTATGAAAAGAATTATTGAGTATAAAGATATTTAATTATAGTACCGTATTTTTCGGACAATAAGGCGCACCGGATTATAAGGCGCACTATCAATGAATGGGTCTGACTGGGTCTATTTTCATACATAAGGCGCACCAGTTTGTTGTTGTTGTTATTATTATTATTATTATTATTAAGACGCATTAAGCAAAATAAAATAGTCAGATAAGTCAAACTTTATTCAACTCATTAAAAAATATTACATAAAACATAAAATACAGAACAATACACTCACTTTTTCTGTTCAGTATGTTGAAGCACAGTAGTTATTTATTTGTTTATTTATTTATTCAGTTTATTTCCGACATGGTTACATTCACTTTTTTTTTTTTTTGTACATGCCGAAAAAGGAGACGAGAGAAGCAATTTGCTTATCTGGGTCCCGTCCCCTGTTTTACCATCGCAAATTTACATGGGTTTACATGTCTCTCTGGTCAAACATTCTTGAGTTGTTCTGAACAGTCCTTTTTTGTGTATTCTCATCTGTAGTCAGTGTTGTCTTGTTTTTTTTTTTTTTTTTGTTTTTTTTTTTCCTCCTCCTCTCTATCGTTGTTCGTGTTGGCCTTGTTCCCTGCCAGACGTTGTTAGCATTCCTCCAGTGCAAGAATAGTTCCTCTTTCGAAGGTGTTTGGAAGTTTTTTCCCTTTTCATCCATAGTGTCACCACTCGGGAATGTCTCTTTTGGACACACAAGTTTGCAGCTTGTTTTGTCTCTACATCAAGGTTAATCCAGCTGTTGTTAGTTCTATTGGCAGTGTTGTATTTTCCACTGTTAGATTTAACTTGTATAAACACATTATTATATCTTAGTTCATAAGCAAGGTAGTAATTTCATTGTACAGGAAAACGTGTTTCTAACTGCACATATGACAATAAACACTTTGAATTTAAATTTAATGTAATCCTTAATCACCCCACCACCTAGCAATTGAAATGAATAAATGACAGACCTTTTTTACTCTTGGTTTCCACATTTAATTCAGTCTCCGTAAAATAATCACAGTCTGAGTTTTGTTTCCAGTGTTTATATAGATCTGGGTCTATATCCATGATTACCATCAGTAATGTTGTTGTTTAGGTGGATCCCTCGTATTTTCCCAAGTCTTCCATCGTTTTGATGAGGATTGGTTTCCGTTCTCTTCTCCCAGTGGTGTGATGTAAATTCTGCAGTTCCTTGTCCACGTCTTTAAAATCTTTCCTCCTTTTTTTTATTTGGCGTGCCTTCCATGCGATGCTTGCATTTTTTTTTGTCAGGCTTTCATTAATAAAAACCTTCATTTCCTTCAGCTTTCTTCCTTGCTTCAGTAGTTCTCCTTTGAATTTCATTATCGTGAAGGTTATTTTTACAGCTCTGTTATCATTTTTCTTTGGCAGGAGATGGCAGGAGTTGATGTTGTCAGGGTTCAGGACAATGTCCTTCGACTCCAGGTAGTCAATGACCTGTTGTTCAATCGATTTTGTTTCTTCGTCACTCGCGTAACTCCTGGGTTTTATCTTTAGGCCTGTGATGATGACATCTTTCTCTCTTTCCTTTTGTTCCAGCTGTTCAACCCTGGCTTTCAACAATTTTATCTCTTCAGTATTTCTTTCATTCTTTTCTTTCATTACCTTTGCTTCGCTTTGTAGGTTTTCCAGTGAGTTTTCCAGCGTCTTTTCCAACGACTTTATCTCGGCAGATAGGTTTCGTAGACCCTCGCGTATCATCTCCTTGACCTCTTCCAAACCCGAATTGGGTTCTGAAATTAAATTAAATTAAATTAAGTTAAACCGGGCTTTAGGGACGCTGGGCTTGTAATCGGAGGGTTGCCGGTTCAAGCCTCACCGGGGCCGTCACTGTGGGATGTTGAGCAAGTCCCTTAACCCCGAACTGCTCCCCAGGCGCCGCAAAATGGCTGCCGACTGCTCCTCAGGGATGGGTTAAGTGCAGAAGACAAATTCCAATAATGTACTAACATTACATGGCCAATTAAAGGCGAAAGCCTGGTTTAATTAAGTTTATTTCATATATAAGGCGCACCTGATTATAAGGCGCACTGCCAATTTTTGAGAAAATTAAAGGATTTTAAGTGCGCCTTATAGTCCGAAAAATACGGTATGTTAAAAAGGAAACCATGAATAATAATACAATATATAATAATAATACCACACTTTAGAGAATATTACAAGGTGCTTTTAAATGTTACGTCGAAATATATTGGTTAAAAATGCTGTTGGTATTTAATAGAAATCTTACATTTTGTAAGTTTAGTTGGTAAAAAAAAGGCCTCAACACACATAAACCAAGTCAGAAGACAGCACTGAGTTATTCTACATGGGATAAGAGCACAATCTTTTAAACCTTGCTTTAAAATACTCACTCATTGTTTTGGATTTGTGATTTTTCTAAGAAGACGTTGTGTTGAAATGTAGCAGGAGTAAAGTAAGATGTTTCTCTTTTTTTAGTGTATCTGAGTTGGAGTCCAGTGTGGACAAACTGCAGAAGGAGGTAGAGCAGCTGAAGGAGCAGAGGAACCAGCAGAAGCAGCTAGCTGACTCCAACGCCAGGCAGAGAGACATGTTTAAAGCTCTGCTGTCACAGAGCACTGGCTTCAGCTTCCCTCCACAAGGTGCAGAAATAAAAAAAAAAAAAATCATTTCATTTTCATTAGGATTTGGTTTTGTGGTTTAGCTGAAAAAGACCATGTGATCACGTGCACGCAGGTCACGATTCTTCTGGACATGCTCCAGCCGTTCGTCCTTCAGTCCCAGCCACTCGCTCTACTCCTCAGAGGGCAGCAGCTGCTGAGTCAGCACAAACAGCTCAGACCAAAGCTGCTCTGAAACAAGTACAGTCACAACTTCACGTCAGCATTTCACCTCAGTTTTTAATCTGAAAATGTTTAATTCTGTGTTTTTGGTTTTCCAGCTCAATGATGCCTTTACTTTATATAAGAAGGAAAAGGCTGAGAATGACAGGATGCTGAATGAATCAAACGACCGTCTGCAGAAGGAGCTGACGGAGCTGCGCTCCAGTCGGGCCAAACTCACCTCGCAACTGGAATTCAGTAATAAGAGGTAAGGCTGTGCAGTTAATCGAAATTCGATAACGATTTTTTACGATTACAAAAATTACATAAATGAGTATAATTTTTCAATTATACATAGGTTTTTTTTGCTCAATAAAACAAATTTCCACGATTTAGATTATCTACAAAGAATGAAGCTTGGCACGCGAGAAAAAAATGATTAATACTAAATTTGAGTTGTTTAATGCATGCGCATGCAAGCTTCTCAGCCCCGCCCCTCTCAAAGCTAAAGCTAGCCTAGCCAGCAGGCCAACACGAGGAAAGTTGTTGCTAGCGGTCTTGAAACATGGCAGGAGAAATGCAGCAAAAACGGTTGGTTAACAAGCAACGCAAGTCAAATTCTCTTATATGGGAACACTTTGGGTTTGATGATAAAGATGAAGGCAAGGGCAACTAGCGGCCCACATCATTTTGTGTGGCCCCCAAAAACACACACAATGATACACAAATATACAAAATGACTATGAAAAACATATACATTTACACAAAAAAGGACAACAAAATACACACAAATTACTATAAAACACAAAGATTAATTCATAAATTACAAAACAGCAAGAATATACAGAAGGACAAAAAATTATACTACTTGACAACAAAAAAAATAAATAACTGAAAACATACAAAGCAACATTATTTCACAAAATATTCAAAAGTAATGACAAAGACATAAACACTACACAAACCCTTTGTTGTTTCCTGATTGGCCATTATTCTAAATGCTGACATGAATGTTGGTCATGTGACCTTCAGATCAGATACAATCACATTTGTGTGGCCCTGTTGTTGTAAAAGTTACCCATTCCTGACCTAGAGTGAAGACACATCACCAGCCAGAAGTGTTTTGTTTTGTGCAAAAGTGAACATACTTGATTTTAATGTTTGAGGAATTTTATTTATGTCTAAAGAAAATATTTTTTATTGTTTTTTTTTTTAATAATTGACCTGCCCTAATAAGAGCTGTGCTAAAGTAACAAATCCATCACAAAGCACATCTTTTCTTTACGCCATATGTATGATTGAGGTTGTTTTGTTGTCATCAGGTTTGAGATGCTCCAGGAGACGGTGTCTGCTTACCGCAGAGAGATATCAGCTCTGCAGGAGAGGAGTCAGAAAATGGCTGCAACGGCACAGCGACACGAGCACATCATCCACACCATGAGCCAGGACCTGAGACACTCCAATGAAAAACTGGCATTAGAAGAGGTGAGAGGGAAGAACAGCTGAGGGAGGAAGTTCATAGTGGCCTCACATCACCCTGGGCAGGTTTTCTGCTGCTGGAGGCTTACATCAAATAAGTTCCCATTTCAAAGTGTCCTCAATTCCATTTTTGTATCATCTCAGCGTCAGTTTTCCTTTGACTAACGGAAGCCAGGAGCATTAGGGATGGGTGACATTGACTAAAAAAATGTATCTGAATAATTTCTGGTATTTATCATGGTAACGATGAAAATTACGATAAGTTAAATATATAAATTCCCAACTTAAATTGTAAACAGGTTCCTTACAAACACAAATTAAATTGAATACATCAACACTAGAATTTGCTTCAGTAATAGCATTTACATATTTAAAAAGGCTACAATAGCTACATGCTCAAATAACTCATGAGCTGCTCTTTTATGGAATATATTTGTGCATGTGGGTCACTCCATTAGTGTTATTGTATGCAATTAATTTATTTCCTTTTTAATAATGACATTATTTTAACTGTAATAGTGTTTTTACAGTTTAATATACTGTAAACCACTGCTGCTGAATGTTGTTTATTCTATATCTGATAATGAGTTACATAAAATTTTGGTTGTATCTCACCAGTTTTCCAGAGAAAAATAGGGCGTAAATACGTGATATTGTTCCAGAACATACAGTTTTCATAAATAAAGACGTTGTCTGTTTTCTGTTTCAGAAGATTAATTCTGCATTTTCCCTCCATTTGTTGTGATCACGAAAAATCAAGGTCCCTACCATAGTTTTTAGTTTTAGGACAATTTTTATGCATTCATGGTAACCACATAAATAAATAGTTTTATTTATTTTTTTATTAAAAAGTTGGCGGAGCCCCTAGTATTTTAGCACATATGATCTTAGCTTTTGTTGACCACTGCATGTCACTCATTCAGGTGCGTGTGGTGAACGTGACCAAAGAGAGGGACATGCTAAGACAAGCCGAGAGTCGGCTCAGTCGTGAGAAAGAAGCGATGCTCGCAGAGCAACGGAACCAGAACCTGCTGCTCAGCAACCTCAAGGCCATAGAGGTACGCTTCACAGGAAACATGTCGCACATCATTAATGTTGATGATTAATTAGTAGGTGTTTTGTTAAAGCTTTGATTTAAAGTCATAAAATAAGTGTTTCAGGGCAAAAGGTCCAAAGTAATTCATTAGGAGCCTTTAAACTTCATATGTCAACCTTGAGGCTCGTGGGCCACTTTTGGCCCGCCAGGGCATCTAGTGCGGCCCACAGGAAGATTTTGTCTCAAGTAAAAAATACATTTAAAAAATATTACTTTTTTAAAAATGATCATATAATTTGTAGATAAAATACTATTAGTACTACATTATTTACAATATTATTGAAATGCAGTTATTTTCAAAAGCCTAATATTCTAGCATATGAAAGCTGAATTCAAACTGTATATTCAGGTTTTTTTTAATTGTATCGGTTCGTTTTTCCGTTTTAACGTCACAATTTTGCAGCTGACAATGGAGCGCACAGAGACTGAGACTCGTCAGCGACTGAACAACAAAATAGAAAAACTGGAGGCAGAAGTGACTTCAATGAAGACCAGAGTGGAGCAGGAAGTGGCACAGAGGCATGCCCTGGGACGCATTATGGATGTACGTATCAGGCTGTGTCAAACCTCACAGTTGTTATTTGGCTGTAGTTTGGTCTAATTCCTTTATTTCTTCAATTTGGTTAATTTAAATGACATTGATCAAAACTTAATCAATAAACCTGCTCTGATTCAGTGAACCCTTGATCCCTGAGGGGAAAGTGGGTGACATCTCGGTGCTGCTTCCGTTCCGGGTCCTTCTGGCCTGGGGTCCGGACCCTGCTGGCTCTGGGCCCACCGGCGGGTGCCCGCCGGCTGCCCGTTCCGTGCAGCTCTGGCTGTCTGCTGGGCGGGGGCCTTGGCTCCTCTGCTGGGGTCTCGGGCGGGGCGCTCTCTGGGCCCTTCCCTCGGGGGGTTGGGTGCTTGGGTGTGGGTGGGTGGGGGGGCTGGATGCTGGCGGGGGGCCTTGGGGTTGGTGGGGGTATTTATTTTGTTTCCTCACAGGAGTTAAAAACTTATGTTGTGAAGAAATGGATAAATATTTCTTTAAAAAAAACCCTGAATTTCAAAAAAAATTATGTGGAAAAACACGGAAGTTAAGTGAAAATTTTATTTTATTTGGAAAAAAAAAAAAATCAAATGGATTTTATAGGGCCCTGGTCCACCGTGACAAGGCAAAAAAAAATAACGGCATGAAGCTTCTGAACCTGGAAAAAAATCTATAAAATAGCTTCATCATTGTCATTAAAGCCGCAGGGTTCAAAGCGTCTGAGAAAAGTAGTGGTTTATTGTCCGGAAATGACAGTGATTGTGTTTATTGTGGCGTGATGATTCCATATGTTGCCTTTTTTTGGCTGTAGTTCAGTCTAATGCTTCTATTTCTTTACTTCTGTCTTCAGTCTCAGCTCGTGGAGGCTAAAAAGCAGCTGGAGACACAGAACACGCTGCAGCAGAAGACCAGAGAGTTGCTTCGTGGCTCTGAGGCACAGGTGGCCGCGCTGAAGGCTCAGCTTGCTTCAGCCTCCACTGAGTCCTCCGTCCCCCCAGGCAACGCAGCAACACCAGCAACCAGAGCTGCTGCCCTCAGAGCTCCACTCAGAGGTAGAGCAAGTTCTGTCCATTGGCTTCCTCCCATCACACAAAGACATGACTGTTGGGTTGATTGGAGTTTCTAAATCAGACATAGGCAAATGGCAGCCAACAAAACAGGAAGTTGGAAGTTATATGAAGCCCAACAGAAAATGACAGAAAAATGTCAACAAAAGTACACAAAATGATAACAAAGACACACTAAACTACTACTTAAACACAAAATCAATACAAAAATAGCAACATATGCAAAAGGATTTCAAAGACACATAAAATGCCAACAAAATTGTGCAAAATGACAAAAAATTACACAAAAAGACAATAACACATTATATAAAAAAACCAAAACAAAACACATTTGTCGTATTGACTAGAAAATAGACAAAATTAATTCAGAAACACACAAAAGGTCTATAAACACACACACACACACACACACACAAAGAAAACCCACACAAAAAACCTACAAAGACAAAACCCTTTGTTCTTTCCTTTATTAATGCTCAGATTGGTCATTATTCTAGAAATGTATTTATAAAGCGCTTTTCGCAGATAAAATCACAAAGTGCTGTACAGAGTTGTGGGTAAATTAATACAAGTGCAACATCATAAAAGCATAATAAAACATGGGTGCATATATACACCATAGATGCAGCATCATAAAAAGGATGTGTGTGTGTGCGTGCACCTTTTGTTTTGTAAATATAGCATATTTTGTGTTTTTCTTATTGAAAAAAAATCAGGGGTTTATGACAAAAAGGGCATAAAAACAAAGTTTTTTATTACATTTTTATATATTTATGGTTAGTCTGAAGTTCTGATGTGAAAAACACTTTGATAAAGGGGGCTGTTTAAGATATGATTCTATGCTCGTAGATTCTTCTGATTTAGAAGGTCTGTTTGTTTTAACAGTGCGTTCTCCAGTACCAGCAGCCTCACAACAGTCCAGCCAATCTGAGCAAGAGCTCTCAGACGTGAAGAACCTCCTGCGTACCGCTGAAGAACAGAACAGTGAACTAACGGAGCAGCTAAAGAACGCCAACGCTACAGTAGAACAGTACAGATCTGTAGTGTTGACCTTGGAGGACAGTCTGAAGAAAGAGAAAGAGGTACAGATAAAAAAAAGTCACTGTTTACGCATGCTTTGTTACATCTTCCCGTCTTTGTTTTTCTAGTTGCGCTCTCCTCTGGAGTTGCGGCTGAAGGAATCGGAAGAGATGCAGAAGCAGCTGGAAAACCGCATCCTGGAGGTGGAGAAGATGAAGCAGCAGGAGGTGGAGGAGAGAAGGAAAGCCGTAGATGAAATAGAGAAACATGTAAGAGCATCACGCACAGACTTTTCCCTCGACTTTACATGAACAGGTCCTCAACTGTTATTGAATATTATTAAAGAGTAACTAAACCCAAAAACCACTTTTTTCTGCTGAAATCAAATCTATTTGGGTATTAAGTAGTGCTGTCAATTAATCCTGAGGATTCTGTAATCTGTGGTGAGTAGGATGGATTGAGAGGATTGTGACTAAAGCGGAATAGTGAGTCTTGAGTATCTTGTTAGCATAGCATAGATTTTTCTTTGGAGATTTTACAATATAGAGACTGGACATGTCTTAACTGCTCCAAGCTCCCCGCCCACAGTCAATGCATTTTCCCCCCAAAGTGTAGGCGTTATAGATCAATAAATCAAAGATCATTTACTCACAAACAAACCTATACGGTTGAAATTGCTGCTTGAAAATTTGTTTTTATCTGCATTGTAAATGCTCTGTTTGACATTGTCGGAAAAGTTTTCTGCATTGCATTGTGGGATGTGGCGTCCCATAGATGGATGCATTTAAAGGTGCTGGTTTCTCACATCTATTCCAGTGGACTCTGTGCAGTTCAGGCGGTAACTCTGCAACATTGTTGGATTTTAATTTGGTCTAATCCGCTTTCACACTGCTCTTTGCTAAGCACATCAAACTTTCTAAACAACATCACACGGGCACAACATTCATCGCCTATTGGACAGAATACTACCACCTCCTTTTAGTAAGTAGACGAAAACAACACTTTGGTCAGAAAAAGGCATTTTTAAAAGGAAATCCTAAAAAACCAACAACCCAGAAATGTAATTAATAATAATAATAATAATTCCAAAATAACCCATAATCACATGATCCCAGTCACAATTGCGCTTCAACATCACGTCCTATATTTGGTTCAGGTTTGCTTTCTCAAATCGTAAAAAACCTATGCTTCACTTGAAGCGAACCGAGAACCACGTTTTACAGGGGACCAGACTTTGCTTGTTTGGTCCACATGGGACTTCGAGTGAGCTTTCACACCAGCGCAAAGGGACCAGACTATCCGAGAAACAAAGCATGGTGCGGATCAAAGAGGAATATGTTAAAGCACTCAGTGGTTTTACTTCATTTTTCTTTGATCTCTTGTGTTGGCGCCAAAAAACTTCCCAAAACATATCTGGTGTTATCACGAAAAATCACAAGCTTGCCAAAATTAATTGTCTAAATGAGTGAGGTGATATTACGGAGAACATCGAGAACAAACTCGATAAAAAAAAATCAACTCAAGCCAATCACTGCCGCCCTTGTCTGATGAAGAAACACAAAAAACTGTAAGAATGAAGGAAAAAAAAAACACTTCTATGCATCCGTTTACAGGACCCCACATCCCACAATGCAATGCACAAAACTTTTTCGACAATGTCAGCGTTTACAGTGGAGATAAAAACAAACTTCCAAATGGCAGTTTCAACCTTTTATATTGTTTTTACGAGTAAGCTATCTACGATCTATTGATGTACGAATCCTACAATATGTCTTTATCTTAAAAAAAACAAGCTTTAACATTAATAATATAATAATAATCCTTCTTGTAGGTTGGTGAACTGCAGCGCAGACTGAAGGCCAGTCAGGCTGAGCAGCAGGAAGCACTGGAGAGATCTACTGCTGCTGTCACACTGGAACAGAAAGCCATCCAGGACAGCCTGCTGCAGGTTCCTTTACACACACACACTCACATACACGGTTGGATCAAACCTGTTGTCAGATCTTCACAGGCTTTTATGGTCCTATCAGACTAAGTTGGCTGGGGAGGCACAGGCAAAGTACGAGCGGGAGCTGATGCTTCACGCTGCAGACGTGGAGGCTCTGCAGGAGCTGAAGAAAAGATTTCAACTGGAAGTTACTCAGAGGATGGAGCTGGAGGAGCAGCTAAAGAAGATTTCATCACAACTGCAGGAAAAAACTGCTGGCTGGAATGCAGCAGAGAAACAAATGAAGGTTAAAAAAAAATTAAAAATACCCGATTGCCTCACTTGGGTCACACTGTATGTTTGTATTAGGTTTGATGCTGACAAGCGTTCGTGTGACTTACCTGCAGGAGGATCTGTCCAATCTGAGTCGCCGCTGTAAAGAATTAGGGAATCAGAACGCTCTCCTACACAAACAGATGGATGAAATGGCCTCAAAAAGCCGTGAGATGCAAATCCATCAGCAACCGCTCGACGTCTCGTTCAGTGAAGAGGGGAAGACAACTGAGCAGATACTAGAAATACTCAGGTAGCTTTCCACAGGCAAAAACACACAATACTTTAAATTATGGTGCAGAAATTGGCAGTCTCGGTATTTGCTTTCCGCTGCAACTACCAAGTAGAATTCCTTGTACTGTTTTAAAATGTACCTGGTGAATGAAATCCTTTCTGATGAATTATGAATAATAAATGTCATCCAAATTGTGTTTGTGATGCTGTGCTTTGCAGGTTTGTGAGGCGTGACAAAGAGATTGCTGTCGCTCAGTTAGAGGCGTCTGACCAAGAAGCTCTACGCTACAAACAGCGAGTGGAACATCAAGACAGAGAGCTGAAGGAGCTACAGGAAACTCTGAATGCTGAGAGAGAGAGGATGCAGGTATGAGAACAAGTAAACAAACATGCATAAAACCTAATTTCCTCATCTGAAGCAGCAAACCATTCCAAGCCGATCTTGTGGCTGATGGTCATCTCCCCCATCTGTCGAAGTGCAGCGTTCTCCGCCCACATGTCCTCTATAACACTGAGGGCTATGTCCAATGCATCCGACGCAGTAGTCGTGGTCAGGACATGGTACATCCATTTCCTCCTCGGAGTTCTCAGAGGCAGAATGTAGTTTCTCTCTTTGCTCCCAACCCTCGGAACGAGGGGCAGAAAAGGAGTAATTATTCAAAAAGAATGGGGACAGCTCCACCGACGTCCTTGTGCTTTTTCATGTCAGGGTTAGGGGTTAGAGTTTATCTCACCGGATGTTGATGATCCACTTTTTTTGCAGCTCATCCTTTTGTGGGAACGTAAAAAAACTCAAATCAGAACTACATTTAGCTGAAGCTGTACACTTAAAGCCACAACAGTTGTATCTTGATGTGCTATCTTTTGTTTAGAAGCTAAACTTCCTCCTTTTGGATGTCATTGTGTAGACACAACCAGACGGACAGACACAATGAAACGAAACCGTGACTGCCCGAAAGAAATACCGGAACTACGTCATGTCTCACTGTGCATTTAGCCCATTTTAATGAACACAAGCAATAAATCAATCTGTTTCATAATAAACAATTTCAGATTTATTTAAACTTTAAATAAATATGAAATGTAAATTTTAAAGCACAGATTACAACAATAAAGCAAACAAATCTGTGGCTTTACCTTTTCAACATATCTGACTTCACGTTTCATGAAACATGTAAACATGTGGACTGCACTTCTTAAACACTCTCTGAACTTAACGGGACAGGACAAGAAAAAAGATAAATAGTAATTGCAGCTTTTGCAATTAGAAAATTGTGTTTTATGATATCGCGATAATGTGGCAAATGCAATTAATCGTTCAGCTTCGGTATTCATTGATATAAACTTCTAACTAATTTACACTATATTGGGGAAAACCAAATCCTACTTCCTGCTAAATTAAGACTACCGAAAATAAGTTTATAGGAAATCAGCTCTAAAGCAAAATGTAGACACTACAAAGAATACCATTCAATAATCAATGGCTGTGTTGGAAATATCACACTCCGTACTATACACTAAAAACTCAATGAGTATATACTGTTCATTATATACTATGTAAGTATGATGAGGATGGTGAGCGTTCCCACTGACGTATACTTCCAAGTTTCCCAAGATGCTTTTGGAACCTACAGCGTTAAAAACCTGAAGCACACTGAGGCTACACGGTTACACATTTCATGCCAACATTTCAGAAGTATTCAGAAACTAATACAAAACTTCCAGTTAACTTCAAAACAAGAGCCCTATTTACAAAAGCATTAAAAACTAATGCAAGACAAAAAGAGATGCTTTTGTTTTAAAAAGAGGATGTTTGATTTCTCGCGTGCTCAATCTTTTCATGCTATCTAATCTGAATGCACTTCATACTAAGTTTGACATCAGACTTCATATGAGTAGTACGCTGGTATGACATTTACAACACGGCCCACGTGTTCAATCTCTTTTGTCCTCAGGCTACAGCAAAGACTCTGGCTCAGCAGGGGGAGCAGCTGAAGAAGATGGAGACCGTCGGCGCACTCCAGGAAACCAACAGGATGCTGAAAATGGAAAGAGACAAACTGGCACAGGAGCTGCATCAATCTAAGGCTAAAGTGCGATTAATGTGTTTGTTTAATTTTTTTGTTAGCATTAGTTATTGTGTTTGAAATATCTGCTTTATAATGCTTGTTGTTGATTAATCCCGTAAAATACTTGTATCCTAAAGCAGGGTAACATATAAAGATGAGCAGGCTTTTTTTAATTGTTGATTTTCCTCCTTTTTGACCAAGGACGACAAACGCCAGATTATTTTACGTTTTCTAAGATTATCCTATCAGATTATCTTGTGGTCTGATGTGTATTAAGAGTGAATTTGTCCTGATAAGTGGCTCTGAAACGGATCGGCGCAGACAATCAGCCAGTTTCTAAAGCCTGCTATCTTTTGATTTTGTGTTTGCCATCACAGTTGCGTCATCACTGTGAGCACATGAAGAACTTTTTATTTAAAATTTCTTTATCAGGTGACAAAGCTCCAGTCCGACATCAGCCCACTGCATCACAGCCTGTCTCAGCTGTCAGAAAAAAATGGCTCGTTGCAGGCAGATAAACGGCTACTGGAGGAGGACCTGAAGCGATTGAGGGTCAAATCACAGGTATGTGTGTATGTAACGCAGGTAAATATTTCTCAGGGACGGTTTTGCAGTTTAATTCAGTTCAGATTTTGCGTCCATTTACAGCAACTGAGCAGCCAACTCAGAGAGGGCGACAGCGACGAGCGGCAGAAACTCTGCAGTGAGAGAGAAGTTCAGCAGAAACGCATTGCGCAGCTCACGGAGGAACTGGCCAAGCTGAAGACTGAACTTGCCAGGTAGAGAAAAGCTCAGATAAGCATACACTACACCAGTGGTACTCAATCTTTTCAGCCCTTTAGCGACCCCCAAAAATAAAGGTTCTAGAGAGCGGGGACCCCCACTGTAGCAGAAGGTGGTTGAACACAGACATGAACATTGAAGAACAGTCATGTGGAGACAGGACCATCTATAAGGAGGAATAAAGGGGAGAGATTTTTGGGGTCCATCCTTAAAGTCAGTAAAATGATGGTCCATTGTTCTATGAATCTGTGATAACCACATTTATTTATTTATCTGAATAATATCCACTGTTATCCAGGAACGTTTATTATTATTATTATAGTCATCTTAAATATGGAAATTATTGTTTTAATCAGAAATAAAATGGGTTCAAAGTGACCGAAAATGGAGGAAAAGGAGGTGCAATGGGATTTTAAAAACAACTGAAATTGGTTCAAAGTTGCAAATTAGAGTGACTAAAATGTGCACGCGCGCGTGTGTCTCTCTGCTTCTCAATCAGTGCTGTGCTGAGAAGTTTTTAACTTTCAGAAGCAGTTTACTACTTCATTGAATTTTTATATCTGTTAATGTAATTTAAAAGTTTGTTGCTTAATGCACATCTGACATCACGTTTTTTTCCTCTGCTAATTTATGTTCTAGGGTTGATTTGGAATGGATTATTATTCATGGTTTCTTTTTGTGTTTAATACTATAATTATATATCTTTATACTCAATAATCCTGTTAATAAAATATATCAGTCAGGCCAACTTGTGTCAAAGCTATTTTCAGGACAAGGACAAACAGTTTTCTTTCATAATATTTCATGAGATGTCTCTCACTTTTTACTTGTTTTTGTTCTACATCACCTGTTTTTATAATTTGTTAAATATTTTTTACTTGGTGTCGTTCTACCTCACCTTTCAATAAATGTTCCTTTTTTTAAATTGAGACTTGTACCATTTGTTATCATCATTGTGTAATTTTTATGATGTAAATTAAGGGAGCAAGCGTAATATCGGAATCAAGGAAATTGTCAGTCTGTATCGGTCATCGGCCAAGGCTGATGGGAAAAAATCGGTATCGGCCCTAAAAAACCCATATCGGTGAATCGCTAGTTCTTTGATTTGCTCACACTTTTGTCAGTTAAAAGGCGAAGGATGAGATCAGAACTTCCAGGAGATTTTATTCATCACGTAACACATCCTTTTTCTGTTAATTTAGGTCCAATGCGAGCAGTAACTCGGCTCAGTCCCAGCTGCAAGCCCTCAAAGACTCAGTGACCCGCCTTTCCTCGGAAAGAGAATCTCAGAAAAAGGAGTTGGCGATCAAAAACCACGACATCCTGGAGAAAAACAGGACCATCACACAGGTGAAAAAGATCGGACGCCGATATAAGATGCAGTACGAGGAGCTCAAAGTCCAGTATGACAAGGTGTGACGATTGCATTGAAAATGAATGGCATCAATATGTTATATATATATATAAATATAAATGTGGACTAAAATGTTACAATTTATATTTATTCTCTCAGCTGGTCGCTGAAACAGCCGCTAAACCAGGAAGTGACGCTGCTCCGAGTCAGGAGGTGCAGCAGGATCTGAACAAAGCTCAGGAGGAGCTCAGCAAGACCCGAGAGGAGCTGAACAGCCTGAAAGAGGAAGCTCAGAAAAAACAAGAAGAGGTGAGCAGATGTTTGAACTAGGGCTGTCAATAGATTAAAAACAATTAACTAATTATTCACACAATTTGTCTGTGATTAATTGCATTTTTTTATTTAAGACTGAAGCTTGTAAAAGATTATTTATTTATGGAAAATCATGGAATTATTGTAGAATTAATACACAAAGTATGATTAAATTTAAAGAACATCTTAATAACTTTCTTTCAGCTTTGAATGAAATCAGTTTCCAGGTTTAGCAAAATTATTTTATTTCTCCCCTTTTGTGTGTTTTTGTTTTCCTGTTTTTGGTGTTACTTTGTAAATTTTTCTCTAATTTTATGCATTTGTGTTGTTTTTGTGTTTTTCCTATCATTTAATGTGTTTTTTCTATTGTTTTGTGAATTTTTCTGTTATTTTGTGTGATTTTTTTTTTTTTTTATTGTTTTATTTAGTATATTCTTCTCTTTTCTCTCATTTTTTGTTTTTGTTTCTTTTTGTTGATATTTGTGTGTTCTTCATATAGTTTACAATATTTTCTCCTTTCTTGTGTGTTTTTTTTTTTGTGAATTTTTCTTTAATTTTTAGTTTTTTGTACTGGTAGTCATTTTTTAAAAATATTTTTTGTCATTTTGAGTTTTTTAGGGGTCTGCATAAAAAAAATCTTACTTATAACCACTTGTAGAATATAACAAAACCCAAACCTATATAATATATTAAAGTGCAGGCTCACAAATTGGAGAATAAATATTTCAAGAAAAGAAATTTGAAACTTGTTACATGGACAAAAGTTCAATAATGTAATATCTACTGACACAAATAATGCATACTCAGGCTAGGGGGTCAGTCGGAAGTAAATAAAACTGCATTGATTGGCATTAATGTTTTTTTTAACAAAATAAACATTTTAAATTAATCGATTAAAATAACGAATTAATTTTGACAGCACTCGTTTAAACCATTTATCATGTTTACTTGCTGTAATGCAGCAACAATTGTGTTCATTTTTAACTCGTTTTGTTTCACCAGGCCCAGAAATCCCAGCAGGAGTTGGAGTCGGCCCAAAAGGAAAACCAGCAAACTAAAGAAAAGCTCCAGGAGATCCAAAACCAGCTGACACAAAACCAGAACCAGCTGACACAGGTACGGCTCTGCCGATCCAACTATAGGCCTTCCAAAGAAAACAAGGGGAAGCAGAATGTTCTGTACTCCAAATAGAAACCACTATGTATACCGTCACACAGGTACAGACCCAGTTGTCCCAGTCCCAAACTCAGCTGCAGCAGAATCAGAACCAGCTGACCCAGTGTCAAAAGGAGCTTCAGCAAGCCAAGAACCACACACAGCAGGCAAGGAAACATATTAAGTGATATGTTTTAAATCCAGCATCTTCATTCATAACCAACCTCACCTCATTTTCTCTTTGTAGGTGCAAAACCAGTTGAAATCAACGCAGTCTCAAGCTCTGGCGCGTCAGAACCAGATTCAACAGATCCAAAGGGAGCTCCAGCAGGCCAGAGACTCTTTGCACCAGAACCTCACTAGCCAGAAGGAGCTCCAGCAGAACCACAGCCAGGAAGTCAGCAGCCTCAAAACTGCTCTGAGCCAATCAGAGAGCAAGGTGAACACTCCTAACCTGTGCCACATGTCATGTGATCAGTATGTACAGGATCGCATATAGAGAATTGGCAGATGTGGCAACGCTTGATATTCCTGCGTAGCTTTTTGATCAGAGGTCCAACATTATTTCATTATCATTTATGATTTTCTATTCAATTTTTTTTTGTGGGGTAAATTACATATTTGTCCAATTTTTAATTTACAATGAAAACTGATATAGGGTCAGTCTGTGTGAAGTTATTTGTTAAAGTGTTCTGTAATTAGAATCAGAAGTACTTTATTTATCCCAGGGGGAAATTACTTTAAAAAGTATTACAATAAACTATAAACAAAGAAAGAAAGTGACAGAAACACAAAGAGGTTAAAAAAGTGAGCTTGGTTGTCTCATAAAAATAACATTAAATTTACAATCATATATTTAACAACAGTAATAAAGCTCTTTATAAATAAATAGATTTAGTTTTTTTCAGCAAGGCCATTCTATCGCCATCACGCGCCCCCCAGTTTGAGAACCACTGTTAGAGATTAACCGTGTTTCTAAGTTAACTAAATAATTATTACATTGCTGATATTATAAATAGACTATTAATATAGAAAATATATGTTAAGGTTTCACTTATTCGGACAAAGTTTTTGAAGAAATTCACTCATAAGGACCCATCAAAGCAATCAGCAGACGCCTCTGAGGAAGACTGGCAGTTGACAGTTGAAACATGTCAGGAGATCAAAGTAAATTTCCTAAAAAGAGTTGTCTGAATACATGAAACTTTAACCTTATATTTTTTTTTTAAAGAAGATGACATGAACCTGCTGGAATTAAGATAGAAAAAAGTTTTTCTTTTTTCCCCTAAAAACGTATGATTACAGTTTTTAATTTCTTTCTCCAGGTGACTGAGCTTCAAGGTCAGCTGGACAACGTCCAGAAGGTGTGTATATCATTTTTAACCATCAAATAAATGTTCTTGGTCAAGTACAAAAACACTGATTTGTAAAGTTTTTTATACTGTGTTTTTTTATTTTACGTTATTTATATATTGAATATATCTGCCCTACAGTTCTTACATTTTGCACTATTATCTATTATGTTGGTATTTATTTTTGTTTCTTACTGTTGGCTCTTTTTTATTGTGCTTTTGCAAAAGCATATTTTACCCACTGGGGGATCAATAAGATGTATTATTCTGTTCTCTATTCTCTATAACACAGGTGTCAAACTTAAGTCCCGGGGGCCAAATACGGCCCTTTAGAGCATCCAATTTGGCCCTCGGGAGACAGTATAACTTAAGGAGAAAACATGAATTATTATTTAAATTAACAAATAGTCCTGTTTTAGATATCTCAAATTCACCAATTTAATGAAACTGTTTATATCACACGAATGCAGTCATTTTAATTGCAAATTGTGGAAAGAAAGAACTCTCAATTTTTCCACAAATCTTGCAATTTCTCTAAAAAAAAATTCAACTAAATTACACAAAAATTCTTTACAAAGTCAAGAATTGAAGTGAAGATCCAGCAGGTACTGATATTCAAAACTAGGGCACAATTGAAGTAAAAATTGTTCTATTCCCACCTAAAACCTGCGGCCTAATTGAGATCAAACTGCTCCATATTTTTTGTTTTTTTCCAGACGGTATCTGAGCAAGAGACAGACAACAAACGCCTGCAGGAGCAGCTATGCGAGGCTAACGAAGCGGGGCGGGCCGCTCCCAGTTCTCAGCCTACGACCACTTCTGACACAAATACTGTCAGTGACGCTGAGCATCAGGAGGAGCTGGAAAAGCTCAGACAGGAGGTACAGCTCCATCCAGATTCATCTCATTTAGGGCTGGGATAAACGATTATTTTTTAAATGATTAATCTAGCGATTATTTTTTCGATGCATCGATTAATCTAACGATTAATTTTTCCAGTTCGGTTTGACTCGATTTGATTATCGATTATCTCCCCATTAATTGACTAAAAGTAATTTATACATGTTGATTTACATATCTAAAATAAAAACATGAATTCCTTAACATGACAATGTATGTTTATTGCTCTTCAACTCAGAATTCCAAAATAAAAGTACAAATTAATGCATTCAGAGTCAGAGGTAGCATTAAAATAAACTTTCCCTTTACCTTAACGTGTGTGCGCGTGTGTGTGAGTGAGTAACCCGAGCAGAAGCTGTATGCCGTTTTGAATGATTGGCAAAATAAATGTTATAGTCCATATTGACAGGTGGACAGTGGAGGTGGAGTGCACACACACATGCGCGTTTCTGTGTCCTGAAACGGACTGAAATGTCCGCTGTGAAAGTAAACGGGAGTGCATCGCTCTGCAAAGGAAAAACTCCAATAGATGTCTATGTGTACAGCAAACATGCATTGTGTTTAATTTACAAATCAGGACGGACTACTAGGGTATCACAGTGGTCTGAAAATGTGTTCTTTCATCGCGTGCTGTTGCTGCTGCCGCTGATGTCACGGCAGGTGTTTCCTCCTTGTCGCGTTGACGCGCTGCCGTCTGGTCACACCCGGGATAAAGGACGAGGGTTAAGGGGAACAGCTATCTTCAACAAACGAGTGCGTGTCTTCACGGCCTTGCACTTTTGAAACTTGGAGAAACCGCGTTAGTTATTCTCCGGCGCCGCCATTTTTGTTTTGGTCAGACGATGCATCACTGCTCACATTTTACGTTGACGTCATCGATCACGTCGACACGTTCTCCCGGCCCTAATCTCATTTATTTAACCAAAGGTGTCTGTATTTATTTGCACGTTGTTTTTTGTGTAGTTGTCTGAGAGTAAGAGCAGAGAAGAACAGCTCAAACAACAAATGGCTGACAAAGAAGAGAAGACTAAAAAGGCTATTCTTGGAGCCAAAACCAAAATCAACCAGCTGAATGGTAAATCAATTTTCACATTCAGTCCAGTCCCACTTTTATTGTGTCAAACGTTGCACAACTCACGAGTTTTAGAGTCTAACCCAATCTTTTACTAATATTACACATGCTCAGGTGCTAAAAGCCAGCTGAATCAGGAGGCAGTGGAGCTGAAACAGAAAAATGAAGAGTTGGAGGTGAGAATGAGCGCCCTCAAGTCTCAGTACGAAGGTCGACTTCTCCGGCTGGAGCGAGAGCTGAGAGAAGTGAGAGAGACGCAAACGCACTTTGAGAGCAGAGAAGATCCACAGGAGCAGACTGGGACAAAGGTACACACTGCCGTCACACAGATATATTATGTATTTGTTCAACAATTTAGCTTGTACATGGTTTGTCAAAGCAATTTGAAAATACTCAATATTGTCAGTAACAATGCAAGAGTTCTGAAGACAAATGGGATTCACACTCGGTGCTTACCTATGTAGCATGGCATGTATTTAGCTGACTTTATATCCTCATAAACTCACATTTCTCAGAATACAATCAGCTTCTGAAGTGCCTCTGATTTTCCCTTTTTAAAATTCTCCTAATTCTGTTTCAGGGTTCACCCATTTCTACATCACTTTACATTTTTCCATTTCATTTCAGTTTCATCGTCTTTCCCTGTTTAGATGATTTTACTGAATGTTAAACTTCCTGAAATCATACCAAACATGTGAATGTGTGATATGATCACAAAACATTGTTAGTGAAACCTTAAATACCACCAGTCTGAGAATATATCTCATTCACGTTTTGCACGAAATCCCACAAAAGCCTGTGATTGGAGGAGCAGTGTTTGTAACATGACATGTCACCAGGTAAACTAATCACCATTTCAGCTAATACACCAATGGCTAAATCTGTCATTGTTCCAGTTCCTTTTTAGATTTGTATGCAGTCATAATAACTTCAACTTTTGTTTATCACAACACATTAAAACACACTTCAGATGAAGCTCTGTATTAATTTCCAGTCACAGGATAATAAGTAGGGATCGACCGATATGGATTTTTTAGTGCCGATACCGGAACAGGGAGGAGAGACTCGAGATGGGAAATGTAAAGGATGGGGAGGAGTTGATTATTTTAAAGTGAGAGTGAGATGTGAAGTTGTAGTTGTGTATGTTGTGCAGCCACTGCCCCCCACATACACATTTGAGATAGCCCCAAGCCGAAGACCCAGCACACCCCGCCACTGACCCCCAACCCCAAGCCCCCCCGCCAACATCCACGCTCCATGCTCCCTCAATTTACATCATAAAAATTACACAATGATGATAACAAATGGTACAAGTCTCAATCTTTTTTTAAAAAAGGAACATTTATTGAAATTAACAAAGGTGAGGTAGAACTACACTAAGTAAAAAATATTTAACAAATAATAAAAACAGGTGATGTAGAACAAGAACAAGTAAAAAATAGTGACATCTCATGAGATATGAAAGAGAACTGTTCTTCCTTGTCCTGAAAATAGCTTTGACAAAAGTTGGTCTGACTGAAGATATATTTTATTAACAGGAATATTGAGTATAAATATATTTAATCATGGTATTAACACAAAAAGAAACAATGAATAATAATCCATTTCAACACAACCCCAGAACATAAATTAGCAAATAATGTGATGTCAGACGCGCATTAAGCAACAAACTGTTCACGTTTTTGTTCTAAATTGCATCAACTTTAACAGGAATAAATATTCAAACAAGTAGTAAACTGCTTCTCAAAGTTTTAAAAACTCTCCTTCTCAGCGCAGCGCTGAGTGAGAAGCAGAGAGAGAGAGAGACACACAACCCAAACCTCCAGCCAGCTGCTTGTTAAATACAACAGTGAAACAACACATAGAACCACGGAACAAGTTAAGCAGTTAAAAGATGCTTTGAAAGTTTAAAACTTGCCGTTGGGGTTGAAGAGCTTATTTCATGATCTTCTAGTGGGGGGAGGGGCTTTGCACTCTGTCTCCAGCAACAGGAGCAGCCTGTGGCAGCCGCTCTGCATATAAAATGGATCGCGAACGCAGCAGTGCGCATCGTCCGATGCCGATGCACGTAAAACATGTAAAAATAGGCATTGATGTATCGGCATCAAACGATGCACGCTGCTGTGTTCGCGATCCATTTTATATACAGAGCGGCCGATGAATCGGTCAATCACTAATAACAAGGTCACTACTTGGATTGTAACGCAAGATTTTGAGCAGGATTATGGGTAGAATGTAAATACTAAATATCCCAAAACTACAATTTTGTTTATTAACCACACTCTTCTTTAAAAACGATTTGTTTTTTCTTGTATATATTTGTATTATTATTAATATATATATTTTTTTTTTTAATTCTTTCTACTGTAATGTGTGCGCAATTTTGTTTTCTACCTTATTATGTACGTTTGCTTCTTTATTTTCTTTTAGTGTGTCTTTATTTTAATTTATAATATTTTTTGAGCCTCTGTAATGAAGTAATTTCCCCTTGTGATCAATAAAGTATCTCTGATTCTGATTTTTCTGTTTTTGCCACTTAATTCTATTGTAGGTGGGCGATCAAGCCAGATCTGCTGACCAGAGACAAATTACTTTGAAGAGTCCAGCTCAGGACAGAGGAAGGTACATACGATGTGAATGAAAACATTTTTGCACCATCTTCAATTTTAAAGGATTTAACATTTCTATAAATCTAGTGTGAGTTAATGAAGCTCTGAACATAGAAAAGTAATAAAATCATTAATACCATCATTGTTTCACCATCAGCTCAAGTATGTCTGAGCCTCCCACTGCCAACATCAGACCAACTCCAAGCACGCCTTCTCCTAGCAACAAGCCCAGCCCCTCCTCCTCCAGCAGCAAGTCCACGCCACGTGCCAGCATTCGCCCTATGGTTACCCCGGCAACGGCCCCCATCCCAACACCTACAGCTACCGTAATGCCAACTACACAGAATGAAACCCAAGATGGTGAGACGCACATTTTACAGCCATTCTGACCATTTGTGGGTTTTTATTTAAAATCACACCCGTGTTGTCACCTCAGCGCTCGTCAGTGCTGGTCCCAGTATCCACCCCACCAGCTCCAGTCTAGTAAACACCTCCATAACTCAGCCAACGAGCACTCAGACCACGGCCTTCGTCCAGCCCACGCAGCAGCAGGCATCCAATCAGGAGCCTGTGTCCAGCATGGATGCAGAGCGACCTTCCACTTCTTCTCTCCTTGGATCAGGTGAGAGGAAGTGGGACCGACGTCCCCCAAAGAAAGGATTTCTAGTTAATTTAAAACTATTATATTTTATCAAACCTTTTTTTTTTTTTTTTTTATCAGTTACTCGTTCACCTATTTAAAAATGTGTGAGTTTGTTCTTTTAGTCATTCATTCATATTTATTGAGCTATTTTTAATTTTTTTAATCTGCGTATACGTTTTCATTTGATATAAAAAATATATATATCTAAATCCTGCCTGATATGAGGACTGCATGATTATGGCCTAAATGATAATCACAATTATTTTGATTAATATTATAATCACAGTCATAATCACAATTATTTCTAATAGTAGGGAACATTTTTTTATTGCACTACTTTTAAACAAACAATGTGTGTGCAATGTTAAGCTTTAAAAAGGAATTATAATTTTAAAAAAACTTTCATAAATTAACCTAAGAATTTACTGAGATGGACTGGTGCCATGTCCTGGGTGTACCCCCACGCTCGATGAGAGCTGGAGATGGGCACCAGCAGAACATGTGACCCTGAAAAAAAGGAACAAACGGGTCAGAAAATGGATGGATGGAACCCAAGAAATTAAAATGTACCAAAGGATAACTGAATAAATACACTTACAGAGTGCAAAGCAACCAAAATCGTGATCATGATTGATATTTGATTAATTGTGCTGCCCTACCTTATATTTTGAAAATCTTCATGATAAATTTATTAAATGGATAAATATTGTCAAGTCTGTTTGGGTTTGTTTCACCTCTGCCCAACTTGATCTGTAAGGCCGAGAACCAAAAGTGGCTTCTGCCATGGCAGGTTTTTTTCTGCCATATGCCAGTTTCTTGTGGTATGCTTCACATTGTCCCAAAGTGTCTTACGTTGTCCCAGAGTGTCCATATTTGTCCTAAATTGTCCCAGACTGTCCCACATTGTTCTACCGTGTCCTTGATTCTCCCAGAGTGTCTCAAATTGGCCTTCATTGTCCTACATTGTCCCAAATTGTCCCAGAAAGAAAAAAAACTGGCATATGACATTAAAAAAAAAAGAAAAGAAGCCATTTTTGGTCCTGGCTGTCTCTCAACTTGATAGGCCAGAGAGGACGACAGAGGACACCGAGAACAACTCAATGTTTGACAGTTTATTTGAAGTGTTCGTTGTTAACCTGGACAAAGGAAGAAGAGGGAAAGTTAAAATCAAAGTACATTCAACAATTTTCTCATGAATTTATATATGCATTTAAAATAAAGAATCTAAATTTACCAGCACAATATATTTAGGTAACTTGATCCCTTTTTCTGTTTTAAACTAAATGCTGTTGTTGTATTAAACAGTATATGCCCAAATTATACTTGCCTAATAAACCAGTACACAATATACTAAAAATCAAACCCAAAATGTACTTAATTTATAGTTATTATAAAATCGTTACTATAAATCCTTAGTTTGAAATTTATTTTTACTTGAAAATATTTTTATTATCAGTTACATTTTTCTCATTTTTTATTCATTTATTTATTTATTAAATGGTAAATTTATCTATTTATCTTTGACTGAAAACTTAATTTGAATCATTTTTATTTTGGTTAATTAACCAAATCGTTCCTTTCCTAACTTAAACATGTCTCAAATCAAATTATTTTAACAACAAAGGATGACGTTTTAATAGATCAGGCCATACCATCCACCTAATGGCGCATCACCCTTTTAAAGCCCTGACCCACGCAACTGGACAGCCCAGCATTAGTAAATGATTTACTTTGGAATAAAGAGAAGATAAGAAAAAAAGTGTAAATAAGAAAATACATATTTATAATATTTTTTGGGATGGTTTGGACTTCACAAATATGGAAAAAAAATGCTTTGAAGTTATTGACAATCCATCTTTTAATCTTTTTGTGTTTTATGGCTGTAAATCAGGTTTAAAGCGAAGCCGAGACGATGAATCTGAGGAGGAGGAGGGCAGAGCGGAGAGTTCACTCAGCCCTCAAACCTCTAAAAAGCCTCGACAAAAACCATCCTTGGCATTACAGGTAAACAAAAAGAGGAGTCTGACAAACACTTGATGATGATAAACACAATAACAACTCTGCTATTGCTAATAGGTTTCCATTAGACCCTGGGTTCCTAAAGTGTGGTACGGGTACTGCTAATGCTAGCTTAATATTATTGTTAGTAAATGTTAATGTTAGCAAATGTTAATGTTAAGCTAATACTAATGTTAACTCATGTTAGTTAATGCTAATGATAGGCTAATGCTAGCAGGGAATGCTAGGTTAATGTTAGGTTCAATGTTAATGCTAGCAAATGCTAACGTTAATGCTAGGTTAATGTTAACTAATGGTAGCTAATGCTAATGATTGGCGAATTCTTGCTAATGCCAACGGTAATGCTAGGTTAATGCTAATGCAGTATTCAATGACATGGGCCATCTCCTGCATTTTCACTTTCGTTTTCTTCAGGAAATGCAAATATTCTATTTATTATTCCTCAGACAATTTTCACTATAGGGGGACATTGTATCTGATGTTACATTATTATGTTTTTGTGCAGGAGTATGGGGTACATGGGTTCGGGTTAATGTCTGAAGGGGTACAGGATTGTGGAAAGTTTGGGAACCACTGCTTTAGACACTTTTTTAATTTTCTGTCCATCTAAACTGAGTAACTTTTTTATTTTTTTTATTTAAATAACTTGTCAACAGATATATAAACCAGTACAGACAGTCATGTGAACGTAACTCATTTTTGTATTTTAGATTCTTAGAAAGAGAAAGCATGAGCTAATCTGAATAATAATAATAATAATAATAATAATAATATGATACATGGGTTAAGGCTTTCTTGTGGTCGCATTTTTCCTTTTGATGTGGATGGTCTTTAATAATGTCAGTTGGAGTTTGTAGGGCTGGGTATTGTTAACAACTTCACAGTTTGGTTTCGATTTGATATTGATAAAAATACGTAATGAATGTCGATTAGTATGAATTAGAAACACACCATTTTTAAATATTTGTTTTCATGCTAACCTTACATTTTAAGGAATACAAAAGTGTGTGCATATGGAGAACCAACGTAAAAAGAAATAAACTCCCACAGCGCCCCCACTGGCCAGGAGGTGAATTGATTCATAGGATTTGCTGCATCGATATTGAATTGGGGGGTGAAATATTGCAATGTATCTATTAATTGATCTTTTTACCCACCCCTAGTATTTTGTGTATTTTTCTTTTAAATATCCTGTTTTATACATTTTTTTTTTTTGCATTTACTGTAAAAGCATTTTTTTTGTTTTGTGAGTTCATCTTTGTAATTAGATTACCTAAAGCTAAGTTGTTTGGTTTCAGATGGAAGAAGATGAAGAAATTGAAGAAGATTCTAGGGATGAAGAGCAACAGGATTCACCAGATGACAGACAGGTTTGTTTTTAATCATTAAAAAAGAAATAATTTTTGTTTTTAATTGAGATTGTCAAGATTTTTAGTCTCAGGTGTTGACCTGTAGCTCCACACTTAACTGAAGCTCTGTGATTTACAGACCAAGCTTATGTTTGTGCCACAGGAGCTCCCAGAAGGATTCCCAGTAATATCTGAGGAGGATGACGAAGAGGGCGTCTTCCAGTCTGTCCCATCAGATCAGATGTCGTCCCAGAGGTCGACCATAATGCTCGATGTGATCGTCATCGACACAGACAGCGAGAGCCGCGAGAACACGCAGGAGGAAGAGGAGGAAAAGGAAGATGAGGAAGAAGAGGAGGAGGTACCCAGTTTATTTAGGGCAGGGATTTTCAACCTTGTGGTCGCCTGAAATGTCTATTAATTAAAAAATTGAAATAATTACTCGTTAAAATTGTATTAAAGAAAAAAAATATGTATATATTTTTAATTGCAGCAATGTCCTTAGGGCGGGATTTTTAAACTTGGGCTTGTGACTCCTTGTGGAGTCGCCTGGAAATGCAATGACAATGGGTTTGCCTGAAGTGTCTGGTAATAATAAAATAAAAGAAATGACACATTAAAATTATGTATTTTAATTTTTTTAATTTAAAGGAAAATTTAGATTTAGATTTTTATCTATTAGCACAATTTAAAAAAAAAAAAAAAAACATAATATTGCAGAAATAGATTTACAGTGCAGGAAGAGGAAGAAAACTCAAATAAATCAGTTATTTTCCAAATTAAAACACCACACAATCTTAAACAATTGTATTTCTGTACTTTCACTTTCTAAAATATGAATCTAAAGTTAAAATAAAATGCAGAATACAAATATCTGAGCTGGCCGCATATTGTCATTACGTGCACTAATACTGGCTACTCTGTATTTGTAACACAGTACAACAAACATAACACAAATTTTAGAGAATAATTTTTGCTTCTGCTGCAGTATAAAGAGGATGAGGAGGAGGAGGACGACGACGAAGATGAGGATGATGATGCTGCTGACGGTGGGATGAGAGGAGGCGCTGAAAGCAACGAGGAGAGCAGAGAAGCTGAGGAGGAAGAAGAGGAGGAGGAGCCATCAGATAGTAACACAGCTGAGGAGAGCACGGGGGGAGTGTCATCAGGCTCTCAACGACCATTGGAGACGACACCCAGCAGTAAGTGTCAGTGCTCGATCCTTTCAGATCGGATCAACCAGCGTAAGACGAGTGCTCTGTTTTAGGGTAACGGCTCCCTCTGGGGGTGCTAATGCTTCATGTACTGATTAGTGTAACTACCCACCCTCACAATGAGGAGATGTTTATATATTATTTGAAAAGTTTTTAAAGCTTTGGTATTTTCTGAGCACTTGAAGTCCTATAGTATTTAAAGTGTAACTAAACCCCTGCTTTCTGCTTGATTATGGGTGTTACTGCTGTAGTAGTAAGACGCGCCCAGTCAGGCAGCGCTGCACGCAGAGACAGCCGGTGATACACACAATTGTGTCTGTACACACACAGCGAGTTCATAAGTTGAGATGTGTCACTACATTCACAGGCACACATGATCACGATGTGAAGCTCACACACAGCCTTACAGACACCACTCAGGGGCAAACAGCCCTACTCTCCCACCACCTTACGTGTACAGCAATGAGACCTACACACCCGTCCGCTCGCTCACACAGACAGACGTGAATACACACATGATGTGTCTGTAAATATACGCATAGCTTGATGAACCACCTGATTAAACCTGAATCTGTTCTTTATAGAAGCACAGAGTCAAAAACATCACGGCTACAGCGTGTTGTTTCACACGGAGCATTAAATGTCCTCATTTAGGCTGTCAATCAGTGCTCAGTGAGGGCTGTGATTGGAGAAAACCCTCCTCCCTCCTCTCAGCTTTTATAGGAGGGGCGGGGCCAACAGTGAAAGTTGATGATGCATGATAATCCAAATAATCAGTCTCAGCCAATAGCAAAATTCACTTGTAATAGCTGGCGTTCAACCCTTGGAGGGCTGTAGCTCTGACATTTTACAACTAAATACGCAAAATTAAAATACTTTTTCTAAAATGTGAAGAGTGGGACTAGGATCAATCAACTAAACTCAACCAAAGTGGGTTTGGGGTTTAGTTACTTTTTAAATATTGAAATAAATGCTTAGAAAACAGGTTTTGAGCCAGTATAAATAAAATAATAAACATTTTATCTGTCTATAATTTAAAAATACCAAATGACATACTTGTCAAGATGGATTAATAAAGTAATAATAAAAACTGAAATGACGCACCTAACGAGTTCATTTTTTTTTATTACATTTTAATTTATCTAAACAAATCCATTTCTGCAGGCAAACATAAAAGCTAGAGATTGAAATTGGCGGTATTGTGAATTGATGTATTTAATGAAAATGAAGTAGTTAAAAAAAAAAGATTGATCACATTGTTTAAAGAAAATTATTCGCATTGATGAAATAAACTAAAACTGATCAAAACACAAATACTCAACACTGACAATCAAAAACCAAAATGAATTGCAGCAAGTTTAGAATGCACACACTATTTTTAAATGTTATTTTAACTCAGTCAAAAAAGTGACAAACATGGCATTAACTCTCTCTCTCTCTCTTTAACCCCCCCCAGATGAAAGCAGCAGTGTTGCCCCCTCAGAGCTCAACCCTCCCAGAGATCATGTTTATTTCCCTCCGATGTCGTCTTCATCTTCTGCACCTTCACCCTCCTCTTCGTCACTCACACCCCGTCTGCCACACACTCGTAGGTCGCCACACGCGCTCCCGCCGCGGCTCTACATCCAGCCCCCAGCCGCTGAGCTGGGACCCCCACACACACAGGTGATAACACTCTCATATGACCACGTGTTGGTGACCACGCGTTGGTGACCATGTGTTAATGCTTGTTGTGCAGAGACAATCCTCTCAGCTGCGCAGACCGTCATCAGGACGTGGACCTCAACTGACACCTGGAATAGGCAACATGGTAAAACACGTGTGCACGCACATACACTCACTATTTGCTGGAATTTAAAAATTAATGCTGAGTTTCAGAAGAAAAAAGTTATGATGTTTGACTTGAAATTACATTTTGAAATACATTTTTTATAACCAAATTCTGCTAGGACCTGGTGTTTTTCTAAGTTTTAATATTGTTGGTTATTTTCTATTGTTTATTTTACTTTGTTTTTTTAATTTTCTACTTTATTTTATTTTTGTTTTACTTACGGTAATTTCATTTTATTATTTATTTTATGTATTTTAATTTGTACTTCCTTTTATTTCAACTAATTTTACTTAATTTTTTATTTATTTAAGACTTAATTGTATTTATTTATTTTTACATTTTATTGTATTATATTTTATATTTCTGCATGCTTTGTCATTTTTTTTTAATAAGTATTACTTCATGTTGTGTTTGTCTTTCTAGCCTTTCTTTGATGATGATGACCGAATGGTTCCCAGCACTCCCACTCTGGTCGTCCCTCACCGCACTGACGGCTTCGCTGAAGCCATACAGTAAGAAACTCGTCCACTAATATAATATAAGCAGTGAGCAAACTGTGTGTGACACTGTAAGATGTTTGTTGTGTTGTGTTGTGATTAGCCACAACTATGGTTGCAAAAATATAAACGTTTCGTGGGAATTAATTATTTGAATTATCGTATCCGAAGTTAATATCTATAATAAAATACAATTTAAAAAACATAACATTTCAACTAGGGATGCAAAATTTCCTTAATTTTCAAAGTTATTAAAGGAACTTTTCAGAATTTAAAATTATCCCTTAACATTGATGTTAGTTGTTGTTTAGTAAATCATTTAAATTTTTAAATGTACAGATAAAAATCTTTTTTGTTCATGTTTTAACATGTTTTTTTCATATCAAATCACCACACACAATTAAATACTTAAATACTAAAAACATTTTCTATTGTATTTTACTCTTCTTTAGTATAAAATGCAGTCTATAAATATGTTAGTCGGTGCATCTTTGCACTTTGGCCACTAAACCTCTGTATTTGTTTTTTGTTTTTTTGGTGTTTGGTTTTTTTTTACCTTGTATTTGTAACACAGAATAACAACTTTACAAACATGATGAAAAAGAATAAAAATCAGAGATCCCCAGAAATTTGCATTATCAAAATGGGGTCACAACCCACAAAAGGTTGGGAACCACTGCCCTAGCTACAACACAATGGACTAAAGTCAATGTTGTTGTGTCCTCCTCAGCTCTCCTCAGGTCGCTGGTTTGTCTACCAGGTTCAGGTTTGGACCTCCTGAGGACCTCCTGCCTCAGGCGTCTGCCTCACACTCTGACCTGGGACAGTTGGCCTCTCAAGGAGGTACGACACACACCTTTAAATCATCCACAGTTTGTTTTTCAGCTTCTGAAACAAAGGCAGGGGTGTCAAACATATTTTAGTTTAAAGGCCAAATACCAGTTTGATCTCAAGTGAGCTGCAAATATTAGGCTGGAAAACGAGCTCTTTTCAATGTTATTCTGCCCTGTAAATATATGTAAACAATATCCAATCTTTTAAGTTTCGAAGGAATTTTTTATTCAATTTAGGCAAAAAATTGAGGAATGATTTTAATAAAATTGCAAGATTTTGGAAAAGATAATGATTTATTTTTCCACAATATGAGATTAAAAATTACTGCCATCATGTGATGAAAGTGTGGTGAAAACTGTGGAGGTTTATTTGGATTTATGTATTTGGAAGGGCTGAGATATCTACAACTTAAATACTTGATATCTTTTTTACACAATAATTCATGTTTTCTTTATCCTGCGGACCAGATTTGGGCCCCGGGCCTTGAGTTTGACACGTGTTCTAAGGACTGTTACTATAACCTTTGATTGTACAGTAATGCAGCATCTCGTTAAATAAATACTCAACTTTAACACATTTAAGCACAATAACACATTTTATGTAGAACTTTAAAATAAATCAAGTGTCTTTTATTCCCTATAAATTCAAATTACAGGTGGACTAGCAGCAGCAGTTTTGTAATCTATTACACTCTGTGAGTTGTTGAATGGTTTAGTTTTTTATTTTGTGACTCTGGATGAACGGGTAATCTGTGTGTGATGTGCAGGTCTGGGTATGTACGAGTCTCCATTGTTCCTGGCTGCTCACGATGAGGACGGTGGAGGTCGGAGTGTTCCTACGACTCCTCTACAGGTCGCAGCTCCAGGTAGGACAATCACATGCTGCTCTGAGTCACTCTGACCTCTGACCTTTGACCACCTCTGTGTCTCTCAGTCACCGTTTTCACTGAGTCCCTGCCCTCGGATAGCAGCGACAACATGGCCTCTCAGTCCGTTCCCATGGTAACCGCTTCCTCTGGAATGACTGGCGATGACGCCGATGAGGTCTTTATGGAGCAGGAAGGAGATGGGTGAGTACATAATACATTATTATGATTTAAATGATCCCAAAACTTGAATTTAACTCAAATGTAGCATGTGCATTATTAGACATTATTAGCCACCAAATTATACAACATAATTACAGTTTAACTAGTGCTGTCAGTAGATTAAAAAGATTGTGTGATTAATAAATCATGCTCTGTAATTAATTAATCTCTTTTTTTAATCTCACCTAAAAAAATAGCTGAGAAACGACCTCAATTTGAGGCATTTTCATTAAAATGACATCATTGTAGCAGATCCAAACATTGATGTATAACAAAGTAATTTATAGTTTTTAACAGACTTAAACGATTAACATTCCTCTGTATGTGAGACTATTTACACCGTCAGGGGTAATAGTCAACCTACAAATAATAGAAAATACAAATGAAATAAAACATCAGGTAATGATATAAGTTAGCATATCATAAACAATAAGAAAACTTTTATGAACAATATAATTCTTGAATTATTGCTTTTTCTCTCCTTCAGATAATATATAATAAATAAAACAGACCCGTCCATCACAGTGTTGTAAATTAGCACATCAAAAGTAACATTGTTCATCACAAAATAAATATTCTAGTAGTAGTAGTAGCCCCGCCCACATCCTCTACCACTGAGTGGTCGACTGATCACTATAATCATTTATCCACTGATTTTGTTCATTTGTCATTCATGGATTTATTCGTTTTGGCTCTGAACTCTGTCATCATGTCCAGTGTGGATTAGAAACACCGCTCAGTCTAGTGTAGCGTCTGAAGGATAAGATCCAAAACATTTTTATAAACACAAATATTGTTCACAAATGTGTCTAAATGTGTGTTAGTGAGCAGAGATAATCCATCCCACCTCACAGGTGTGGCTGACTAGACAGCATGATTATTGCACAGGTGTGGCTCAGGGTGGCCACAATAAAAGGCCACTCTAAAAATGTGAATTGATTGCATTGAGAGACAAGCTGACCAATTCCATAATATTGGTTTCAGGATGAAGTGCAGAGAGAGTCTCCTGTTAGATACAGAAGACAAAACAAGCAGCAAGGGCAGATAGGGTGGGAGCAGAGAAGAAGGCAACCGCCTTTACCGAGTAGAAGAAGAGAAGAATGTCCCTCACCTGTAGGTACCTAAAGAAGTCAGTGCATCAGTATTATAGGTATACCGGGAACGCGTGCAGTGAGAAAGGTTCCGCGCTGTTTGAAGTTCAAAAAAAAAAGATGCGATTAACGGCGTTAATTTCTTTCAGTGCGTTATTTTTTCCGATAATTAATTAATCGCAATTAACGCATTAAAGTGACAGCCTTAAGTTCAACAGTAATTTATGTCAGTGATGGGCAACATTTATCACAGCAAGGGCCACATTATCAACATGTTTAGATTAATGAGAAATATGAGCATTAATACAAGAAACAACAAAAGGTTTGTGTATTTTTGGAATTCATTTTGTGTTTTTGTTTTCCTTTTTTTTTTTTTTTTGCTTTGAGCTTCTTCGTGTATAATTTTGTGTATTTTTGTGTTTGTGTGTTGTAGGAGTCATTTTGTTGTGTTTTAGCACAATTATTGGCTCATTTTTCTGTTTTTGTGTGTTTTGTAAGTCATTCTGTGCATTTTGTTATCGTCTTTTGTTTTGGAGTTATGTTTATAGTCATTTTGTATATTTTTCCATGGTTTTGTGTATACTGTAGTTAATGCTTTTTAGAGAAAATCTGTGTGTTTTTGTTGTCTTTGCATTGCGATTTCATACGTTTTACTCTGTTCATTTTTGCTGTTTTGTGTTTTTGTTGTCCTTTTTTGTATTTTTTTTGTCATCTTGTGTGTTGTTGGCGTGCTTGCGTGCACGCCAACACCTTTTCTGAAATTGTTTGTGTTGTTGTCAGCCCTGGTATCGAGTCTGCCTTGGAGAGCCAAACTGACATGGAGTCAACAGAACAGCAGAGTGATGACTCAGCAACGCCATCCACCAGCCAAGTTCCCAGTAATTCACCTCCTACACCCATCTTATTACTGGAAATACAAAGAGTCCAAATATGAAGCAGTAAATTACATGTTTTCAGTTAGTTTGTCTCTTTATTCAATGATATCAACATAATTCATTGTTTCTTCTACTTTTTTCCTTAAAATAATATATTTTGTTTACAATTATTTACTGATATTTTTCTAGACTCAGTTTTTTAATGATACATACAATTGCAGCTCTTATTTAGTTTTATAATGACCAATATTAATGATTCTAGTCAAACTTTAACTTTATAGCTACAGTATTAGTTGTTGTTAAAGCTGAAATAAGGAACATAAAAGTTCAAAGAGCGCTAGATGTGGAAAATCTCATCCTGTCAGACTTGACTTTGTTTAAAATGCTAAATGTGATGTGTTTTCATGATTAACACGTGTTTTGTGTCGTTTCTTCTCAGTCACAAGCAGCGTGAACCTGCGGCGCACAGCGGGGTTAACCGTCCCCAGCAGGGGGGGCCGAGGGGGGAGAGGAGAGGTCAGGATGTTAATCACCCGTAGAGGTAAGAAACTAGATCTGCCCCCGGCATAGAGATCAACATCTGGATCTGCCCTTAGACATCTGTATCTGTGTAACACATACAGAATAAAAACACTGAGTAATGACCAAGCAGTTTATTGAAACACTTAACGCACAGTTAATATTCTGTTATTAATTCTAAATCGCTTTGTTTTGAAAGGTGCGTTCTCTCAGCGAGGAGGAAGAGGAGGAGGAGCTATCTGAGGAAAAGCTCATTTTTTTGTTTAAAAAAACCTGAAAGTTTGGATCACATGACTGCTTTGATGTTCCACCGCTCTGTGTCTGAGTTTAAATGTTTGTAAACGTTTGTTTTTTCTCTTAAACTGTTAATACATGTTTTATTAATAAAGTGGACTCAATATTTATTTAGTTTGTTTTTTTACACCTCATTAAGACTGGAAAAAAAATTAAATCTTTATTTTTAAATGTTTAAAATAATAAAAGTATTCTGAGCTAGATGCAGGTTAGGGTGAAAATGAAAGAAAAAAACTACAGTTTAAAATCATTTTGAATTTAATTGCCTAAACTAAAACTAATTGTGGTAATTATTATTAATAAAGTGGAGTCAATATTTATGGTAATATAATTTAGCATTTTACTAATTTTGCTTTTATTTTGTTAGCCCAATTTTTAAACTTCATTAAGACTAAAGAAAAAGTAGAATGACTATTTTTATGTTTTTATATGTTAAAAAAGAATGACTGACACCATTTTTTATTTTTGAAAAATTATTATTTTAAGTTTGAGGTATGGGCAGATTTTTATTACAATTTAAAATCACTTTGAATTTAATAACCTGAACAAAAGCTAATTCTGGTAATTATAATGAATGTATTTGTCATATTAGGGACAGTTCTAATTCAAATTAAAAAGGTTCCTGCTAATAAAAGCTGTGTATGTCATAAAGCAGGTTAATAATGCTATAATTATTAAAACTGTTACTTCAGCTGACAGAAATAAAAGAAGTGTATTATTGGTTAATGATTATAACTGTTCTGTCTCTATTGCTCCCTTTGAACTGTTTAATACTCAGATACACAGCGGAGCCAAACTCTGATGGAGTTTGCTGGAGGAGGGGGAGGGGGAAGGTCGGGGCTTTGAGGGGAGGAGCTCAGCAGCACCACAGCGAGGATGGGAGGGGGTCCGAACATGGTTGCAGGGTCTGGTTTGGTCAGCACTGGAATGTCGTTGGAAATCTGGACATTGTAGAAAAGATCTGTGGAGAGCAGAGAGTTTATTTAATGTTTAATAAAGTTCATACAACGAGAGATGGATTTATATCCAACGGAAATGCATTGCAGTTGATTAAACCAGTGGTTCTCAACCTTGGGGTCGTGAGATGCTGGGGTTGGGTCGCCAGATGCCTTCAAGAAACTAAGAATATTTTCTAAACAATTTGAGCCCATTTTTGTTTGTTTTTTTACTACACCAAACTGACCATATTTTAACCTATTTTCATCACTTTCATGCCATATTTTTGCTCATTTTAATCCATTTTTGCTACATTACTCCCATTTCTTACACTTTTCCATTAAATTTCTGTGCCTTTTTTGCACATTTTTACCCACTTTCAAGACATTTTTTGCACTTTCCACCACTTTTCCACCCAATGTCACATATGTTGACACGTTATTGTCACTTTTAACCTCTTCACCATATTTCATACATATTTTTTGCCAATTTAACTACATTCATGATTCGTCATGCACGTTATTTGCCAGTTTAAACTAATTGTTCCAATACTGACACTTTGAACCCTTTTTACCACTTTTTCTGTCAGTTTTTGCCCACTTTAATTTGCAACTTTTAACCAATATCTATGGTTTATAAAATCCATTTACCACCATTTTGGTCATTTTGAACCCATTTTATTTCTGATTTAAACCAGGATTTCCATCTTTAAGATGACTATCATAATAAACGTTCCTGGATAACGGTGGATATTATTCAGATGAATAAATAAATGTGGTTATCACAGATTCATAGAACAATGGACCATCATTTTGCTGACTTTATGGGTGGGCCCCAGTGGGGGTCCCTGGTCTCTGAAACCTTTTTTTTGGGGGCTCATGGACTGTGAAGGTTGAGAACCACTACCCTATAGGGCTGGGTTTGGGCCCCGGGCCTTGAGTTTTACACCTGAATTTTAGTATTCAGTTGAAATAAATTCTAGCATTCTTACGTCCAGAGAAGATGTAGTGCTCGTATGTTTCTGTGTTCTGAAGAGTCAAAGCTGAGGTGACAGGAACAGGAAAGTCCTTCATTGTCACCGTAATGTTGAACTCAACACTCAAAGGACCGTCTGGATATAGGAGAAAGAAACAATTACATTTTTAAATAATTGTTTTTGTAGGACAAGTGAGCATCAAACAGTAGTTTTCAAGAAATAAAGGTGAATATATTTTATGGTTACATTAAAAAAAAAAAAAAACTAATGAGAAACTCAAAATGTACAAAACAAGTTTATAATCGTAATTTAACAAGTAAACTGTAGAAAAAAAGAAAAACACAGAAATAACTGGTAAAAAATAAAATAAAAATCCACAATCTCAATGAAGAATGAAAAGAAGTGTAAAAACAGGACACACTTAAAACTAGTATTGAATATTAAATCTCACATGTTGGTCAGTCACTAACCTGTCTGTTTATACAGAAAACTCTCTGGTAGTTTGATGCATGATGGATCACTGGCTGGTGGGAAGGTGAAGCTCTGCATGATGTCCCCTAGAGGGCAGTAGAGAGACGATATGTTAACGCATTTTACCCTTAGGGTCAATCTGACCCCAGGGATATTTACCTCCAGAAAATGATTTTCAGAAATGTGTTAATCAATTTTTTGTGTTAGGCACTTTATTTATTTATTGAATACATAAATAACCCCTAAAAAAACATAAATAACCTAAAATGCTCACAAGAGCAGGGGTTCTCAACTGGTCCCACCCTGGGACCCACATTTTGCCACGGTTATTAAATCGCTACCCACTTTTTTTTATTTTTAGAATTCAACCAACCAAATTTAGTTTAACAAAAAAAGCTGTTGAAAAAACACATATAATAATTTTAAAAACATAAATCTATATATTTTCCTGTGCAACATGCATTTCACAGCGTACTTGTCAAAAGAATAGTTTCTTTCAAAATAAAAGTATTTATTTATATTCAACCAGCTGTCTGCGACCCAACCTGTACAGGTCAGCGACTCACTTTTGGGCCCCAACCTACCAGTTGAGAATATTTGCACTAGAGTATGAACCCTATTGGTTGTGGTGTTGATATAACCTTTAGAATGCCTCAAAATCTGGGTCCTCCTCAATCCTCAGCACAATCCTCAACACATTCTCCTCTACGTCACTCTTACTGTGAAAGAGCTGTTCCAAAACCTCATTGATCGTAAACCTTTTCCTAGAGGACGTTTTCCAGGATTTCGGGAATACCCATCAAATTAGGAAAAGTTATGAAATGTGAAGCAAAAAAAGAATTAAAATGTCAACTATTGTTTTTTTAATGATAAATATTGAATAGGGTCAAATTGATAATAGGAGGGTTAAAACGTCACATTATGGTATGAGTAGTATCGTGATGTCGCAAAGTTGTGATGATGACGACATGTTTTGGTTTTGATTTTAGACTGACATTAATTGTCTGTTTTTGCATTTTATTTGCACAGTAGCACTTTTTACAATTCATTAAAAAAATTATTTATGTTATTGTTTAGTTTATTTTTTATGTTCCCATTGAGTTGAAAATGTCACAGACTAAGTATGTAACTATTCCCAGAGTTAAAGTCAAATACAAACGTGGTCATTTTTCCACCTGCAATTATTATTATTATTTTATTTTTTTTGGTTTTGTTTTTTTTCCCACTTTTCAAAAAAATATTGTATTAGAAACTATTTCTGTTTGCTTTTTGTAGAGTTCACTGACACAGGACAGTGTTACAAAGCTAAATAATAACAGGTTTTTTGCAATTTGCCTCTGAGTTTTCAGTCTCTAAAGCCAGAATATATATTATAAATATATGCGTTTGCTGTGGTTTCACCTGGTTTGAAGAAGAACACGGTCTCTGGTGTGTTACTGGTTCCTGGTACGACCAGTGCTGCACTGATGCTTCCTGTTAGACCAGGAAACTCCGCGCTCACAGGTTTGGGGTACCCCGCCTCCAGCATCATGTTCACATCCAGACACCAGATCTGATCTCCCTGCATTGAAAGAAGACGATGAGTCACTGTATTCAGATTTACAGCAAAAATAATCCCTTTTATCCAACATTATCTCATCAAAAATATTTATTACATAATTATTTTGCAAGGAAAAGAAAAAAAGAATAATGGTTCGTAGTAATTTATATCTATGTTAGAGCAGATTGAATGATATATTAATATAGATTCAGATCCTTCACCTTGATAATGTAGGTGTTTTTAAGGCAGTCGAAGCGAGTGAAGATGGTATCAACAGGAGACGGGACCCCCAGTGTGTCTGTGATACTCTGTGAAGGACCCACCAGACGACTGACAGGGTCAACAGACCAGAAATAGTCACCTGATTAGAAACACATGATGAGGTGTTAAGTCATATGTGTGAGAATATTTATGCTACTGTGTAAATGTGAAAACAGTTTGTATCAGGAGGATGTACTCAACCTTTAAATATCAGGATTGTCCCGTTGTTTAGAGACGTGAGTCCATTGATGGGAGTGTCGTCACACAGGAGGATATCAGCAGAAACTCCTGCACACAACCATATAGCCTTTACTGTATATTCACTCATTAATGATTTCAATATAAATATGGATAAATCTAAGTTTAACAAATAAAGACACAATGTAGATGTCATAGATCAGGGGTTCTCAACTGGTCTCACCCTGGGACCCACATTTTGCCATGGTCATTGAATTACGACCCACTTTTTTTTTTTTAGATTTCAACCAACCAAATCTAAAAAATAGCTGTTGAAAACACACATAAATAATATTTTTTTTAAACATAAATCTATATATTTTCAGTTCAACATGCATTTCACAGCATGCCTCATCAAAATAAAAGACTAGTCCAACATGAGAGATAGTCATTTTTTGTTTTTGACCTGCTGTCTGCGACCCACCCAGTACAAGTCCGCGACCCACCAGTTGAGAATCACTGTCATAGCTCATTAAATCGAAGACCAAAAATGAAATGGGGATTTTAAAAACCACAGAAATTGGTTAAAATTTGCAAATTAGAGTGGACAAAAACAGAAAGAAAAAAGTGGTAAAAAGGGTTCAAAGTGTCAATATTGAAACAAATAGTTTAAGCTGTCAAATAATGGGCATGACAAATCGTAAATGTGGTTAAATTGGCAAAAATAACTATGAAATATGGTGAAAAGAGGTTAAAAGTGACAGTAATGGATCAATATATGTGACATTAGGTAGAAAAAGTGTTGAAAATGTGTTGAAAGTGGAAAAAAAAATGCATGAAAGGCATTGAAATGTGATGATGTGTCAGAAATGGGAGTAATGTAGCAAAAATGCAATAAAAGGAGCAAAAATATGGCAAGAAAAAAGAATGAAAATAGGTTAAAATATGGAACGTTTGGTTTAGTTGCAGAAAAAGGGTAAAAATAATCAAAAATGGGCTCAAATTGTTACAAAAATATTTTTAGTTTCTTGAAGGAATGCATCTAACGACCCCCTCCCAGTGTCTTCAGGACTCCACTTCCCATCAACTTTGATTTATTGATTTATTGATCTATGAGGCCTAAACTATATCTTCTCTATTAGTTTTAACAATACATCAAATGATCATTTTTATCTTACCTCCTCCCGGTCTCCCCATCACGGTAAAGCCCAGAATCTGAGCCACATCCTGCAGGAGGATTGGTCTGGGTCTGAAGAACGTTGGATCACCTTCACACAGACACATTTTAACAGTCAGGATTCAAACAGAAATGGTGTGGGCGGGGCAATCTAACCTTGGTGGGGGCCGAGGCCTCCAGGTGACATCACAAACTGGACGTTCACTGGATTCCCTAGAGCTGCACTAGCAGAGGGTCTAACAGGACCCCCAGGGTTGAGTAGGGATGAACCAGGGGGAGGAAAGTGTCCATAGGTGGGGAAGAGCAACACGTGAGCAGCAGCATTATTTATATTTACACCTAAAACAGATGGAAAAGAAAATTACTGTCAATCATCAGCAGGAAATATCAATATTTTGATTCAACACAAGGATAAATATAATAATAAACCATGTTGGAGGGGATTGGCTGGTAGAGCAGGGGGGGCGGGGTTAGAGGATCCAGCAGGTCTGACGTCTGATGAGCTCAGACAGCCAGCCCCGGGTTTCTGTTGGCGACTTCCTGTTCAGGAATAGAAATATAGATATATTTATATTTATCTACATCCAGTCAAATCAATTGATTCAATTGGAGATTTTAGATACAACACAATATTTTTTTTTTTTGCTGTTATTGTGTCAGTTTACGATCCAGGGTTGAAGTCAATTACATTTTTCAGTTACAATTACATTTTCATTTACCCATGTTCAATTACAATTCAATTACAATTACAGTGAACAACATTTTTTCCCAATTACAATTAAATTACAAATATTTTTTATTCTCAGGAAGTCAATTACAATCATGTTTTCAATAATTAAAGTTCAATTGCAATTAATCACAATTACTGACTTAACCCTCCTCTTGTGTTAGCTTTCTGTTAGCATCTCTAATGCTAACGGGTCCTAAATCAGCTGTAAAATACACTAAAAACAAATATCTATCATCTAATTTATTTCTTATCTATTGATTATATTGTTAAGATTCATAATCAATAAAAATATAGGTTTTATTATTTTCGGTGTGAGGGTCTGAGCCTTTTTTGTGACAGTACACCCCTAGATTTCATTATTTTTAAATGGTAAAATGTGGGAAAGCTTGATATGAAACACATTTTAATAATTGTTAGTTACATATGTGTAGAACTGTAACATGGTTTTCTGTTAGATTTTAATGCAATTACAATTACAAAGTCTATTATTTGAACTCAATTACAATTTAATTACGATTATGACAGCAACAGATATGCCATTACAATTATAATTGACCCCAACTCTGATACGATCAATATGGGATCAGGACATCCTTAGAAAGCGTAATATAGATGTAGATATAAATAGATAGATATAGATGATAGAATTCAGATTCACCTGTGTACAATTCCTCGCTCTCACTGTTGGAATCTTGTTGGTTTTGGTTTGATTTCTGTTTTCCTGAAATGAGACAAAAAAAGAGTCACACATTAGAGCAGTTTTTGTTTTTCAACCTTGGGGTCGTGACCCCACATGGGTTCTTCTGGAATTGAAATGGGGTCCCCTGAAATGTCTAGTAATTGATAGAAAAAACAGAACAAAAACCTACCGATTTAAAATACATATATATTTTTGAATAATCTTTTTAAACAACTATAGGCCAGCCTTTGATTCGCCTCCTCAGCATCTATTTGCACATCTTTCTCACACCACATACTGTATGCAGGCATGTAAAAAAATAGGTGTTTTTTGTTTTGGTTTTTCACAAATGAAAAAACATTTGAAGGTAGAAAAAACTAAACTTTGTGAAATCTTGCTAAATGTATTTTATTGTTCTTTGAAAAATGTTTTTCATGTCCCTTTAAGGGGTCTGTAAAATATTAATATCATGCCAAAAATTTTGATAATTTTCCCCACACTTAAAATTAACAATACAAATGCTAACGCTAACGTAAAAATGACCTATTGTTAACTCCTTATTGGGGTTGGAAAATGTAATAGTTAAATGAACTCAGTACAGTACGTAATAACTGTCTATTAGCTCTAAAAGTATTCTATAAATAATATACGGAGAAGTGATCGTTTAAATCTTTGTCCAATTGTGTGGTTCGTGGTGACAAACCTGGGGTCGTGGCCCTCTGAGACAGAGTGGTACGTGGGCCCTTGGCGTCTGTTAACAGAGGGACAAACAATGTGAGGAAGGTTATATGTTTGCTAGCTTTGAGTTATTGTTGTGTTTCTTACCGCAGTGCAGCTGGTAGTCATGACAACAAGTGTTAAATCTCACGCACAGTGGATGACAATCACATGACTGACCACGCCTCCATGTGTCCCCACAGCGGCCCCTGCACGATTTAGCTGGAAACAACAGGACAACAGAGAATATGGAGGTATATTTGTGTCAATATTGTTCAATCAAAAAATATACATATAATATACATAGACATAAAATACATCAAGATAAAATAAAGTTGATTTGAATTATATTAACGTTTACAAAGACCCACAGGTTTATTACTTGTGTAAAATATTTTACAAAGTAACTTAATGGAGAAAAAACATTTATAATTATAGATTTTTTTTAACTAAAAAAAAAAATCCCTGAAAGTGTATCAGCATTTAAACATTTATCTTGGTTCTATTTATTGTTTCTTTATTATCTGAACATTGTTTGAGTTCTTACCAGTGCTACAAACGTCCTTAAAGTCCTGGCAACACTCATTGTGCTGCAGACACTTTACATCACAAGCACATCTCTGACCTCTGAGGAAAACCTCCCCACATCGACCTGAGCAGCTTCCTGCACAGAAATAATAATACATGTATTATCAGAGTATTATTCAATTAATATTCATCATCGTTTGCACTTAAAATTTGTCAATGTTAAATCTAAATCCAAATGTTAAATGTAAAATCCAAATTTAAATGTTAAATCTAAATGCCTAATGTTGGTACTTCTAGTGAATTTGCATCGTAGCTAAATATTTTGTTTCACCTGCACTACTTAGATTTAACATTTGGATTTAGATTTAAGATTTACATTCAGCATTTAGATTTAGATTTAAGATTTACATTCAGCATTTAGATTTAATATTTAGATTTAGATTTAAGATTTACATTCAGCATTTAGATTTAGATTTAAGATTTACATTCAGCATTTAGATTTAATATTTAGATTTAACATTGAGATTTAGATTTTACTTTTAAAATTTACAGCTAACATTTAGATTTAATATTTAGATTTAGATTTTACATTTAAGATGTACATTCAGCATTTAGATTTCATATTTAGATTCAACATTGAGATTTCATGAGTAGATTTATCATTTAGATTTCATGAGTAGATTTATCATTTAGATTAAATTGTTAGATTTAACATTTAGATTAAATTGTTAGATTTAACATTTAGATTAAATTGTTAGATTTAACATTTAGATTTAGATTTTACATTTAAGATTTACATTTAAGATTTCGATTTAATATTTAGGTTTAATATTTAGGTTTAATATTTAGATTCAACATTTAGCATTTAGGTTTAATAGATTTAGATTTAATTATGAGAAAAGTAAATATCACAAATTTCATAAATATTGCTCTAAATCTGGTCAAAAGTAACATTAAAAAAATCACATACATTGTTTTTTAAACGTAATTTGTTGCTAAATGTTGCGAAAAGTTGGTGTTTATTTTGGCATGCGCAACTTTACAATCAGCGCCTCATAAATGTGTTACATTGATGTGAATATCAATATTATGACAAAGAATTCCTGATTAATAAAGTAATTCTACACAGCATCATCAATATACAATATGTGTTATTCTTTTATTTGTAATATTTATTGAGCGTCTAACACATTGTAATATAAATAAATAAAGTACTTCTGATTATTAATATTTATAATGAAATCATATATACCTGGTCCAGCAGACACAGAAGTTGCAACAAGTCCAAGCAGGATCAGCATGAGACACATTTGGACTCAGTTTGTTTCCAAATATAAATTTCAGAATCTTATTTTGGAAATTTAAAATAAAAAAGCAAATAATAAAGATGCAAAAACAGTGGCAGTAGTTCCTGTGTGTAGCAGCTTTCCTCCTTCTGTCCTCACAACTGTCAGCATCACTGTTTTATACACACACACACGCACACACACGCACGCACACACGCACGCACGCACACACACACACGCACACACACACACACGCACACACACACACACACACACACACACACACACAGACAATAAACACACACCCTCAGACTCATTAAAAACTCACACACCAGATAAATGTATAATTACCAGTAACTATATTTGGATTGATGGGTTAATACTACAGACATGGGTTTATAGAATAGAATATAGAATCTATAGAATAGAATAGAATAAAATAGAATAGAATGCCTTTATTGTCATTTTGCAATTGTACAACAAAATTATTTGGCTTCACCTTAAAGTGCACACAGCTAAAAAAAACAAAAACAACAACAACAGAAGAAAAATATTAAAAAGTAACTTTAATTAAGGTAAGATGGGCTATGTATGATAGGAGTTATTTACAGGTAGCAGCGTGTTAAATTATGAATAGGTAATCCACAAATATGAAATAAATGTTTGCACACTGTGAAGTAATCATAGCAGAAATATAAAAGTATAAATATTGCACCGAACCAAATGTAAACTATTGCATAAATATAGAAATATAATATATCACAGTACGACAAAAATGTGTTTGTTTCATTGGGCCACGTTATCAATATTCATGTCGGCATTTAGAATAATGAGCGATCTGATCGTTAAAGACTTTCTTTTTGTGTGTTTTTCTATCATTTTGTGTATGTTTGTTGTTGTCTTCCTCCTTATGAGACAATTTGTGCGTTTATGTTGTCCTTTTGTGTATTTTTCCTGTAAAATATATGTTTTTTTGAAGTTATATTGTGTATTTGTGCTGCCGTTGAACGCTTTCTGGAGTAATTTTGGTGTATTTCTGTTGTCGTTTTGCTTGTTTGTTAGTACTGTGGGTTTGCTGAGTCATTTTTCATGTTTTTCTAGTCTTTTTGTGTACTTTTGTTGTCATTTTCTGTAATTTTGTGTATTTTTCTGTAATACTGTTTTGTGTGTTTTTCTCTTGTTTTATGGCTTTTACTGTATTTTCCTGTTATATTGTAATCATTTGTTTTTCTTAATGTATTCTTGCTTTTGTTTTGTGTATTTTTCTGTCATTTTGCACGTTTACTTTGGGGACCACATAAAGTTAGATCGAGGGCCGCATGTGGCCCCCGGGCCGCCATTTGCTTATGTCTGCAGTCTGAAATGGTTTGTGTGTGCGTGTGCACATTACATTCAATTACAAAGTTTGGGTGTCATAAACTTTTAAGAATATAATCATAAATGACTTATAATGTGAAATATATTATTAAGAAACAATAGAAAGCTCTAAAGCTGGGCATATTTTCTCTGATTCTCGTTTATTTTTGTTGCTTTTCGAGCATTTTTACTGCAGCGTTAGTGTTTTATAGAACCACAACTGATGTCATGTGCTTTTTATTATTCCTGTGGCTAAGTTTGAACTGTTCTTCCCCTGGTTTGAGTCTAAAAAAGAGGAAAACACAAAGGAGCAGTGGGAATGGTTGAAGGAGTCGGTAAAACCAGTGGATGCTGGTTTTTACCAAAACTTCACCGCAACAATGTGAGCTTTTAATATTGTTTATCTTTTAGTCGTGTAAAATTAATCTGTTGTTCTTACTTGTCTTGCTTTCTAAATATGTGTCTGTCTTTTTTGGGGGGACAAACAAAAAAAAAGCATTATTTCAACTAAATAACTAAATAAATTTCAAAAATTATTAAACAAAAACTTGAATAAACAGATACTTGAATAAATAATTAATTGAATAAATAAATATTTGCAGAAATAAATACATAAATGAATAATTTAAGACTTATTTTTATGTTAAATGTATTTCTTCAAGCATGCTTTTTTAAGCATTTATTTATTTATGATATTCTATTTTTGTTTATATATCATTTTAATTTCACATTTATTAATTTTTTCATGTATGTCATTTTTTGTCCCCCACATTCTTTCTCCTTTAGTATAATTGTATCCTCGTGTCACACTCAGTAATGTTTAGTATTTATTTAGTGTTTATATTTTGTGATGTCTGGTTATTCATTTTTTTTTTTTTAATTATTAAATCTTTATATTCATTTCAATGCTATGACTTGTTCTTCAACAGCAGCGACTGACGGCCCAGGGGCCACATCCGCCCCCATCTGATTTTATGAGGCCCCCAATGTTATTGAAAAAAATGACCTCAGAAACCCCCCAAATTATGGAAGAAATACACAAAAGGACAACAAAAAGACACAAAACAACATGAATATACAAAAAAGTAACAAAAAATATATAAAATGACAGCAAAAAAAATGTCAGTATATTTTCCTCTTATTTTGTGTGTTTTTGTTGTCGTTTTTGTGTTGTTGGTATTATTTCAATTATTATATTTCATTGTATGTGTTTTTGGGGTCGTTTGGTTGTTTATGATGTCGTTTTGTAAGTTTCTCTGTTATTTGTGTGTATTTTGTAGTGATGTTGTGCGTTTTTCTTTCATTTAGTGTCTTTGTGTTGTCATTTTGTGTGTTTCTGGTAATAATAAAGTGTTTTTCTCTGTTAGTGCGTGTTTTTGGTGTCATTTTGTGTATTTTGTTGTTGTTTGTTCTTTTTTTATTATTCAGTATATGTTCCTCTTATTTTGTGTGTTTTTGTGTGTTGTTTTTGTATTATTTAAATGATTCTCTCTGTGTGTGTGTGTGTGTGTGTGTGTTTGGGGTTTCTTATGTCATTTTGTGTGTTTCTCTGTTATTTGTGTGTATTTTGTAGTGATCTATACAGAAATGACATAAATTCTATGACACTATATCAAAGTACTGTCAGATGCTGCTTGAAAGGAAAAACAAAGGGTGGATACACAGTTAAAAAGTCAGACTAAGACGAGCGAGGGGACACTGACGCAGCCTCTCAGCTATACACACTATTCAGGACATCACATTAATTAAAACACACACACACACACCAAACCAGAACACCCTGTTCTTTCCTCCTTCACCTGCTCCCCTCGTGCCTGTTTACATGTGTGTCTGCTTTCTGGTCATATAAGATTAAAGCATCTTGTAAACTTTACTGCCACCCCACATTATGACATCTCAGGGCTGTTCACACTGTCAGAAGGTGTTTAGAAACTGGAGGCTAGACGAGCATCATGCAGCAACTATTTAAAGAGTGTCTGGTTGGTAACTTCACATCTACAAAGAATAGAAGCTTAGATTTATTCAGCCACGACTCGTTAAATTATCGTCACCCCTTTATTATTATAGAAGTCAGACAGTCAGACATGGACGGTGACCCCGATGAGCTCAACTAATTCAGAGTTGTTGACTTTGTTCAGTTTAATGAATTTGACTGTGGGCTGCTGACCCATGTCTGATTTTAATCCAGCTGTTTGTGGCTGATTCCAGATGTTTAAGAACTTTTAATCCAACTCTGAGGGAGACATTCTGAACCTTTTCTGAAGATCTGCATCAGTTTGTTATATTTCAAGAAGAAAACAGTACAAATAAAATGTAACAGATGCACAAATTATCTTTTATTTTCTTTACTTTTTAACAAAACTAGGAAAAATATATATAATATACTGTATGTCAACTCCAAGACCAGATTGAACTAAATAAATACATTACTAAAGCGTTATTTGGATTAACTAAAAGTGAACATAGTTTATATTTTATTTTAAACCAATTATTTAACATTTATTCAACTTTTCCTGCTTTTTCTCACTGGTTGTAAAAAGTTCCATCTTTGTTTTTCATTTGTTGTTTAAAAGAAAATCAGGAGGAAAAAATTAATAAATGTATGTATCTGTGTATGAAGGTATTTCCTGTAAAAACAAATAAATAATATAAAACAAAAAACATTTAATAAAATACAACAGATGCAGCTTGATCCTGACATGTTTTAATTGTAAACTTTATTAAAACAAGGTGGTATAATGTAAAAAGCACTGTCCTCTTTTAAATAGTTCAAATGTGCATTTTGTATATATTAAAAAAAGATTCACAACCTTTTAAACAGGGTACTACCCACTGCCAGGAACAGAAGGTTAAATATAAAGAATTAAAGGACAAATGTCCAACGTAGTATGAATGCAGTTGATACTTTATAAATAAAAGAAAACACCCTCACAGGTCATTGATTCAATCACAGGAGAAATAGAAAATATTTCCTGAAATCAACTTGATAAAAAAAATTCCCACTGCTATTTTGTTCAAACTCATAATTCATCCTCATCCTTATAATGGATTTTATTTTATTTTACCAACAAACAAATGAGCATCCATATTTGATGACCTTGTAAAGCTTTGTTTAAAAAAAATGAAAGAATAAAAAATATATTAACAAATAAATGGCTTAATTAAAAAATGCTTGGTTTCCTAAAAGATGGAAGGAACATTTTTCTCAGTACTTTTTTGTGTTGTTTGTCTCTCAGGTAACATTTCTGTGAATGTACAGTTCTGGTGTAAAACTGTACTCGTTATGATGAATATAAATGTTAGACAGAAAAATAAAACCTTAACTAAAAAAAAAGGCTAAAACTGAGAACAATAAATTTGTCAAGACAGTGGCGTCACCAACCAAGTATGGCTTCAAGAAATAATAATAATAATAATAATAATAATAATAATAATAATAATAATAATAATAATAATAATAATAATTTCATTTTTTCCCCCTCCATTTTATAAAAAAGAAACAAACTTGCCGGAACTACAACACCAGGAACTTAAAATCCATTTGTTTCTCGTCGGACCATTTCAAAAGACGGACCGCACATCATCGTATCCGCTGCTTTTAGGAACAAACATTAGCCTCTAAATGTATTAATCTGGGGTTTTTAGGGAGTGTGAGTTCATAACAAAGTGTTTAAAATAACAGAAATACATCGGGTTGAGTCGAGCTAAAGAAGTAAGTTAGTTTGACTTTATTTCCAGACTGTCACACATGTAGTAATAATGTTTGTTATACATGATTAAATACTTGGATAATATGTGACGTTAAAACTAAACACCTGTTTGTATTCATATGTTAATGAATTTATTGTAAATAAATAAACTTGTCTTATTAGTTTACTGATGGTTTGGAAGTTGTAATATATAATTAAAAATTGCACAACAACCAAGTAATAATAATAATATTAATAATAGTATTTAGAACCCCTGCAAAAATAACCTAAACATTTTAATTAAATTAATAAAAATAACCCCAAAACCAATAAAAAAAATTGTTTGCTGATATTGGACTGATATCATTATTGTCTCGGGACACCTTTATTTAAGCCTCCACATCTGTTAGCTTTGGTCTAAAAGGGAAATGAATATGAATATTAGTCTTACACAGTGTACATCTTTAAATCTATTCCCTTGCGTTGCTTAATTTATGTTTTAATTTTTGATGCACAGCTGCTGCTGATCCTCACTCATTTTTTCCTTTCTAGGTGATATTTATGAAAACATGTTTTAATTTTTAAACATGTCTGAAGGAACAAGGTTGTCAAATCCTTAATCCATCTATGACTAACTGTACATGTCATTATAATTATAATTTTTTGTCCTTAATTTAGAGGAAAACCCTCAAGGATTCTCAACTTAAATGCTATATTTACTGTAGTTATTGATCCAGCAGATTGAGTTTCTATAGCTTATGCGTTATCAAACATTGTGAGCATTTTGGTTTGTAGCATTATTATATAAATATAACAGTTTTATCTCTTGCTGATGTTTCTCTCACCTGAGGTCATGCTCCTGGTGGACTCTGGTCTGTACATCGGCGCTGCAGCACACCTCAACGACCACCAGGCTCTGTCTGAGGCCAATGTTACTCACATCCTGTCCGTAGACTCGTTGGACCCCGGCCAGCTGCTGCCTGATGACGTACGCTTTGAGAGGAAATGGATTTACGCTTTAGATGAAGCCACGTGCGACCTCCTGAGTTACATGGACGAGTGCGTCCTGTTCATTCAACAAGCTGTAGATGGAGGCGGAGCTGCGTTTGTTCACTGGTGAGAGCTCGTCAGCACTCACTCTTTGTTAAAAAATCATGACGATTAATTAAGTTTCTCACACACAAAAATACTCATAAAACAAGAAGAAACAAAATTATGGTAAAATATAAAAAGTGACTTCAAGAACACAAAAAAGTTAAAACAACCCCAAAAATACACTAGACAACAAAAAAAACTCAAAATAAGAAAAAAAAATACACAAAATTACGTAAAAAAAATGAAATTACAGAAAAATAGACAACACACAAAATGAGGGAAAAATATATCAAATTATTGAGAAATCTACAAAATGACAACAAATATACAGACAAAGTCTCGAAAATGACAAGAGACACGACGAACATACACAAAATGACAACAGAAACGCACAATGTGACAGCAAGATACGCAAAAGGACTTCAAAAACATAACAAAACGACCACAAGAACAAGAACATACAAAATAACAAACACACAAAATGAAAACAAAAATGCGTAAAAAAAAAAAGTCAAAATGACTCCAAAAAGACAAAAATAACTAAAAAAAAAAAACCCTTTTTATTTCCTTTATTAATGCTCTGATTGGCCATTATTGATAACGTGGCCCTTGGAACAGATACCATCTTTTTTTTTTGGCCCCCCGCTGTCATAAATGTTGCCCACCTTTGCTGTAGATTAGATCAATATGGGTTGCTTTTCAATCAATCAATCAATCAATATTTTTTATTTATAAAGCCCTTTTCATACAAAAAGAACGCAGCTCAAAGTGCTTCACACGGTTAAAAGACAATTTTCTAAGCTGCATGTTCAATGAGCATTAATTCAGTTTTGTTTGTGTGTGTGTGTGTGTGTGTGTGTGTTAGCCAGGCTGGGCGGAGTCGCAGTGCCACCATTGTAACAGCTTATCTCATGCAGAAATACCAGCTGAGCTTCAGCGAGGCGTACCAGCGCCTACGGACCATCAAACAGGATGTGCAGTAAGTCTTTGTTTCATCACCTCAGAACAAATACTGTATTTAAAGCAGAGCTGTACTTTATTTACAGCCAGAAACGCATCCTAAAAATCAGTGGAGGATTCATAAATGACTCATATTCTGTGGGATTCATGGTGGATATGTTTTGTTGTCTTCCAGGGTCAACAGTGGTTTTGAGGAGCAGTTGTGTTTGTATGAGGCCCTGCAGTGGAAGGTGGACACCTCCAGCTCACTCTACAAACAGTACAGACTGACCAAGGTCACAGAGAAATATCCTGGTACGTTACGTAAGAAAAAAACAACCTTTGACTTACATTTAGGATGGTTTGAACAGATAAAAGAGGATAGACAATAAACTGTAGATGCTATGCTAATGATCGTCTGTGGTCATTTCTCCTTTAAATCATGATTTTAGAATGTATTGTCTGATAAAAAATCATCATCATGTCTTTATGTGACAAATAAAAAGCTGTGAAAGCTGAGATTCATGACAGAGAAACTACCAGAAAAAATAGTTACAATCATATATTTATCATGTTTTTCATTAAAAATGCTCAGGACACAAATTATAATTTAGATACCAGTGGGCGGAGCCATTGTAATCTCATGTTTCTCCAATATTTGTGTCCACCTGATATTCTATTAGAGCATTTGTTTTCCAACACACTCGATGCAGATGATGATGATGGTGTGTGTGTGTGTGTGTGTCTGTGTGTGTAGAGCTGCGACACGTTCCCAGGGAGCTGTTTGCGGTTGACCCCGCCCACTCCAGCTCCACTGAAGTGTCGTATCGATGCAGGAAGTGCAGGTAAAGTCAGTGAAGACCATTGTAGAGACTTTCTGTGGTCACGGAAAACGAGGAATTGACTTTCTGAAATGGAATTAACAATCCAAACGTTTGAAAAAATTTAATTGAATTAATATCAGGCCCCAATATGACATTGAAATACCTCACATGCATGTTTTGGAACAATATCACACATTTTACTATTACCATTTTACTATTTTTCCCCAGAAAATGGGTGGTTGAACGTCTAATATGTGTAGCAAACAGACGAGTATATCAAATTTCGCTCATTATTTTGTTCAGAATCTTTGGCGATCAGCCGTAATTCCATGAAAATGAAATGGAAATAGCTTTACAACATAGACTAAACCTTCACGTACATGTTTTGGGAGAATATCATGTATTTTCATGGTATTTGTCCCGTAAAACCTGTTGCAACAATCGGACATGTCACATTTCTCACAACGTATTCTTTCTGATTTCAACGTAACTCTCTATTAACAATATTTAAAACGTTTGGTCGAATTTAAGGAAGTTTAATACCCAGTAAAGTCATCTAAAGAGGGAAAACATGATGAAACAAAACAGAAATTAGTAAAATCTGAAACGGAATTGAAGGAATTTTTAAACAGAAAATGGGAGTCCCTACTTTTGCCTCTGATTACATAAAACTGTTAAGAATTTTTTATATTTTATTCATTTATTTTTGCATAAATTGATGGATTAGAGAGGGAAAAACCCAGATTGTGACTGTGTTCATTTTTGGCTCAACAAAGTTTAACAAAGTCTTCATCTCATCTGCAGGAGAACTTTATTTCGTGACTCCAGTATTCTCAGTCATCCGGTTGGAAAAGGAGCGACAGCCTTCAGTTACAGGAAGTCCATCAACTTCAGTGGTGAGCAGATGAAAACACCGACACAACCATTTACATTATCAAGGATTCATATGTAAAAAATTATTAGCACTGTGGCATTTTTCACTTCAATAATGAATGTACAGATGTGCTTCAAATGCAGACTTGTTGCTTTGATTAAAAATGGGAATTTAACATTTTTTCCCTTTACTTTTATGTTAGGTCATTTTAAAATCAACATTACTTTCTAGGGATGTAACGATTCACTCAACTCCCGATACGATTCGATTCACGATACTCGGTTCACGATACGATTCTCTCACGATTTATTTTACAAAATGGGACTGTAGACAAATGACTGAAAAGTATTCCTTTATTTTTTTTGGGGGAAAATACTATACTATTTTCCTTTTATTTTTCATTGTCAAAAGATTCCCTTGATAAACTATGAACTTGATAAAACAATGCAATTTAACTAAAAAATAAATCTTGAATGAAATAAATAAAGGAATAATACAAATGAAGAAGAAGCCTATTAATTTAAAGTCTGGTTCTATAGTAAACAATGCAAAACTGCATAATAGTTCTTTTTATTTTTAAAAGTGCAACTGAAAATGTATTTTGTGCCTTAACAATTGGACTGTCGCAGTCATTTCACTGTATTTACGTCAGATATTAGTTTGGACCAGCAGAGGGCGCTGGTAACCCAGTAGTCGGTTGGCATGCAGCTAATCTAGCAGTGAAGAAGAGATGCTATGCTCTAGCACACAGAGCTAATAGAAAAACGTGACTTTTACAGATACTCACGTAATATTACAGATATTCTTTCGGTGTTAAAGGGGTAAGGAATAATTTATGAACATGTTTAAGAGTAGAAGGCGGCCAGAAAGAATGTAGCAGATTTTGCCCGCCGCCAACACTTCTGGACAAGAGAAGGACAAATATATATATATATATATATATATATATATATATATATATATATATATATATATATATATATATATAGCGCCCTCTGCAGTTTAAAAAAAGTACTGTGATTCAATTTCCACAGCATCGATGTGAACCGTGATACCTATGAATCGATTTTTAACTGCCTTACGATTAATCGTTACATCCCTATTACTTTCTCATATTCACCAAAATGGAGTCTCAAAAAAATCAGTTTTTGTAATTATATTCTAGAGTCTGGATCAGTGGTTCTCAACCTTTTAAAGCCACAACCCCCAAAATAAAGGTGCCGTAGTCATCTTAAAGATGTAAACCCTTGTTTTAATCAGAAATAAAATGCGTTAAAAGTCACCAAAAATGGTGGAAAAGGTGGTGAAATGGGATTTCAAAAACCACAGAAATGGAAAAAGGAGGAACAATTAGTTTAAACTGGCAAATGATGGCATTGGAATTGGAATTTCATGGAAAAGTGGAAAAATCCGAATCAGAAAGGATTTTATTCACCAGGTACAGTTTAAAAAACAGAACAAGGATTTTAACTTGGCAGTTGGAGCGGAAAGAACACACATCAACACACCGAGGCGGCCATTTGCGGCGCCATCATTTTTATATGAAAAGTGGGGGAAAAAACAGGAGGAGAGGTGAGGGGCAAAGGCAGGTTTTAAACTGAATTTCCTATTGGGGAGGACATTATAAAACTAGGAAAAAATCTCCTTAGCGTACATGCACAAAGCAAAACAGAGTTACAAAGAGAGGGTGTTGGGGGCGGGGTCCAGGGCAGAGAAGAGAAAAGGGGGGGGGGCGCGTGCAGCCTCTTCTGGGCGCTCCATTATGCCTTCCCCTTAGCTTGGAGGAGTGGGAGGGCGGACAGAGGGCCAATGAGGTGTTGAAATATAATTCCTTCACTCTGTTTCTGAAAAACAGTCATAATGTGACGACCTTGAATAGATCAGTTCATAAACAAAGTTCCAGGTGGCGGAGGGGGAGAGGAGACTGGGGGATGGAGCATGTGTTTTTAATTCAGGCTAGCTCATATTCAGTAGCCTTGTATTCTGGGTCTCTCTGCAATAATCCAATAAGGTGGCCTTAACTTGCAAGCCGGGCACTCAATTTCTCCAAGATGGTTTCAATTCTGCGTAAACGATCCAAAAGTAGCTCCTGCTAGCTTTTGAGATCATTCATCACATGAGTCTGAGTGTTCAGAGCCCTGTCCTATCCTTCATAAATGGGGCTTATATTGCCCCATGCAATATAGGTCAGAAAACTGCCAGCTCCAATCAGCAACATGCCTGCTTCCATAATTCCAATCATGTAGATGTCTTTCACGTCTTCCACGTAAAGTATCAACAGACACACAACTCGCCACTTGTTCCAAGCGTCCATTACATTTTCAGCCGCTAACGTCCCACTTGGACACGCGGGCTCAGCACTGCCCGATCTTTTTGTCGAAAAAATGTGATCGATTGCATTGAGAGACCAACTGATCAATTCCATAATTCCAGTTTGGGATGAGATGTAAGGAGAGGCTCCTATTATATTCACAAGACCAGACAAAACAAAAGCAGCAGCAAGAACAGATACGGGTGGGAAGGAAGGAGCAGAGAAAAATTCGACCTTCTTCGTCCTGTAGCAGAAATAATAGGAGTAATGTAGCAAAAATGCATTAAAAGAAGCAAAAACATGGCAAGAACAAGTGATGAAAAAAGGTTAAAATATGGAAAGTTTGATGTAGTTGCAGAAAAAAGGTAAAAATAAGAAAAAATTGACTTAAATTGTTCAGAAAATATTTTTAGTTTCATGAAAGCTTCTGCCGACCCCCTCCCAGTGTCTAGCGTCCTGACCCCAAGGTTGAGAACCCCTGTTCTAGACTAAATGTGTGTAATGTTATGAGTAATGATGAGATAGCTTGTTTGTAATTAGATGACGTCCAGTGTACGTCGTACTTCATTGAGCCAGTGCAGTGGATGGAACAGGCTCTACTGGGAGTAATGGATGGACAGGTAATATAACACACAATACACACACTCACATCTACACAACTACACACAAGACTTGTGTGTCCTTAGGAACACAAAAAAAAGTCATTTTTAACAAAAAGAAAAAGGACATTTACACTGTGTTCTATGATAAATATCACGCTGCAAATATTTGATCCCTATAATTGGTAATATATATGATGCTATCATGCTAAATGTGTTTTGTAGCTGCTGTGTCCAAAGTGTAACTCCAAGGTGGGCTCCTTCAGCTGGTGTGGGGACCAGTGTTCCTGTGGTCGTTGGGTCACTCCAGCCTTTCAGCTTCACCGCAACAGAGTGGACGAAATCAGACCAGTCAACATTAAAAAATAAACCATTACACATGCAAAGGATAACTTCTATCACCTCGAAACATAATAATACATGTGTTGATTGATGCATACGCTTATTAAATTATCATGTGCATCTTTTCCCCATGAGTAAAGGAAGCTGGAGCATATATTAGTTTACTATATATACCCTAGAGAGGTCAATAATGTGTCTCATACTAGAAAATCAAACACAATCAGAAAGACATAATTGTAAATAAAGGATATTTCTATGCATTCACTACTGCATTCTGAGTTTTTTTTTCTACACATAATGTAGATATGGACAAAAATATCTTTGGCTTTGTTATTTTCCAGCTGTTTGAATATGTAGGGTAATGAAATAAAAAGTTTCTCACAAGTACAAACATTCTTATTCCAATGCTTTTAAATATATTGTATTTATTTATTTAATACTTGTTTATTTGTTTGTTTGTTTATTCATCTTAAACAAGCATAAAAACAATGTCAAAGAAAAATGCATGGGGTGAAAGTTTGAGAAAAAGGTTATGTCAACATAAAAATCGCTGTATATTTCTCAAAGCTAAATAGCATCGCACATATTCTTTATTTTTTATGAGACGTATTCAACCTTTGTTCAGGAATCACGAATATATACCAAACCAAATAGTTTTAATTATCTTTTCAAAAAATAAATCATTTTCTTCTTCTTTTCCTCTTCTCATCCTCTTTTCTGCCTTCTTTCATCTCCGTAACATTGCTAAAATCAGATCTATCCTGTCTCAGGGCGACGCCGAAAAACTAGTCCATGCTTTTGTTACCTCTAGACTGGATTATTGTAACTCTCTTTTAGCAGGCTGCCCGAGCAAGTCGCTTAAGACACTTCAGCTGGTTCAAAATGCTGCAGCACGTGTACTGACTAAAACTAGGAGAAGAGATCACATTACTCCTGTATTAGCCTCTCTGCATTGGCTTCCCATAAAATATAGAATAGAATTCAAGATTCTTCTTCTCACTTATAAAGCCCTAAATGGACAGGCACCAGTCTATCTCAAGGAGCTTGTAGTGCCATACAATCCCCCCAGAACACTACGCTCTCAAAATGCTGGACTACTCGTTGTTCCATTCATCTCTAAAAGTAGTATAGGAGGAAGAGCTTTCAGTTATCAGGCCCCACTTCTCTGGAACCATCTACCAACCACGGTTCGGGGGGCAGACACCCTCTCTACCTTTAAGGTTAGGCTCAAAACATTCCTCTTTGATAAAGCTTTTAGTTAGGAACCAGCTCATAGCTCATAATTAAGATGCAATAGGCATAGACTGCCGGGGGGGGGGGGTCTGGCATGCTCGGTTGGAGAGAGGTTGGAGAGGGCGTTAAGAGAGAGGTCATTTAGGTTAGAGAGGGACCGGAGAGGGTCCCATTCCTCTTTCAAACACTCCCTCTATGTCTGCTTCTTCCCTTGTGTGTTTGCTCCTGTACTCCTTCTGGATTTTGTCTTGCAGGTCCGTGGGATCCTCAGTGTGGAGTTACAGAGACTCAGCGGCTCTGTCTCCACCCTTTTCTCTGCACACACCCAACACAGCATAACGTGGATGGCTGTTCATCATAGGAATGGGATCCACACAAGGTTCCTGCTGCTTAACAGAAGGTTTTCCTTGCCGCCATGATGAATTCATGTTGGGTGTGGGATACATATGTATGTGTATATACGTATATATGCATATGTGTGTATCCATAAAATGAAGAGTCCATCCTTAAGACTGCTCTACTGTAAAGTGCCTTGAGATACCATTGGTTATGATTTGGCGCTATACAAATAAAGATTGATTGATTCCTCCCTTTTTTAAGACAAGAAATTATTTTTCACAAATGTTTTAAACATTGTGAAAAATAATTGTTCTCTAGACTGGGATGTCAAACATGGGTCTGTAAAACAATGTATATATTCCGATATAAGCACTCCGATGGATATTCTGTAAATTCTTACACATACTAAGATATCATCAGCCACTAAAATTGCTCTAAATTAGGTCTTTTACTAACCAGATTTATTCTTACCCCCAAATTACCATATAACATTCAGACTATGTTTATCTAATCATATGATACATTTCTTGAAATATATAGTTTAAGATAAATATATTGTTTAGTGGCTGTGACAAAAGTAATTCTTCTAATTTTCTTTTTGTGGAGAAGTGTTAGAGTAGCGTGTAGTACTAATATGAACCACCAGGAGGAGCTGATGGTTAGTGAACACTACTAGAAATACACCAAGCGAAGAAGAAGCGTTGTTTACGCCTATACCAAGTTCAAGATGGCAGCCGGAGACAACAGCGGCAGGCCTCCGTGCCTCAGTTTCTCCGGTCCGGGTCCTTTGGGCAACAGCCAGCCAAGCAACAGCGTTTTCTCCCTTCCGGCGTCTAACGGTGGAGGTGCCGGGGCAGCGCAAGGAGCAGCGCGGCGTCCCAACCCGCAGCTGGGGCCTAGCGGCCCGGAGGCCAACGGTGTCCCCACCGGAGCTCCGCCGCAGAACCCTCTGCAGTCTCCGGCCGCGGGAGCCGCAGCCACCCCGGCTTCCAACATGATCACAACCGCGGCTTCCAACGCACCTCCGGCCACTGCTCCTCCCTCCACCCCGTCTGCAGCGTCCGTGCTGGTATACCGGGAACCGGTATACAACTGGCAGGCGACGAAGAGCACCGTGAAGGAGAGGTTTGCCTTCCTGTTTAACAACGAGGTGCTGAGTGACGTGCACTTCCTAGTGGGTAAAGGGATGGGGGTGCAGAGGATACCTGCCCACAGGTTCGTCCTGGCCGTGGGCAGCGCCGTGTTCGATGCCATGTTTAACGGAGGAATGGCGACCACGTCCACGGAGATAGAGCTGCCTGATGTGGAGCCAGCTGCGTTCCTGGCCCTGTTAAAGTAAGACCTACTCAATATGTCCTCCATCTAAATATGCTTTAATCTGCACTAAAACTAGGAACTAGTGTTAAAACCACAGAGAACAGGAGCTCACTGCGCATTTAAAATGTGACGTGTTTCTTCTCAGTCATGTTGACACTCGGATTAGATTAGATTAGATTATACTTTATTAATAATTAAATCCACAACAGGGAAATGCACTTGGTACAGCATGGAAAATATAAAGATAATTTACAACATAACACTGCAGAAAGGCAAAACATAGATCTGCAAATGACTGTAGTAGAAAAATAAATATCAAATAAGTTTTATTATCAAGTAGAGTTTTCACAGTACTAGGAATTGGACATGATGGATGGTGCAAAAAACAGAAACATAATAATAATTTTATATGTTAAAAGATTTTACAGCAGCATGTTTGGAGACAAAACATTTTAAGTCAAAATAATATTTATCATGAAAAATAAAAAAGCAATATTGCACATGAGAAAAAATAGTACCAGTAGATGTAAATATAAATAAATTACATTTAAAATTAGTCATGTGATTTAACAGTAAAACAATTTTATAAGTGATGTTGATTTTTTAGATGATTATTTTGCATGTATGCTAATATTTATGTTTGGATAGTTATTTAAAATTAAATAAAGGAATTTTACTTGGTAGATGGTCCAAGAAATGGTATAATAATAATAATAATAATAATAATTTGTGTAAGATTATTTTACAGCTTCATGTATGGAGACATCTTTAATTTTAACAAAGTAATATTTAACATGAAAAATAAACAAACGATATTGCACAAAATAGTGGAAGGGTAAGAAAAACTTTACCATTAGATGTACATATGAATAATATATATTATTCATTACCATTAGATGTACATATGAATAATATATATTATTATTCATATAATAATATTTAACATCCATGTTTGATTTAGTAAATTCCCCATTTTTGCTACTGTTAATTTCCAAGGAAAGTTTCCAACTTTATAAATTCTCCAATGTTGCAGCCCTAATTGACATGTGCTGTTTAATTTATGTTTGGATATTACAGTTATTTAAAAATAAATATTAAATGACTTTGTGGATGGTACAAAAAACAGAAACAGTATAATATTAAATAATGCATTATGTGTAAAAAAGATTTTACAGCATGTTTGAGATGAAAAAATACATTTTAACAGTCATAGTAATGTTTATCATGAAAAATAAATAAAAATATTGCACATGATAGCAGTAAGGTATGAAAAACTGCACCAGTAAATGTACAATAAATAAATCACATTTAAAATTGGGAATGTGATTTAATAGAAAAACTTTTTTTTTTAATATGTGATGCTGATATTTTAGAAGTTGCTAAAATATATTTTCCCAACTTTATTTAACGTCCCAGTTCAGTTTTGTAAATTACCTTTTTTTCTTAATTTCCATGGAAACTTTTTAACTTTATAAATTCTCAGAATTTATAAAGATAAAAAGGAAATGTTATGTTTGTTTTTTTAAATTATTACAATTTTGCATGGATGTTAGTATTTATGTTTGGATATTAAAGGTTTTAAAAAAATAAATCTAATTAATCCTAATTTCCAATTCATTTTGATAAATAATTCCCATAAAAAGGTTTGAAATTTTTGAATATTTCCAGATTAATTTCCTACTTAAATGTTCCGCCCCCTTCGTAGCCCTTTATTGTTCACTTTTTTCCTTTTTTTCTCCCTGATTGTGACGGTGTTTCCTATTGTTTTCTGCTCTACAGGTTCCTTTATTCTGATGAAGTCCAGATTGGTCCAGAGACTGTGATGACCACTCTCTACACGGCTAAGAAGTACGCCGTCCCAGCGCTGGAAGCTCATTGTGTGGAGTTCCTGAAGAAGAATCTAAGAGCAGACAATGCTTTCATGTTGCTCACACAGGTTAGCCACGTTCCACCTGGAGAAAGCTCGTCTGTGCACAACCGTTGAGCGTTAATCTGATTAACTCCTCTTGTCCTAATCTGTGTCTGAGACCAATTTGGCACCGTCACATGTTCATAAACCTCTGTACTGTATTTATTTCTGATATTTTACCCTGAAATATTATAATGAGTTGTTTTTTTAAGCTCACTGACACACACATGCTGATCCTAAGGTTATTTTTCTTGCAAAAAAGTGGATTTTAAAAGATGTGCCATAGGGTTGCTCAAAACAACTTAAAACAAAATTACAGACAAATACACTAGATAACAGACATACACAAAATCACTACGAAAACATCAAATAGACACAAAATAGAGTCCAAAAACACAAAATCACAACAAAAACACCCAAAATTACTGATAAAACAGAAAATGAGGAAAAACAGACAAAACGACAGCAAAATACACAGTGACTTCAAAAACAAAATTACAACAAAAACACACACAATCACTCGAAAAACACAAAATGAGGGAGAAATATATCTAATGACTGAGAAATCTACAGCAGATATACGCCATGTATATACTGTACACACAGTCTCCAAAATTACAATGTGAGAGAGAAATACACACAACCGCACTAAAATGACACTGAAAATGCACAAAATGACAATACTATAGAAAACAACAAAATACACAAAACAACAAACAATGACTCCAAAAATGCACAGGTTGAGAACAAGTATGACAGAAAAAATGCACTAGATAACAAACAAACCAAAAACACAAAATGACAACAAAAACACATACAATTACTGATAAAACAAAACTATGGCAAACTACACAGTGACTTCAAAACAACAAAAAGCACAAAATAACTTCAAAAAACTAAATTATAGAAATATTCGTGTGTAACTTTGTGTTGCACACGTAACACGCGTCACTTTTTTATTCTACTTTTCTCACATTTTAAAAGATATTTCACCACTCTGATTTTAATTGTTTTATAAGTACGTGTAAAGACCGTTTTCTTTGTTTCAGGCTCGATTGTTTGATGAGCCGCAGCTCGCCAGCCTCTGCTTAGAAAACATCGACAAAAACACGGGAGACGCTCTCGCCGCTGAAGGCTTCACCGACATCGACTTGGGTATATGTTTGATTTGAATATAAGTTCCAGTTCTGTTTCTGCACTCACACGTTGCTCTCCGTTAGATACGCTGGTGGCTGTGTTAGAGCGAGACACGCTGGGAGTCAGGGAGGTGCGTTTGTTTGGCGCGGCAGTGCGCTGGGCGGAGGCCGAGGCTCACAGGCAGCAGCTCCAGCCCACGCCAGAGAACAAACGTAAAGTCCTGGGAAAAGCCCTCACGCTCATCCGCTTCCCTCTCATGACCATTGAGGAATTTGCTGCAGGTGAACAGAAACACTGTGAGGCTTTTGCAATGACTGATCAATATCAGATTTTCACTTCTTTCACACTGAACGATTGGCGTCTGACGCAGGCGGATGACACGTGTTTATGTTTTGTGACGGTCCACCAGGTCCAGCTCAGTCCAGTATTCTGACGGACAGAGAGGTGGTGAGTCTCTTCCTGCACTTCACCGTCAACCCTAAGCCTCGCGTGGAGTTCATCGACAGGCCTCGCTGCTGCCTGCGTGGGAAGGAGTGCAGCATCACACGGTTTGGTCAGGTGGAGAGTCGCTGGGGCTACAGCGGAACCAGTGACCGCATACGGTGAGTCTGAGCAACATGAGACCACTGCACATGTGGCCACTCTCTAACTTTGTGCAACACACTTAAAAAAACATACACAATTACAGTAGATAACAAACGTACACATAATCACTAAAAAAAACCCACAAATAGACACAAAAAAGACTCAAAAAACAGACAAAATCACTCGTAAAACAAAAAACCAGGAAAAATAAACAAAATTATGGCAAAATACAGGAAGTTACTTTTAAAACTTACAAAACGAATAAAAAATACACAACAAAATGAGAGAAATACACAAAATTACATTAAAAAAACTTGAAAACAAACGTACACAAAATCAAACAGACAAAAAGAAGACTCCAAAAACACGCAAATACTCGTAAAAGAAAAGAAAAGAAAAAACAAACAAAATAACGGCAAACTTAACAAAGTGACTTCATAAACACACAAACAAGAAAAAAAACACAAAATGACAGGAAAATATACTGGACAACAAAAACAACAATTGCGGCAAAAAACTGAAAGTTACTTTGAAAACACAAAACGACCACAAAAATACACAAGGCAACTACAATAAAAACTGAAAATGAGAGAAAGATACACAAAATGACTTCAAAAAACAAAATTACAGAAAAAATACACTAGACAACAAAGGAACACAATCACTCCAAAAACAACACGAGTCCAAAAAACACACAAAATTACTGATAGGAGGAAAAACAAACAAAATGACGACAAAATACACAAGACAATAACAAAAAAACAGCACAAATTTAAGGAAAAATGTACTAAACATAAACACGCAAAATCACACAAAATGAACAAAAAAACAACCCACAAAATGAGCGGGAAAATATATCAAATGACTGAACAAAATAACAACAAATATACAATTAAGTCTCCAAAATGAGAAAATTACAACAATCAAGAAAATGACTCTAATAACAACAGAAACGCACAATGTGATAAATACTAAAAACCACTACAAAATGACACCGAAAACACAAACATACTATAGAAATACCACAAAAATGCACAAAACAACAAAAACAAAGAGATATGACTCCCCACACCCACACACACACACACACAACTCAGACTCATTTAATGACACATGCTGAATAGACTGATGGCAGAATTATAAACTTTGTACATGTTGAATATATTCTCAGGTTCTCTGTAAACGGGAGAATATTTGTGGTTGGGTTTGGACTTTACGGTTCGATACACGGACCCACAGACTATCAAGTCAACATACAGGTGACGTGCACTCTTCTCAGAAGCGATGGCGGGGTGCGTTCGGCCGTGACTGATGGATATTTAATGTGTTACAGATAATTCACACGGACAGTAACACGGTGCTGGGACAGAACGACACAGGCTTCAGCTGTGACGGCTCAGCAAACACCTTCAGAGTCATGTTCAAGGAACCAGTGGAGATTCTCCCCAACGTCAACTACACGGCCTGTGCCACGCTCAAGGTCTTTTTTATTTACATAATCATGGTTAGACGATAGAGATCAATATATGTGCAGAAAGATGAAATGTCTTTATCTTATAAATGCAATCATTTGATTAGAATCATTATCATTTGTAACATTAATAACTTTACTGATTTAGTTTTTTTGTGTAACATAATGCCGCTAAACTAACACCTGAGATTTTCTGTGATATTGTAAAATACGTCATTCTCTTCCTGAAATGGAAACAGGAATATTATTAATATATTTTTAAGTTATTTTTTACCTATTTATTGTCAAGCAAAATCAAGCGTAAATTGTAATCCGATATGGGAAAATTTCACGCTTTTATACGCAATTTGTCTTCATAAACGAATGGTCAGGGATAGGGATGTAACGATTAATCGCAAGGCAGTTAAACATCGATTCATAGGTATCACGATTCACATCGATGCTGTGAAAATTGAATCGCAGTACTTTTTTAAACCAGGCGCTACCCAGAAGTGTTGGCGGCGGGCGGAATCTGCTAATACTTCCTTTCTGGCTGCCTTCTACTTTTAAACATGTTCATAAATGATTCCTTACCCCTGGGAAAGCGCCCTCTGCTGGTCCAAACAAATATCTGACGTAAATACAGTGAAATGACAGTGAAAGTCCAATTGTTAAGGCACAAAATACATTTTCAGTTGCACTTTTAAAAAGAACTATTATGCAGTTTTGTATTGTTTACTATAGAACCAGAATTTAAATGAATAGGCTTCTTCATTTGTATTATTCCTTTATTTATTTCATTCAAGATTTATTTTTAGTTAAATTGCATTGTTTTGAATAGTTTATCAAGGGATTCTTTTGACAATGAAAAATAAAAGGAAAACAGTATAGTTCTTTATAGTTTTTTCCCCCAAAAAATAAAGGAATCTTTTTCAGTCATTTATCTACAGTCCCATTTTGTAAAATATATCGTGAGTGAATCGTTACATCCCGAGTCAGGGAGACAGAAACATGACTCAACCCTCACAAACCATGCTTTTGAATAATATCACATATTTCCACCATATTTGTTGTAAAACAGGTGGTTTAATCTCTAACTTTAGCGAGTGTAGAAAATGTCAAATGTTGTGCATAATCGTGCGTTTGTTTCATTGCATTTCTGCCTATTTATTAATCTGTATTTAATGACCAGCGTTAACTCTGTCGACCGTATTAACGAAGCATGATTTCAGGATGTCATGTAAAGTTTTGAAAATCTAGTTTATTTTACTTAAATGTTTAAAATCCAATCTTTGCTATTACTATGGGACGTTAAGTGTATGGTTTGGTCATTGAATTTTCCCTTCAGAAAAGGAAATTGAAAAACAAAATACGATGCATATTTCTTCATCAGAGTCAATTTTTGTTTCTAAAACCAAAAAACAGAAATACCAGAGGACAAAAACAAAAAACGCCCGTTTTTTTATTACAGTCAGACCGGAAGTTGTTCTTTTCAAAATAAGAGCTCATATGAAAACGCTGCTGTTTTTCTGGTGCCAAAATATATGAATTATCTCTATATTTTTGCTGCTGTTTAAAATGTCTTTGGAACCGTACAACAAAATAATTTTTGAAATGGCAAAACAAGATTTTTCATCTGTAGAAATCGCTACAAATATTATGCTCATATTACATATATTATATCCAACTCACACTATATATATATATATATATATATATATATATATATATATCAGTGAGTCAGATTAAATCTGCACATTTTTTCCACTTTCCAGACATGTTCAGCACTTATAAACCATTTCCACCACTTTTCCACCTAATGTCACATATGTTGACCCATTATTGTCACTTTTAAACTCTTTTCACCATATTTTATGCTATTTTTTTCCCGATTCAACCACATTCACAATTTATCATGGCCATTGGCAGTTCAAACTAATTGCTCCTATATTGACACTTTGAACCACTTCAACATTAGGTGGAAAAGTGGTGGAAAGGGTTTAAAAGTGCTGAAAATGTGTTGAAAGTGGAAAAAATGTGCAGAAAAGACATTGAAATGTGATGTAGAAGTGTCAGAAACGGGAGTAATGTAGCAAAAATACAGTAAAAGGAGCAAAAATATGGCAAGAGAAAGTGACGAAAATAGGTTAAAATATGGTGAGTTTGGTGGAGTTGCAGAAAAAAATAAGCAAAAATGGGCTCAAGTAGTTGTTTGTTGAAGGCATCTGGCGACACTAACCCAGTGTGTCATGACCCCAGGGTTGAGAACCACTGCTGTAAAGAACGAGTGAATGTGGGATCAATGTGTTGATGTTTCCCGTTTGTCCCACAGGGTCCAGACTCTCATTACGGGACGAAGGGAATGCGTAAAGTCATCCACGAGTCGTCGTCCACGGGAAACAAGACGTGCTTCACCTTCTGCTACGCCGCAGGAAACAATAACGGCACCTCTGTAGAGGACGGACAGATTCCTGAGGTCATCTTCTACACATAGTCACCACGGAGCACCCCCCCCCCCCCCCCCCCCCCTTGACTTCATACTGTTCCTCCACTTAGTGCGAGTTCTGAGCGATCTAGGGTCACTATGTGGTGTGTAGCTTTGTCATCTGTCTCTCTCCTTCTCAGTGGCTTACTTTATTTTCTTTGGGTATTCGAGACACGTGACTGTAAAGCCTGAGAGAGAGAAAAGGGGGCGGAGTCTAACTGATTCTCACAGTATTGACGTCTCCTCAGCGTCAGGATTGACATGAAATTATCATAAGCTACGATTTTCCCTTCCCGAGAGTCACAACAGTGTGAATGTACAGTTTATCACGTTTGCCAAGACGAGCTATCATCATCTTCATCTTCTCAGCACTACAGATTATTATTATTATTATTATTATTATTATTAGCTGCATCCTCCATAGACCGTCCCACCAAATAAACTCTATGAATACAAACCAATGGTAATAATGATCAGATCCATGCTAAGCTAGGCTAGCAGCAGCATTCTTCTTCTTCTTCTTCTGTGGTTTCCTGTGTCCTCGCTTGGTAGAAAAACCTCGCACTTCTTGGCCTTTGCATCGCGTTGGGTTGGTTGTTCGATGGATGACGGATGGATGCACACTAAATCTTCAGACGCGCTTCTTTTTACGCTTTTGTTTTAAAAACGTGGGGCTTCGGAGCTTCCCATCGTGGAAGTGAATGGGTTGTATATTAAAAGTGGCATTTATTATTAACATTATATATGTAACTTCAATTAAGTATTGATTAAAGGATGAAAAACCTGCTTTTGAGGTGTTTGAATTTATGTTGGAAGAGATTTTTAATCATGATTTAAGTACAAGGATTTCTTTTATTTAAGTAGTGTATTATTATTTAATGAAAACTTTCCGGTTTTATTTAAGTTATGCAGTTTGGTGTAAGGTAAAATATTCTCTGTATGTCACTCAATTGCATTTGTTTTACAGTCTTCCAGTGATTTATGATTTCGTAATAATCAGTAACTCTCTTCATGAGCTAACAAACTATATCCTAGTTAAAATTATAAATTTAAAATGTTTTTCATCTGGAAAATGGATCAAATATCCATTTTTATACCTGTTTATCACTATTATTATTACAAATGTAATTATTACTGCAAAATCACTGCAAATACATGTTTAGAGAGTAGATATTAAATGTCACGTTAGCTCAACTTCTTTATTGGAAGAAACCGACATTAATCAAGGTAGATTTTTTAGTTCATTTTATAAACCCTACCCAGGAACTAAACACCAAGACACATGTAAACACTGACTTTTGTGCTCCAGAATGATAATATATATATATATATATATTATCACCTCTAACTGGTGGCCCTCTTGACTACTTTTGTGCGGCCCCTGAAATAAATGCACAAGTTGACCCCAAAATAGACAAAATGACAATTACATACGAAATGTGAGAAAAAAATTGTCAAAATGACTAAAAAACACAAAATGACGACAAGACTCCAAAGACATAGAACAACAACATACATACATACAAAATAAGAAAAATATACAAAAACACAAAATGACAAATGCATACAAAATTTAAAAAGTCTACAAAATGATGGAAAAAAATTACACAAAATCAAATAAAAACTTAGAAATAAGAAAATATACTGAATAAAAACAAAAACACACAAAATGATGGAAGCCCATTTGTAGGAAAAGTAAAATAATAAAATATAATTGAGATACTATTTATTTTTTTTAAATGGTGGAAATGGGATTCCATACAAAATGACTTCAATAACAATAAAAAAAAGACTCATATTTAGTTTTAGTTTTATTTATTTTACATCCACTCAGTTGATCCATTCCAGTCAGTTGAAACACTTTATTTGGACTTCCATCTTTATTTCTTGGCCCGATCCACCTTTATATGTATTATTGCAGCGTACAGGCTTTTCTGCTTCATGAATGAGAAAATGAGATGAAACCCAAACCATTCTCCAGGCACTTAGTGTAACTTTAGCTGTGACTTAAAATAAAAAAGAAAGCCGTGTTCCACTAGCCTATAAAGCTAAAGCTTTAGTTTCTGTTGTGAAAGCCTGTGCATATAATAATAAGAGCCCACTGGGTTTGGGTTCAGGGATTGAATTGGCTTCTTAAAATTCAGCGTCAGCGTTTATAATTTGTCCAGGTAGTTGTCCAGAGCAGGTATTCCTTCTTTTAGACCTTTACGTTTCCTGATTTCATCCACCACCTGGAAGGGTTTGCTGGTGGGGTCTCTGGGGTCTCCCTGGAGGATCTGCCAGTGGTCGAACACACACTGAGGAAAGGCCTGGCCTCCAGTGTTGCTGCGGAGGTCGGCCGTGAACCCTGAGGGAAGCGGACCGTGCACGTCAGAAATCACAACATTCAAATCAGGTCAGATATTTCAAGATATTTCTTTCAAAAAACAAATGTCAAAAGATTGTTTTTCACTCCGTCACAATTGTTGACAAATGGTCATGTGAATAGTACTTTGGGAAAGTTTTGAGCATTGCATTGTGGGATTGGGAATGTTGCAGAATGTTCAGTTACATTTTATTTTTTTTACTTCCTTCTCACCATGATTTCTTCACAAGAAATTTGGATGAAATAAAAGTACAGTTTAAAACAACATTAGGGATCTCCTCCAACCTCACGTTGACTTCTTTTTATGATGCTGTGTGTGTATTAGGGCTGCTCAATTAATCAAAACTGATTTTGATTATTACACCCAACGATTGAAAAAATAACATAATCGAGAAAAAACGATTAACAAAAATTAATAAATAAAATACTTATTAATTTATTTTATTTTCTTTTTTTTTTTACATATGTTTTATTCGCTAAATGAAACAAACCCACTATTTTGGACATCTACAAATAATAAAGCTTGGCGCACACGTACGTTAATAATACTAACTTTGAGTTGTTTAATCCATGCACAGGTAAGCTCCTCATACATACAGTATGAACTAACAAGCTAACATTCTACCAATACTTAACCTTAGCTCCTAAAATCAGTGTCCATAATCTGACTGCATTTCTCACTGACAATTGGAAACATAAAGAAGTGAAAACACTTCTTAAAGCTGCAGTATGTAGAATTTTAAGACTTGTATGGAATCAACCACACTCCCCCCTCCCCTCCCTGTTTCAAAATCACCAGTATCCTCATGAACGTGCACAACTGTGGAGCTCCTAGTGACTTTTATTCACAATATAGACTAGTGACAAATGTAGGGACTTGATCTAGTGTTCTTGGTGAGTTTTCTGATGTTTTTGAGACACTGACATGAATGCATGCATCCTTCTGTAGTTACTGTCCTCACTCTGTAAAAATATCTTTGATTGGCTGAAAAATAGCGTCACCCTCCTGGCTTTCTAAAGCTTAAATACAGAGCCAAGAGAAGGAGCAGAGTTCAACTGTCCTCTCAGAACACTTTTAATTACAATATAATCAAAGGTTAGTATGGATTTATGACCAAATTAAGCTATAAAAAAATGTACATACTGCAGCGTTAAAGAAACTTTTTTGCTTCTGTGCTGTCTTTGCATTTTTCTACAGGACTCCAATTCCCACGATGCAATGTGTGAAATCGTTCCAAATAGGGATGTAACGATTCACTCAACTCCCGATACGATTCGATTCACGATACTGGGTTCACGATGCGATTCTCTCACGATTTATTTTACAAAATGGGACTGTAGACAAATTTTTTTTTTTGGGAAAAAAACTAGAAAATACTGTATTATTTTCCTTTTATATTTCATTGTCAAAAGAATCCCTTGATAAACTATTCAAAATAATGTAATTTAACTAAAAATAAATCTTGAATGAAATAAATAAAGGAATAATAGAAATGAAAATGAAGCCTATTAATTTAAATTCTGGTTCTATAATAAACAATGCAAAATGGCATAATAGTTCTTTTTCTTTTAAAAGTGCAACTGAAAATGTATTTTGTGCCTTAACAATTGGAAAAAAAAAAACGTGATTACACTGATTTACGTCATATTTGTTTGAACCAGCAGAGGGCGCTGGTAACACAGTGGTCGGTTGGCATGCAGATATCTTGCAGTGAAGAAGAGAAGCTATGCTAGCAGACAGAGCTAATAGAAAAAAGACTTTTACAGATATTCAAGTAATATTACAGATATTCTTTCGGTGCTAAAGGGGCAATGAATCATTTATTAACATATTTAAGAGTAGAAGACGGCCGGAAAGAAAGTATTAGCAGACTCCGCCCGCCGCCTACACTTGTGGATCTGCTGGTTAAAAAAAGTACTGCGATTCAATTTTCAAAAAATCGATATCAACCGTGATACCTATGAATCGATTTTTAACTGCCTTACGATTAATCGTTACATCCCTAGTTCCAAAGCTTAAGTCACATGACCGTTTGACAACAAACCTGCTTATTATTGGAGATGATTTCAAAAACAAACTTTCGAGAGTAAATTCCAATCAGAGGATTTATTAGAAACAAATATTAGATAAAATGCAGTTTTAAAAATGTGAGTTATGTGCTTAAAGAGTAACTAAACCCCCTGGTTTTGCTAACCTGCCTCCAGGGAGGAAATTCTAAAAATATCTTGATTATGGGCGGGGCTTTTGGAGCAGTTAAGACACGCCCAGTCTATACCATAAAATATCCAATGAACAATCTATGCTATGCTAACTAGCTACTCACTATTCCTCTTTATTCACAATTATCTCAATCCAACCTACTCAGCACAGATTGTTGAGTCCAGAGGTGCTGGTTGTTATAGGAGGGGCGGGGCCAAAAGTGATGCACGATGGTTCAATGATGTCAGAGAATCTTGTTCTCAGTCAATATCAAAATTCAACTGTAATAGCTGGGTTTCAACCCATAGAGGGCAGTCATTCTTACACAAAATACTCCACATTTTGGGGGTTTAGTTACTCTTTAAGCAATTTTAAATAAGAAATCTCACCAAATGACTCGTTGACAGGCAGGTGGGCTTTCACCACAAACATGGGGGTCCCGATCACTTGGGACTCCTCTATTACGTGTCCTCGTTTCCTGTTGAGCACGCCGTAGATCCCTCCCACCACCTGCTCTGGGCACTGAGCAAACAAACAGAACATGTGATGTTAATAATATGTAAGGTTTCATTTATTCAGACCTTATGGATTATTTCCTAAAAGAAGAAAAAATGAACTTGCTATCCCCCTTAAACAGTGCGCTGACACGCTCTGGTGGCTAAAGTTACTGAGTAATCACAGACTGTTGAAGACACACAAACCCTGAGGATAGAAGGACCCCCCCCCCCCCCCATGTGATGTTAATGAACTGTTTGTTTCTTTGTTCTGTGACGTCTCTGCTGTGAACTTCACCTGGATCTCCACCAGGTAGACGGGCTCCATGAGGCGGGGCTGGGCGGTCAGCTGGCAGGCGTACAGCACCCTGCGAGCTGTGGGGATGATCTGACCTCCACCGCGATGGATGGCGTCAGCGTGCAGCGTCACGTCGTGGATGTCGAAGCGAACGGCGCGCAAGTTCTCCTCGCACAGCGCCCCCTGTGTGACGATAACAAAGAGTTTGACACTAATAAATATGATCACATGGCTTAATAACTTCAAATATGGCACCGTTTTGGCCCCACCTCCTTGGTGGCCCACTGGAAACCAGCCACCACACTGTCCTTGATCTCGTTGAGGTACTGAACACCTTTTGTTACGTCTAACAGCAGGTTGGGTCCGCTCCCGTCTGGACCGAAGCACCAGATCTTCCTGGCCTCCGTCACCTCCCACTCGTATTTATCTGCCAGGTAACGCGCCCGAGCCTTGAGTTCCTGACGAGCGCTGACCTCCCCCTTCTCGATGTCTTCGGCCAATCCGTCGGGGAAGGGGCGGGACTTCATGAAGAGACGATTGTGCTTGTTGGGGGACTTGGAGAGACACATCTGGTCTGATTCTTCTGTCACTGTCTCTCTGTACGACACCACTGGATCGGATTTCTGCAGGTAAGAGACAATGGAAACATATGAAGATCACTTATTATGATCCTCATCGCTAAAACGTTAACCTAAATAACATTTAATTGTCACGATATGCATTTTGCATAAAAAACACAGCCTTTGACTTAAAAGTTTTGTATTTTCTGGACTATAAGTCACACTTTATTTTGGTTTTTATTTTTTTTTCGGTTTGGTTTTTGATTGTTTTGATCTGTTTTTGTATATTTTGTCTTGTGGTGGTCCTTATTTGTCTTTCTTAATCAACAATTAAAAACACCACATATTTACATGTGTGCTATTGAAATATTTAACAAATGACGTACTAGTGCTGGGCAATTTTGGCTGAAAAAAAAACTGAGATTTTTCAAAGAAAAATTCGAGTTTTGATTTTTTTTACAATGTACTTAAAAATGACAGCAGACATCAGATTTATTGTCACAAGTCAAATAAATCTGTGGTGGAAAAAAAAAAAAATTAAAAGATTATTTTTTTTTTTTTAAAACTCGAATTTGCAAAATATCTTTATCTACAAATTTGATAAATCGATTGAATTGCCCTACGATGTATGGTCAGGTTAAATTCAGGAGTGCTGTCGTAAAGATTGCGAGTGAAGGAAGTGACGTAATCTACGCACAAACACCGTCGACCACAGAAACAAATTACTGAAACGATTATTTTGCAGATACATTACAATGTCTATTATTGGTCTTGGATTTTGTGGATAAATTTAAAAATAAATGTAATTTATAGTCCAGTGCGACATATATATATATATATATATAATGAAAAAACATGTTTTAAAATGCTAATTCCTGACTGACATTGGCCAAGGAGTAAACATTACCATCTACAGCCAATAGAGGGCGGTCTAAGCTACTACAGAAACAAATTATTGAAACGTTAGCTTAAAGACGACCAAGAAAGACTGAATGGCCTCAAAAAGAAAATCATATTTTGCAGATAGAATATGGACCTTTTCCAGATTAAATGTACTGGATTTTGTGAAATAAACTTCTAAATAAATGTGATTTATAATCCAGTGTGACTTTTATATTTTTGGGTTGTTGTTTTTTCCACTCTTCATAACGCATTTTTGGATTAATGTGATTTATAATCCAGTGCGACTCACATATGATTTGGGTTTTTTCCACTTCATAAATGCATTTTTGAACTGATGCGACTTGTACTCCAGTGTGACTTATATTCTAGAAAAAAACCCAGTAAATTGGATTTGCATGAATTCCTAATGAATATCAGTGTTTTTGATGTTGAAAGTCTCACTTTCAGAGGGATGCAGGCGTGGTCCTCCTCCAGGTCCTTCAGGCAGATCTCCAGGTGCAGTTCTCCCGCTCCAGCGATGATGTGCTCTCCGGACTCTTCGATGATGCATTGCACCATGGGGTCGGACTTGGCCAGACGCTTCAGACCCTCCACCAGCTTGGGCAGGTCTGCGGGGTTCTTGGCCTCCACAGCGACTCTGACCACAGGACTCACACTGAACTTCATCACCCGCATGTTGTGGGCCTGCAGACAACCATGGAGATTTGACACTCTAGTCTCTTTTTGATAAGATAAAGAAATAGTACAGACAGCAAAACCTGAGGTAAACTAAGCCAGGGCTAAGCCAACTTTATTCAGCAGTTAGTTCCGACCAAATAACTTGATTGGACAAGAGATATTCCATGAGTGCTGATATACAGTAACTATAACTTTTTATAGACATTGACCCTCCGCTGATTGTCAGGCCTTCTAAAAGCCGTCAACTTTCAGTTCAAAAATGTTTGTGTTGCCTGGCAACCGCCTTGGCTCCCTTCCAGTTGTAATAATCTCTTGTTTCTTAATACTGTTGACCAGGGGAGTCAAACTCATTTTAGTCAAAGAGCCACATATGACGTAGTTTGATCCGCACCAGAAAAATCCATGTTTTTGTGAAGGAAAAAGCACAAATTCAAACAAAATTCTGAATGTTAAACATTTGTTGAAAATTCCTTGACTTTGCAACAAATTGTCTCAAATTTGTTGCAAAAAAGCAAAATCCCACTCACATTTTGCCACTTACATGAAACTTCTGTTTTGCTAAACAAGTTGAGGACCAGATTTTTTCTGCTGAAAACAAATGTATTTGGTATGAAGTAGTGTTGTTGACTGATTCTTGTTCAACTCTTGATATTTTAGTCAAACTATTTGATGTAATTAGTTGGAAACATGACTGACTGCCCTCTATGGGTTACTACAATCAAATATTGCTATTGGCCTTTTGGTGGCTTCTTACATAACGAACCAATGTTGTTGGCCCCGCCCCTCCTATAAAAACTTGCACCTGTGCACTCTGCAATCTGTGGTGAGTATCTTGGATTCAGAAAGCGTATCTTTAGGGTTTAGTCAATGCAAATGTGAAAAAGTGATGTTACACTACATGCTCAAAGGTGGTTATTGTCCCAGTCTTCACCAGGAACTGGTCGACGCCCACAAGCCCCACGATATTGCCACATGGCACGTCTTCAATGGGCTCCACGTACCGACCCATCATCAGGATAGTTCTGCACAGAGGGCCACAAATAACAAGGTAAGTGGATGAAGGCTAGCAGATACATTTAGGTTTAGACGCTCACCTCTGGATTGGTTTGATGTAGAGATCGTCCTTCTTTCCAGGGGAGAAGTTTGGCCCCATGATGCGAACCTTCAGGCCAGTGGACACGACACCAGAGAATACCCGACCAAAGGCGTAAAATCGACCCTTGTCCGTGGTCGGGACCATTTTAGAAATATACATAATGAGCGGAGCCTTGGGGTCACAGTTTTTAATCCCTGAGGGAAGAGTTTCATACACAGCTTGAATGAGAAATATCTTCTTTTCTGTTTGATTTTTGTTTTATGTTTCCAGAAAGTTCATTTTGTCTTCTTTTTTGAAATATGTTGGGGTTTCATTTATTGAGACAACTTTTTTTTTTAGGAAAAACTGTCAACTGCCATTCTTCCTCAGAGGCATCTACTGATTGCTTTGATGAATTCTTACAAGTTAATTTCAAAGGAAAGCATCAAAGCATCGACTGATTGTTTTAATGTGTCCTTATGAGTTCTTTCTGGGCATTCAGACAACTGTTTTCAGGAATTTTACTTTGAAATTTATCTTAATCTCCTGACATATTTAAACTGCCAACTGTCAGTCTTCCACAGAAGCATCTACTGATTGCGTTGATGTGTCCTTATGAGTTCTTTCTGTGGGTTCAGACAACTTTGTTCAGAAAATTTACTCTGAATATTTCTTCTATCTATATAACATGTTTCGACTGCCGACTGTCAGTCTTCCTCAGAAGCATCTGCTGATTTCTTTGACGTATCCTTGGGATTTATTTTCAAATGAAAACATGAGATTCCTCAGAAAAGAACACATAAAGATACATCAAAGCAATCAGTAGATGCCTCTGAGGAGATGAATGTAAATTTCAAAGAACATTTTAAAGTAAATTTCCTGAAAAAATGTATCTGAATAACAAATGAAACCTCAACGTATTTGTTTGATGTGTTTATAGTTACTGACCCATGGCAGCCTCGTCGTCGCCGGGCCCTTCGTACAGAAGCTCACAGCGGTATTTCTGCGCCGTCACAGGTGAAGGCAGGTGGATGGTGATCATCTGGAGCAGAGCGTCTCCAGCAGGAAGCCAGCGACGCATCACAGCCTTCAGCAGAGGCTTCCCCTCCTTCTCCCTGTCCTCTGCATCCAACCTTACATCCAACTTCTCTATCAGTTTGGCTGTCTCATCCTTTTTAAAGTTCATGATGGCGTCAAACACCTTCAAGTAAAAAATAATGTGAAGGTTCATCCATTATGAGTCAGACATTCTGTTAGCAATAAATGTTTTGCACATTCACCTTAAAAATGGGATCGAGAACAAGTTGGCAAAAGGTTCGAGGTAGCTTCTGTCCATCTGGACCAGTGGATGTTTTACTGATTTTCCCGGCTGCTGGATCGAAATATCTGAAAACAAAAAAAAAAAAAGCATATGAGGATGTTACACAAAAATCACCTGAAATTTCTGGTTCATGTACAGTATGTTTTTTTCTGGTGAAAACAAATGCATTTGGTATAAAGGAGTGTTGATCAGCATTGAGGCACAAAAATGGAAAAAAATTAAAAACCACCAAAAATCGAAGCTAAGATTATTTGTCAAAAATTAAAAAAAATTGAGTTAAGGCCATCATTAAACCCTAAAAACTACTGCAAATATAATGCACATACTTAAACAAGGCTAAGAAAACAGTAAGGTACAAAAAAAGATGAAAATCAAAAATCACCCAAAATCGAAGATAAGGCTATAGTAAAGCAATTTTTTTTAAATTTCAAAAAAAATAAAAAAATAATTGAGTTAACGCCATTATTAGACCCTAAAAACTACTGCAAATATAATGCACATAATTAAACAGAGCTAAGAAAACAGTAAGGTACCAAAAATTATGAAAATCAAAAATCACCCAAAAGTGAAGGTAAGGCATATTTTTTCAAAAATTTCAAAAAAAAATAAAAGATTGAGTTAGGACCATCATTAGACCCTAAAAACTACTGCAAATATAATGCACATACTTAAAATGGGCTAAGAAAGCAGTAAGACACAAAAAATGATGAAAAACTATAATCAGCCAAAATCAAAAGTAAGGCTATAACATGGCATATTTTTTAAAAAATTAAAAAAAGAAATTGAGTTAGGACCATCATTAGACCCTAAAAACTACTGCAAATATAATGCACATACTTAAAATGGGCTAAGAAAGCAGTAAGGCACAAAAAATGACAAAAAACTATAATCACCCAAAATCAAAAGTAAGGCTATAACAAGGCATTATTTTTACAAAATTTCAAAAAAAAAAAAAAGATGAGTTAGGACCATCTTTAGACCCTAAAAACTACTGCAAACATAATGCAAATACTTAAACAGGGCTAAGAAAGCAGTAAGGCACAAAAAATAACAAAAAACTATAAACACCCAAAATCAAAAGTAAGGCATTATTTACTAAGTAAGGCATTATTTTTCAAAAATTTCAAAAAAAAAAAAATTGAGTTAGGACCATCATTAGACCCTAAAAACTACTGCAAATATAATGCACATACTTAAAATGGGCTAAGAAGCAGTAAGACACAAAAAATGACAAAAAACAATAATCACCCAAAATCAAAAGTAAGGCTTTAACAAGGCATATTTTTTCAAAAATTTCAAAAAAAAAAAATTGAGTTAGGACCATCATTAGACCCTAAAAACCACTGCAAGTATAATGTACATACTTAAAATGGGCTAAGAAAGCAGTAAGACACAAAAAATGACAAAAAACAAAAATCACCCAAAATCAAAAGTAAGGCAATAACGAGGCATATTTTTTCAAAAATTTCAAAAAAAAAAAAAATTGAGTTAGGACCATCATTAGACCCTAAAAACCACTGCAAGTATAATGTACATACTTAAAATGGGCTAAGAAAGCAGTAAGACAAAAAAAATGACAAAAAACAAAAATCACCCAAAATCAAAAGTAAGGCTATAACAAGGCATATTTTTTCAAAATTTCAAAAAAAAAAAAGAAATTGAGTTAGGACCATCATTAGACCCTAAAAACTACTGCAAATATAATGCACATACTTAAAATTGGCTAAGAAAGCAGTAAGACACAAAAAATGACAAAAAACTATAATCACCCAAAATCAAAAGTAAGGCTATAACAAGGCATATTTTTTCAAAAATTTCAAAAAAAAAAAAATTGAGTTAGGACCATCTTTAGACCCTAAAAACTACTGCAAACATAATGCAAATACTTAAACAGGGCTAAGAAAGCAGTAAGGCACAAAAAATAACAAAAAACTATAAACACCCAAAATCAAAAGTAAGGCTATAACAAGGCATTATTTTTCAAAAATTTCAAAAAAAAAAAAATTGAGTTAGGACCATCATTAGACCCTAAAAACTACTGCAAATATAATGCACATACTTAAAATGGGCTAAGAAGCAGTAAGACACAAAAAATGACAAAAAACTATAATCACCCAAAATCAAAAGTAAGGCTATAACAAGGCATATTTTTTCAAAAATTTCAAAAAAAAAAAAAATTGAGTTAGGACCATCATTAGACCCTAAAAACTACTGCAAGTATAATGCACATACTTAAAATGGGCTAAGAAAGCAGTAAGACACAAAAAATGACAAAAAACAAAAATCACCCAAAATCAAAAGTAAGGCTATAACAAGGCATATTTTTTCAAAAATTTCAAAAAAAAAAAAAAATTGAGTTAGGACCATCATTAGACCCTAAAAACTACTGCAAATATAATGCACATACTTAAAATGGGCTAAGAAAGCAGTAAGACACAAAAAATGACAAAAAACTATAATCACCCAAAATCAAAAGTAAGGCTATAACAAGGCATATTTTTTCAAAATTTCAAAAAAAAAAAGAAATTGAGTTAGGACCATCATTAGACCCTAAAAACTACTGCAAATATAATGCACATACTTAACATTGGCTAAGAAAGCAGTAAGACACAAAAAATGACAAAAAACTATAATCACCCAAAATCAAAAGTAAGGCTATAACAAGGCATATTTTTTCAAAAATTTCAAAAAAAAAAAAAATTGAGTTAGGACCATCATTAGACCCTAAAAACTACTGCAAATATAATGCACATACTTAAACAGGGCTAAGAAAGCAGTAAGGCACAAAAAATGACAAAAAACAAAAATCACCCAAAATCAAAAGTAAGGCTATAACAAGGCATATTTTTTCAAAAATTTCAAAAAAAAAAAAAAAATTGAGTTAGGACCATCATTAGACCCTAAAAACTACTGCAAATATAATGCACATACTTAAAATGGGCTAAGAAAGCAGTAAGACACAAAAAATGACAAAAAACTATAATCACCCAAAATCAAAAGTAAGGCTATAACAAGGCATATTTTTTCAAAAATTTCAAAAAAAAATAAGATTGAGTTAGGACCATCATTAGACCCTAAAAACTACTGCAAATATAATGCACATACTTAAAATGGGCTAAGAAAGCAGTAAGGCACAAAAAATGACAAAAAACAATAATCAGCCAAAATCAAAAGTAAGGCTATAACAAGGCATATTTTTTCAAAAATTTCAAAAAAAAAAAAAATTGAGTTAGGACCATCATTAGACCCTAAAAACTACTGCAAATATAATGCACATACTTAAAATGGGCTAAGAAAGCAGTAAGACACAAAAAATGACAAAAAACTATAATCACCCAAAATCAAAAGTAAGGCTATAACAAGGCATATTTTTTCAAAAATTTCAAAAAAAAAAAAAATTGAGTTAGGACCATCATTAGACCCTAAAAACTACTGCAAATATAATGCACATACTTAAAATGGGCTAAGAAAGCAGTAAGGCACAAAAAATGACAAAAAACAAAAATCACCCAAAATCAAAAGTAAGGCTATAACAAGGCATATTTTTTCAAAAATTTCAAAAAAAAAAAAAAATTGAGTTAGGACCATCATTAGACCCTAAAAACTACTGCAAATATAATGCACATACTTAAAATGGGCTAAGAAAGCAGTAAGACACAAAAAATGACAAAAAACTATAATCACCCAAAATCAAAAGTAAGGCTATAACAAGGCATATTTTTTCAAAAATTTCAAAAAAAAAAAAAATTGAGTTAGGACCATCATTAGACCTTAAAAACTACTGCAAATATAATGCACATACTTAAACAGGGCTAAGAAAGCAGTAAGGCACAAAAAATGACAAAAAACAAAAATCACCCAAAATCAAAAGTAAGGCTATAACAAGGCATATTTTTTCAAAAATTTCAAAAAAAAAAAAAATTGAGTTAGGACCATCATTAGACCCTAAAAACTACTGCAAATATAATGCACATACTTAAAATGGGCTAAGAAAGCAGTAAGGCACAAAAAATGACAAAAAACTATAATCACCCAAAATCAAAAGTAAGGCTATAACAAGGCATATTTTTTCAAAAATTTCAAAAAAAAAAAAATTGAGTTAGGACCATCATTAGACCCTAAAAACTACTGCAAATATAATGCACATACTTAAACAGGGCTAAGAAAGCAGTAAGGCACAAAAAATGACAAAAAACTATAAACACCCAAAATCAAAAGTAAGGCTATAACAAGGCATATTTTTTCAAAAATTTCAAAAAAAAAAAAAATTGAGTTAGGACCATCATTAGACCCTAAAAACTACTGCAAATATAATGCACATACTTAAAATTGGCTAAGAAAGCAGTAAGACACAAAAAATGACAAAAAACTATAATCACCCAAAATCAAAAGTAAGGCTATAACAAGGCATATTTTTTCAAAAATTTCAAAAAAAAAAAAAATTGAGTTAGGACCATCATTAGACCCTAAAAACTACTGCAAATATAATGCACATACTTAAACAGGGCTAAGAAAGCAGTAAGCACAAAAAATGACAAAAAACTATATTCACCCAAAATCAAAAGTAAGGCTATAACAAGGCATATTTTTCAAAAATTTCAAAAAAAAAAAAATTGAGTTAGGACCATCATTAGACCCTAAAAACTACTGCAAATATAATGCACATACTTAAACAGGGCTAAGAAAGCAGTAAGACACAAAAAATGACAAAAAACTATAATCACCCAAAATCAAAAGTAAGGCTATAACAAGGCATATTTTTTCAAAAATTTCAAAAAAAAAAAAATTGAGTTAGGACCATCATTAGACCCTAAAAACTACTGCAAATATAATGCACATACTTAAACAGGGCTAAGAAAGCATTAGGACACAAAAAATGACAAAAAACAAAAATCACCCAAAATCAAAAGTAAGGCTATAACAAGGCATATTTTTTCAAAAATTTCAAAAAAAAAAAAAAAATTGAGTTAGGACCATCATTAGACCCTAAAAACTACTGCAAATATAATGCACATACTTAAACATGGCTAAGAAAGCAGTAAGGCACAAAAAATGACAAAAAACTATATTCACCCAAAATCAAAAGTAAGGCTATAACAAGGCATATTTTTCAAAAATTTCAAAAAAAAAAAAATTGAGTTAGGACCATCATTAGACCCTAAAAACTACTGCAAATATAATGCACATACTTAAAATGGCTAAGAAAGCAGTAAGACACAAAAAATGACAAAAAACTATAATCACCCAAAATCAAAAGTAAGGCTATAACAAGGCATATTTTTTCAAAAATTTCAAAAAAAAAAAAAAATTGAGTTAGGACCATCATTAGACCCTAAAAACTACTGCAAATATAATGCACATACTTAAACAGGGCTAAGAAAGCAGTAAGGCACAAAAAATGACAAAAAACTATATTCACCCAAAATCAAAAGTAAGGCTATAACAAGGCATATTTTTCAAAAATTTCAAAAAAAAAAAAATTGAGTTAGGACCATCATTAGACCCTAAAAACTACTGCAAATATAATGCACATACTTAAAATGGGCTAAGAAAGCAGTAAGACACAAAAAATGACAAAAAACTATAATCACCCAAAATCAAAAGTAAGGCTATAACAAGGCATATTTTTTCAAAATTTCAAAAAAAAAAAAAAATTGAGTTAGGACCATCATTAGACCCTAAAAACTACTGCAAATATAATGCACATACTTAAACATGGGCTAAGAAAGCAGTAAGGCACAAAAAATGACAAAAAACTATAAATCACCCAAAATCAAAAGTAAGGCTATAACAAGGCATATTTTTTCAAAAATTTCAAAAAAAAAAAAAAATTGAGTTAGGACCATCATTAGACCCTAAAAACTACTGCAAATATAATGCACATACTTAAAATGGGCTAAGAAAGCAGTAAGACACAAAAAATGACAAAAAACTATAATCACCCAAAATCAAAAGTAAGGCTATAACAAGGCATATTTTTTCAAAAATTTCAAAAAAAAAAAAAATGAGTTAGGACCATCATTAGACCCTAAAAACTACTGCAAATATAATGCACATACTTAAACAGGGCTAAGAAAGCAGTAAGGCACAAAAAATGACAAAAAACTATAATCACCCAAAATCAAAAGTAAGGCTATAACAAGGCATATTTTTTCAAAAATTTCAAAAAAAAAAAAAATTGAGTTAGGACCATCATTAGACCCTAAAAACTACTGCAAATATAATGCACATACTTAAAATGGGCTAAGAAAGCAGTAAGACACAAAAAATGACAAAAAACTATAATCACCCAAAATCAAAAGTAAGGCTATAACAAGGCATATTTTTTCAAAAATTTCAAAAAAAAAAAAATTGAGTTAGGACCATCATTAGACCCTAAAAACTACTGCAAATATAATGCACATACTTAAACAGGGCTAAGAAAGCAGTAAGGCACAAAAAATGACAAAAAACTATAATCACCCAAAATCAAAAGTAAGGCTATAACAAGGCATATTTTTTCAAAAATTTCAAAAAAAAAAAAAAATTGAGTTAGGACCATCATTAGACCCTAAAAACTACTGCAAATATAATGCACATACTAAAACAGGGCTAAGAAAGCAGTAAGACACAAAAAATGACAAAAAACTATAATCACCCAAAATCAAAAGTAAGGCTATAACAAGGCATATTTTTTCAAAAATTTCAAAAAAAAAAAAAATTGAGTTAGGACCATCATTAGACCCTAAAAACTACTGCAAATATAATGCACATACTGAAACAGGGCTAAGAAAGCAGTAAGGCACAAAAAATGACAAAAAACTAAAATCACCCAAAATCAAAAGTAAGGCTATAACAAGGCATATTTTTTCAAAATTTCAAAAAAAAAAAAAAATTGAGTTAGGACCATCATTAGACCCTAAAAACTACTGCAAATATAATGCACATACTTAAAATGGGCTAAGAAAGCAGTAAGGCACAAAAAATGACAAAAAACTATAATCACCCAAAATCAAAAGTAAGGCTATAACAAGGCATATTTTTTCAAAAATTTCAAAAAAAAAAAAAATTGAGTTAGGACCATCATTAGACCCTAAAAACTACTGCAAATATAATGCACATACTTAAACAGGGCTAAGAAAGCAGTAAGGCACAAAAAATGACAAAAAACAAAATTCACCCAAAATCAAAAGTAAGGCTATAACAAGGCATATTTTTCAAAAATTTCAAAAAAAAAAAAAATTGAGTTAGGACCATCATTAGACCCTAAAAACTACTGCAAATATAATGCACATACTTAAACATGGCTAAGAAAGCAGTAAGACACAAAAAATGACAAAAAACTATAATCACCCAAAATCAAAAGTAAGGCTATAACAAGGCATATTTTTTCAAAAATTTCAAAAAAAAAAAAAAATGAGTTAGGACCATCATTAGACCCTAAAAACTACTGCAAATATAATGCACATACTTAAACAGGGCTAAGAAAGCAGTAAGGCACAAAAAATGACAAAAAACTATATTCACCCAAAATCAAAAGTAAGGCTATAACAAGGCATATTTTTCAAAAATTTCAAAAAAAAAAAAAATTGAGTTAGGACCATCATTAGACCCTAAAAACTACTGCAAATATAATGCACATACTTAAACAGGGCTAAGAAAGCAGTAAGGCACAAAAAATGACAAAAAACTATATTCACCCAAAATCAAAAGTAAGGCTATAACAAGGCATATTTTTTCAAAAATTTCAAAAAAAAAAAAAATTGAGTTAGGACCATCATTAGACCCTAAAAACTACTGCAAATATAATGCACATACTTAAACAGGGCTAAGAAAGCAGTAAGGACACAAAAAATGACAAAAAACTAAAATCACCCAAAATCAAAAGTAAGGCTATAACAAGGCATATTTTTTCAAAAATTTCAAAAAAAAAAAAATTGAGTTAGGACCATCATTAGACCCTAAAAACTACTGCAAATATAATGCACATACTTAAACATGGCCTAAGAAAGCAGTAAGGACACAAAAAATGACAAAAAACTATAATCACCCAAAATCAAAAGTAAGGCTATAACAAGGCATATTTTTTCAAAAATTTCAAAAAAAAAAAAAATTGAGTTAGGACCATCATTAGACCCTAAAAACTACTGCAAATATAATGCACATACTTAAACAGGGCTAAGAAAGCAGTAAGGCACAAAAAATGACAAAAAACTAAAATCACCCAAAATCAAAAGTAAGGCAAATTTTTTCAAAAATTTCAAAAAAAAAAAAAATTGAGTTAGGACCATCATTAGACCCTAAAAACTACTGCAAATATAATGCACATACTTAAACAGGGCTAAGAAAGCAGTAAGGCACAAAAAATGACAAAAAACTATAATCACCCAAAATCAAAAGTAAGGCTATAACAAGGCATATTTTTTCAAAAATTTCAAAAAAAAAAAAAATTGAGTTAGGACCATCATTAGACCCTAAAAACTACTGCAAATATAATGCACATACTTAAACAGGGCTAAGAAAGCAGTAAGGCACAAAAAATGACAAAAAACAAAATTCACCCAAAATCAAAAGTAAGGCTATAACAAGGCATATTTTTCAAAAATTTCAAAAAAAAAAAAAATTGAGTTAGGACCATCATTAGACCCTAAAAACTACTGCAAATATAATGCACATACTTAAACATGGCTAAGAAAGCAGTAAGGCACAAAAAATGACAAAAAACTATATTCACCCAAAATCAAAAGTAAGGCTATAACAAGGCATATTTTTTCAAAAATTTCAAAAAAAAAAAAAATTGAGTTAGGACCATCATTAGACCCTAAAAACTACTGCAAATATAATGCACATACTTAAACATGGGCTAAGAAAGCAGTAAGGACACAAAAAATGACAAAAAACTATAATCACCCAAAATCAAAAGTAAGGCTATAACAAGGCATATTTTTTCAAAAATTTCAAAAAAAAAAAAAATTGAGTTAGGACCATCATTAGACCCTAAAAACTACTGCAAATATAATGCACATACTTAAACAGGGCTAAGAAAGCAGTAAGGCACAAAAAATGACAAAAAACTATAATCACCCAAAATCAAAAGTAAGGCTATAACAAGGCATATTTTTTCAAAAATTTCAAAAAAAAAAAAAAAAGGAGTTAGGACCATCATTAGACCCTAAAAACCTACTGCAAATATAATGCACATACTTAAAATGGGCTAAGAAAGCAGTAAGGACACAAAAAATGACAAAAAACTAAAATCACCCAAAATCAAAAGTAAGGCTATAACAAGGCATATTTTTTCAAAAATTTCAAAAAAAAAAAAAATTGAGTTAGGACCATCATTAGACCCTAAAAACTACTGCAAATATAATGCACATACTTAAACAGGGCTAAGAAAGCAGTAAGGCACAAAAAATGACAAAAAACTATAATCACCCAAAATCAAAAGTAAGGCTATAACAAGGCATATTTTTTCAAAAATTTCAAAAAAAAAAAAAATTGAGTTAGGACCATCATTAGACCCTAAAAACTACTGCAAATATAATGCACATACTTAAAAATGGGCTAAGAAAGCAGTAAGACACAAAAAATGACAAAAAACTATAATCACCCAAAATCAAAAGTAAGGCTATAACAAGGCATATTTTTTCAAAAATTTCAAAAAAAAAAAAAATTGAGTTAGGACCATCATTAGACCCTAAAAACTACTGCAAATATAATGCACATACTTAAACAGGGCTAAGAAAGCAGTAAGGCACAAAAAATGACAAAAAACTAAAATCACCCAAAATCAAAAGTAAGGCTATAACAAGGCATATTTTTTCAAAAATTTCAAAAAAAAAAAAAAATTGAGTTAGGACCATCATTAGACCCTAAAAACTACTGCAAATATAATGCACATACTTAAACAGGGCTAAGAAAGCAGTAAGGCACAAAAAATGACAAAAAACATAAATCACCCAAAATCAAAAGTAAGGCTATAACAAGGCATATTTTTTCAAAAATTTCAAAAAAAAAAAAAAATTGAGTTAGGACCATCATTAGACCCTAAAAACTACTGCAAATATAATGCACATACTTAAACAGGGCTAAGAAAGCAGTAAGGCACAAAAAATGACAAAAAACTAAAATCACCCAAAATCAAAAGTAAGGCTATAACAAGGCATATTTTTTCAAAAATTTCAAAAAAAAAAAAAATTGAGTTAGGACCATCATTAGACCCTAAAAACTACTGCAAATATAATGCACATACTTAAACAGGGCTAAGAAAGCAGTAAGGCACAAAAAATGACAAAAACATAAATCACCCAAAATCAAAAGTAAGGCTATAACAAGGCATATTTTTTCAAAAATTTCAAAAAAAAAAAAATTGAGTTAGGACCATCATTAGACCCTAAAAACTACTGCAAATATAATGCACATACTTAAACAGGGCTAAGAAAGCAGTAAGACACAAAAAATGACAAAAAACTATAATCACCCAAAATCAAAAGTAAGGCTATAACAAGGCATATTTTTTCAAAAATTTCAAAAAAAAAAAAATTGAGTTAGGACCATCATTAGACCCTAAAAACTACTGCAAATATAATGCACATACTTAAACAGGGCTAAGAAAGCAGTAAGGCACAAAAAATGACAAAAAACTAAAATCACCCAAAATCAAAAGTAAGGCTATAACAAGGCATATTTTTTCAAAAATTTCAAAAAAAAAAAAAAAATTGAGTTAGGACCATCATTAGACCCTAAAAACTACTGCAAATATAATGCACATACTTAAACAGGGCTAAGAAAGCAGTAAGGCACAAAAAATGACAAAAAACTAAAATCACCCAAAATCAAAAGTAAGGCTATAACAAGGCATATTTTTTCAAAAATTTCAAAAAAAAAAAAATTGAGTTAGGACCATCATTAGACCCTAAAAACTACTGCAAATATAATGCACATACTTAAACAGGGCTAAGAAAGCAGTAAGACACAAAAAATGACAAAAAACAAAAATCACCCAAAATCAAAAGTAAGGCTATAACAAGGCATATTTTTTCAAAATTTCAAAAAAAAAAAAAAATTGAGTTAGGACCATCATTAGACCCTAAAAACTACTGCAAATATAATGCACATACTTAAACAGGGCTAAGAAAGCAGTAAGGCACAAAAAATGACAAAAAACTATAATCACCCAAAATCAAAAGTAAGGCTATAACAAGGCATATTTTTTCAAAAATTTCAAAAAAAAAAAAATGAGTTAGGACCATCATTAGACCCTAAAAACTACTGCAAATATAATGCACATACTTAAACAGGGCTAAGAAAGCAGTAAGGCACAAAAAATGACAAAAAACTATAATCACCCAAAATCAAAAGTAAGGCTATAACAAGGCATATTTTTTCAAAAATTTCAAAAAAAAAAAAAATTGAGTTAGGACCATCATTAGACCCTAAAAACTACTGCAAATATAATGCACATACTTAAACAGGGCTAAGAAAGCAGTAAGGCACAAAAAATGACAAAAAACTATAATCACCCAAAATCAAAAGTAAGGCTATAACAAGGCATATTTTTTCAAAAATTTCAAAAAAAAAAAAAAATGAGTTAGGACCATCATTAGACCCTAAAAACTACTGCAAATATAATGCACATACTGAAACAGGGCTAAGAAAGCAGTAAGACACAAAAAATGACAAAAAACTATAATCACCCAAAATCAAAAGTAAGGCTATAACAAGGCATATTTTTTCAAAAATTTCAAAAAAAAAAAAAATGAGTTAGGACCATCATTAGACCCTAAAAACTACTGCAAATATAATGCACATACTAAAACAGGGCTAAGAAAGCAGTAAGACACAAAAAATGACAAAAAACTATAATCACCCAAAATCAAAAGTAAGGCTATAACAAGGCATATTTTTTCAAAAATTTCAAAAAAAAAAAAAAAATGAGTTAGGACCATCATTAGACCCTAAAAACTACTGCAAATATAATGCACATACTTAAAATGGGCTAAGAAAGCAGTAAGACACAAAAAATGACAAAAAACTATAATCACCCAAAATCAAAAGTAAGGCTATAACAAGGCATATTTTTTCAAAAATTTCAAAAAAAAAAAAAATTGAGTTAGGACCATCATTAGACCCTAAAAACTACTGCAAATATAATGCACATACTTAAAATGGGCTAAGAAAGCAGTAAGGCACAAAAAATGACAAAAAACTAAAATCACCCAAAATCAAAAGTAAGGCTATAACAAGGCATATTTTTTCAAAAATTTCAAAAAAAAAAAAATTGAGTTAGGACCATCATTAGACCCTAAAAACTACTGCAAATATAATGCACATACTTAAAATGGGCTAAGAAAGCAGTAAGACACAAAAAATGACAAAAAACTATAATCACCCAAAATCAAAAGTAAGGCTATAACAAGGCATATTTTTTCAAAAATTTCAAAAAAAAAAAAATTGAGTTAGGACCATCATTAGACCCTAAAAACTACTGCAAATATAATGCACATACTTAAACAGGGCTAAGAAAGCAGTAAGGCACAAAAAATGACAAAAAACTAAAATCACCCAAAATCAAAAGTAAGGCTATAACAAGGCATATTTTTTCAAAATTTCAAAAAAAAAAAAAAATGAGTTAGGACCATCATTAGACCCTAAAAACTACTGCAAATATAATGCACATACTTAACATGGGCTAAGAAAGCAGTAAGACACAAAAAATGACAAAAAACTATAATCACCCAAAATCAAAAGTAAGGCTATAACAAGGCATATTTTTTCAAAAATTTCAAAAAAAAAAAAAAATTGAGTTAGGACCATCATTAGACCCTAAAAACTACTGCAAATATAATGCACATACTTAAACAGAGCTAAGAAAGCAGTAAGACACAAAAAATGACAAAAAACTAAAATCACCCAAAATCAAAAGTAAGGCTATAACAAGGCATATTTTTTCAAAAATTTCAAAAAAAAAAAAATTGAGTTAGGACCATCATTAGACCCTAAAAACTACTGCAAATATAATGCACATACTTAAAATGGGCTAAGAAAGCAGTAAGACACAAAAAATGACAAAAAACTATAATCACCCAAAATCAAAAGTAAGGCTATAACAAGGCATATTTTTTCAAAAATTTCAAAAAAAAAAAAAAATGAGTTAGGACCATCATTAGACCCTAAAAACTACTGCAAATATAATGCACATACTTAAACAGGGCTAAGAAAGCAGTAAGACACAAAAAATGACAAAAACTAAAATCACCCAAAATCAAAAGTAAGGCTATAACAAGGCATATTTTTTCAAAAATTTCAAAAAAAAAAAAAAATTGAGTTAGGACCATCATTAGACCCTAAAAACTACTGCAAATATAATGCACATACTTAAAATGGGCTAAGAAAGCAGTAAGGCACAAAAAATGACAAAAAATAAAAATCACCCAAAATCAAAAGTAAGGCTATAACAAGGCATATTTTTTCAAAAATTTCAAAAAAAAAAAAAATTGAGTTAGGACCATCATTAGACCCTAAAAACTACTGCAAATATAATGCACATACTTAAAATGGGCTAAGAAAGCAGTAAGGCACAAAAAATGACAAAAAACTAAAATCACCCAAAATCAAAAGTAAGGCTATAACAAGGCATATTTTTTCAAAAATTTCAAAAAAAAAAAAAATTGAGTTAGGACCATCATTAGACCCTAAAAACTACTGCAAATATAATGCACATACTTAAACAGGGCTAAGAAAGCAGTAAGGACACAAAAAATGACAAAAACTAAAATCACCCAAAATCAAAAGTAAGGCTATAACAAGGCATATTTTTTCAAAATTTCAAAAAAAAAAAAAATTGAGTTAGGACCATCATTAGACCCTAAAAACTACTGCAAATATAATGCACATACTTAAACAGGGCTAAGAAAGCAGTAAGGCACAAAAAATGACAAAAAACTATAATCACCCAAAATCAAAAGTAAGGCTATAACAAGGCATATTTTTTCAAAAATTTCAAAAAAAAAAAAAATTGAGTTAGGACCATCATTAGACCCTAAAAACTACTGCAAATATAATGCACATACTTAAAATGGGCTAAGAAAGCAGTAAGGACACAAAAATGACAAAAAACTAAAATCACCCAAAATCAAAAGTAGGCTATAACAAGGCATATTTTTCAAAAATTTCAAAAAAAAAAAAAAATTGAGTTAGGACCATCATTAGACCCTAAAAACTACTGCAAATATAATGCACATACTTAAACAGGGCTAAGAAAGCAGTAAGGCACAAAAAATGACAAAAAACAAAAATCACTCCAAAATCAAAAGTAAGGCTATAACAAGGCATATTTTTTCAAAAATTTAAAAAAAAAAAAAAATGAGTTAGGACCATCATTAGACCCTAAAAACTACTGCAAATATAATGCACATACTTAAACAGGGCTAAGAAAGCAGTAGGCACAAAAAATGACAAAAAACAAAAATCACCCAAAATCAAAAGTAAGGCTATACAAGGCATATTTTTTCAAAATTTCAAAAAAAAAAAAAAAATTGAGTTAGGACCATCATTAGACCTAAAAACTACTGCAAATATAATGCACATACTTAAACAGGTGCTAAGAAAGCAGTAAGGCAACAAAAAATGACAAAAACTAAATCACCCAAAATCAAAATAAGGCTATAACAAGGCATATTTTTTTCAAAAATTAAAAAAAAAAAAAAAATTGAGTTAGGACCATCATTAGACCCTAAAAAACTACTGCAAATATAATGCACATACTGAAACAGGGCTAAGAAAGCAGTAAGGCACAAAAAATGACAAAAAACAAAAATCACCCAAAATCAAAAGTAAGGCTATAACAAGGCATATTTTTTCAAAAATTTCAAAAAAAAAAAAAAGTGAGTTAGGACCATCATTAGACCCTAAAAACCACTGCAAGTATAATGCACATACTTAAAATGGGCTAAGAAAGCAGTAAGGCACAAAAAATGACAAAAAATAAAATCACCCAAAATCAAAAGTAAGGCTATAACAAGGCATATTTTTTCAAAAATTTCAAAAAAAAAAAATTGAGTTAGGACCATCATTAGACCCTAAAAAACTACTGACAAACATAATGCACATACTTAAAATGGGCTAAGAAAGCAGTAAGGAACAACAAATGACAAAAAACTAAAATCACCCAAAATCAAAAGTAAGGCTATAACAAGGCATATTTTTCAAAATTTCAAAAAAAAAAAATGAGTTAGGACCATCATTAGACCCTAAAAACTACTGCAAATATAATGCACATACTTAAAATGGGCTAAGAAAGCAGTAAGACACAAAAAATGACAAAAAACTATAATCACCCAAAATCAAAAGTAAGGCTATAACAAGGCATATTTTTTCAAAAATTTCAAAAAAAAAAAAATTGAGTTAGGACCATCATTAGACCCTAAAAACCACTGCAAATATAATGCACATACTTAAACAGGGCTAAGAAAGCAGTAAGACACAAAAAATGACAAAAAACTAAAATCACCCAAAATCAAAAGTAAGGCTATAACAAGGCATATTTTTTCAAAAATTTCAAAAAAAAAAAAAATTGAGTTAGGACCATCATTAGACCCTAAAAACTACTGCAAATATAATGCACATACTTAAAATGGGCTAAGAAAGCAGTAAGACACAAAAAATGACAAAAAACTATAATCACCCAAAATCAAAAGTAAGGCTATAACAAGGCATATTTTTTCAAAAATTTCAAAAAAAAAAAAAAAATGAGTTAGGACCATCATTAGACCCTAAAAACTACTGCAAATATAATGCACATACTTAAACAGGGCTAAGAAAGCAGTAAGACACAAAAAATGACAAAAAACTAAAATCACCCAAAATCAAAAGTAAGGCTATAACAAGGCATATTTTTTCAAAAATTTCAAAAAAAAAAAAAAATGAGTTAGGACCATCATTAGACCCTAAAAACTACTGCAAATATAATGCACATACTTAAACAGGGCTAAGAAAGCAGTAAGGCACAAAAAATGACAAAAAACTAAAATCACCCAAAATCAAAAGTAAGGCTATAACAAGGCATATTTTTCAAAAATTTCAAAAAAAAAAAAAAATTGAGTTAGGACCATCATTAGACCCTAAAAACTACTGCAAATATAATGCACATACTTAAAATGGGCTAAGAAAGCAGTAAGGCACAAAAAATGACAAAAAACTATAATCACCCAAAATCAAAAGTAGGCTATAACAAGGCATATTTTTTCAAAAATTTCAAAAAAAAAAAAAATTGAGTTAGGACCATCATTAGACCCTAAAAACTACTGCAAGTATAATGCACATACTTAAACAGGGCTAAGAAAACAGTAAGTTACAAAAAAGCCGAAAATCAAGGCATATTTTTCAAAAATTAAAAAAAAAAAAAAAATTGAGTTAAGGCTATTATTAGACCCTAAAAACTACTGCAAAATTAATGCACATACGTAAAAAGGGCGAAGAAAGAAGTAAGGCACCAAAAATTATGAAAATCAAAAGTCACCCAAAATCGAAGGTAAGGTATATTTTTGAAAAATTCAAAAAAATTGAGTTAAGGCCGTTGTTAGACTCTAAAAAACTACTGCAAATATAATGCACATACGTAAAAAGGGCTCAGAAAACAGTAAGGTACAAAAAAAGACAAAAATCAAAAATCACCCAAAATTGAAGTAAGGCATATTTTTCAAAAATTAAAAAAAAAAAAAAAATTGAGTTAAGGCCATTATTAGACCCCAAAAACTACTGCAAGTATAATGCACATACTTAAAATGGGCTAAGAAAGCAGTATGGCGCAAAAAATGACAAAAATTAAAAATCACCCAAAATCAAAGTAAGGCTATAACAAGGCATATTTTTTCAAAAATTTCAAAAAAAAAAAAAATGAGTTAGGACCATCATTAGACCCTAAAAACTACTGCAAATATAATGTACATACTTAAACAGGGCTAAGAAAGCAGTAAGGCACAAAAAATGACAAAAAACTATAATCACCCAAAATCAAAAGTAAGGCTATAACAAGGCATATTTTTTCAAAAATTTCAAAAAAAAAAAATTGAGTTAGGACCATCATTAGACCCTAAAAACTACTGCAAATATAATGCACATACTTAACATGGGCTAAGAAAGCAGTAAGACACAAAAAATGACAAAAAACTATAATCACCCAAAATCAAAAGTAAGGCTATAACAAGGCATATTTTTTCAAAAATTTCAAAAAAAAAAAAATTGAGTTAGGACCATCATTAGACCCTAAAAACTACTGCAAGTATAATGCACATACTTAAAATGGGCTAAGAAAGCAGTAAGACACAAAAAATGACAAAAAAGTAAAATCACCCAAAATCAAAAGTAAGGCTATAACAAGGCATATTTTTTCAAAAATTTCAAAAAAAAAAAAAATTGAGTTAGGACCATCATTAGACCCTAAAAACTACTGCAAAGATAATGCACATACTTAACGGGCTAAGAAAGCAGTAAGGCACAAAAAATGACAAAAAACTAAAATCACCCAAAATCAAAAGTAAGGCTATAACAAGGCATATTTTTTCAAAAATTTCAAAAAAAAAAAAATTGAGTTAGGACCATCATTAGACCCTAAAAACTACTGCAAATATAATGCACATACTTAAACAGGGCTAAGAAAGCAGTAAGGCACAAAAAATGACAAAAAACTATAATCACCCAAAATCAAAAGTAAGGCTATAACAAGGCATATTTTTTCAAAATTTCAAAAAAAAAAAAAAAATTGAGTTAGGACCATCATTAGACCCTAAAAACTACTGCAAATATAATGCACATACTTAAAATGGGCTAAGAAAGCAGTAAGACACAAAAAATGACAAAAAACTATAATCACCCAAAATCAAAAGTAAGGCTATAACAAGGCATATTTTTTCAAAAATTTCAAAAAAAAAAAAATTGAGTTAGGACCATCATTAGACCCTAAAAACCACTGCAAGTATAATGCACATACTTAAAATGGGCTAAGAAAGCAGTAAGACACAAAAAATGACAAAAAATAAAAATCACCCAAAATCAAAAGTAAGGCTATAACAAGGCATATTTTTTCAAAAATTTCAAAAAAAAAAAAATTGAGTTAGGACCATCATTAGACCCTAAAAAATACTGCAAATATAATGCACATACTTAAAATGGGCTAAGAAAGCAGTAAGACACAAAAAATGACAAAAAACTATAATCACCCAAATCAAAAGTAAGGCTATAACAAGGCATATTTTTTCAAAAATTTCAAAAAAAAAAAAAAATTGAGTTAGGACCATCATTAGACCCTAAAAACTACTGCAAATATAATGCACATACTTAAACAGGGCTAAGAAAGCAGTAAGACACAAAAAATGACAAAAAATAAAAATCACCCAAAATCAAAAGTAAGGCTATAACAAGGCATATTTTTTCAAAAATTTCAAAAAAAAAAAAAAATGAGTTAGGACCATCATTAGACCCTAAAAACTACTGCAAGTATAATGCACATACTTAAAATGGGCTAAGAAAGCAGTAAGGCACAAAAAATGACCAAAAATAAAAATCACCCAAAATCAAAAGTAAGGCTATAACAAGGTATATTTTTTCAAAAATTTCAAAAAAAAAAAAAAAAAAGAGTTAGGACCATCATTAGACCCTAAAAACCACTGCAAGTATAATGCACATACTTAAAATGGGCTAAGAAAGCAGTAAGGCACAAAAAATGACAAAAAACTATAATCACCCAAAATCAAAAGTAAGGCATATTTTTTCAAAAATTTCAAAAAAAAAAAATTGAGTGAAGGCCATCATTAGACCCTAAAAACTACTGCAAGTATAATGCACATACTTAAACAGGGCTAAGAAAACAGTAAGTTACAAAAAAAGCCGAAAATCAAGGCATATTTTTCAAAAATTAAAAAAAAAAAAAAATTGAGTTAAGGCTATTATTAGACCCTAAAAACTACTGCAAAATTAATGCACATACGTAAAAAGGGCGAAGAAAGAAGTAAGGCACCAAAAATTATGAAAATCAAAAGTCACCCAAAATCGAAGGTAAGGCATATTTTTGAAAAATTCAAAAAAATTGAGTTAAGGCCATTGTTAGACCCTAAAAACTACTGCAAATATAATGCACATACGTAAAAAGGGCGAAGAAAACAGTAAGGTACAAAAAAAGACAAAAATCAAAAATCACCCAAAATTGAAGGTAAGGCACAAAAATGGAAAAAAAAAAAAATATCACCGAAAAGAAGGTAAGGCTATAGTAAGGCATAAAAACGGGCAAAAAAATTTCAAACAACCCTAAGCGGAAGTAGGGCTATATTAAGGCGTAAAAATGGGTGAAAAATCTCAAACACCAAAACAGAGGTAATATAGTAAGGCTTGAATTTTGACGAAAACATTTCAACCGCCCCTAAATGAATGTAAAGCTATAGTAAGGCATGAAAACAGGCAAAAAAATTTAAAATGCCTCAAAACAGAGGTAACATAGTAAAACATGAATTTTGAGGATTTTTTTTCAAACACCTTAAAATAGTAAGGCATAAAAAATATAGTGACATGAATTTTGAGAATTTTTTTTTAAATGCCTCAAAAAGAAGAAAGAAGGTAAGGCTATAGTAAGGCATAAAAATGGGCGAAAAAATGTCAAACACCCCAAAACGGAGGTAATATATTAAGGCATGAATTTTGACCAAAAAAATTCAAAGTGGTTTTGGGGTTTAGTTACTATTCGGTTCTCAATCAAACTTCCTCACCTGTCTCCCCACAGCTTCTTCATCATATCCTCCACCTTCTTACACCAGTTCACTGGTCCCAGCTGGGAAAACCCCTTGGCAGTGAATTTAGCCACGTACATTTCAGCAAACTGCTTTAAAGTGAAGGCCCAGCCATGGAGGCCAGAGCCAAAGCCCACAGTACCGATGACCGGGTCAATCTGAGGGGAAAACACAACATATGAATAACTGTGTAGGGACACACCAGTGCTTTTCAACCTTGGGGTCGTGGAATTCAAATGGGGTCGCCTGAAATGTCTAGTAATTGATTAAAAAATATTACTGATTAAAATTACGTTTTCGCAATTTTGTAAAATTGTTATTCCTTTTCAAATTAAAACACCATCACACAATCTCAAACAACTGTATTGTATATTTTCACCTCCTCAAATATAAATCCAGTTGAAAAAATACAGTGTAAAAATGAAATAGTTAATTAAATAAATAAATAATGAAAATGAAAATTGTAATATTGTAACTTTTGTTTAAATTACTATGCTTTTTCAAATTAAAACGCCACAAAAAATCTCTGTATTCTAACTTTTACTTTCTTAAATTTAAATCTAGTATAAAAAATACAGTATAAAAATTATGAAATTGTTAATTAATTAAGATTGAAAATCTAAATTATATTTATGTAATTTCAAAAAATACATTATTATTTTTCAAATTAAAACACCACAGACAATCTCAAACAACTGTATTCTATATTTTCACCTCCTCAAATATAAATCTAGTTAAAAAATACAGTGTAAAAATATCTGAGCTGGTGCATCTCGCCACTATAGTTCCACTCGTAACAATACATCACAAACATGATCAAAAAAGTTTTACATTTGTGAAATCAAAATGGGGTCACGATCCCAAAATGACTGGGAAACACATTTAAAAGAATTTTTGATGATGACTCAGAGACACATGTGAAGCCTCACCATGATGCTCCCCATGGGCCCCCCCTCGTTCTCTCCGTAGGTGGAGATAATGACGTTGACGTTCTCTACAATGCGCTGAAACGTCTGAAAAAGCTCATCAGGTTGGAGTTGCAGCTCCAGCAGAGCCCGATCCATCTTGTTCATCATCAGGACCGGTTTGATGCGCTCGGCGATCGCCTGCCTCAGCACCGTCTCTGTCTGCACACACACACCTGTACAAGAGGACACACACACACACTGGTGAGTCTGAGGACAAACAGGATGAATTATGTCACATAGGGCTCGATATTTCTCAATATTTTTTCACAAAATGGCGATAAATTTGCTGATGCAAAATGCCACACAGGCTAAAAAAACATCAGGACACTTTAACAATTGTAAAAAAAAATAAAAAAAAAACTTGTGTGTGAACGGCCTTAAAAGTAAATGCACAAAATGACAGCAAAAAATACACAAAATTACTACAAAAACACAAATTAACAGATAAATCCACAAAAGAAAAAAAGAAATACTTAATAGGACAAAAAAATGCAGAAAAAGAGAAAAAGTGGACAATGGGACAACAAAAATACATAAAAAATATACAAAGAAAATAGAAAAATAGAAAAGAAAATCCCAAAAAAATGAGTGATTACAAAAATACACAGAATGACTCAAGAAAACACACAAAACAACAACCAAAATACACAAAACGACAAAAAATTACTCAAAACTAAAAATCTACACAGAATGATGTAGAATTGTGCAAAATGAACAAGAAAAATACACAAAAGAACAACAAAAATACACAAAAGGACACAAAAAGAGAAATAGGATAACAGAAATACATAAAAGAACAAAATACACAATGGGACAACAAAACTAAAGAACCACATACAAACCAAAAAATACACAAAACAACGCAGAAAGGCATCCAAATTACAGAGAAATACACAAAATAACAACACAAATACTCAACACAAATTGTCATAGGACAACAAAATATACAAAAAGAGAAAAAATTGACAATGGGACAACAAAAATACAAGAACAACATACCAAAAAATACACAAAATGACTCCTAGAATGAGTATTGAAATACAAAAAAAGCTATTAAATAAAAGAAATATATTAATATAGGCGATACTGTATTTTTCTAAATCAGCAAAATTGAAAACTCGATATATCTTGAATCTCGATATACTGTATTGCTCAGCCCTAATGTCACACCTTATGTTGTAAATCACCTGAGACGCAGTCCACCACGACCAGGGCTCCATCGGTTACTCTGAGGGCGGCTGTGACCTCTGAGGAAAAATCCACATGACCCGGAGAGTCGATGAGGTTGATGAGGAAGCCGTTTCCATCTTTGCTCTGTTTGATGAAGGCCAGGTCGTTTTCTCCCAGCTCGTAATACAAAGAGATGGCTCTGAGGTAACACACACAGGGATGTAAAAAAACTATCCATAAATCCACACATTTTAATAACATCTTCATATACTCTGCAGATAGTAACAATAGGATTTAGATTACAACTAAAATATGACACAGTATGTCCTTTAATAACATAATAATTACATTAAATGCTTAATATGTTATTGTTTATTGTGACACAAAGGTGCATTAAGTTAAAACAGACATTGGGCAACAAAAATACTTCAAAAACACAAGATGAGGACAAAAGTACAAATAAAAATATACAAAGAAAATAGAAATATATAAAAGAAAATCACAAAAAATGAGTAATTACAAAAATACACAGCATGACTCAAGAAAACACAAGATGACAACAAATCTACCCAGAATGATGTAGAAATATGCAAAACGACAACAAAAATAAACAAAAACACAACAAAATGACTCCAAAAAAACAAGATGACAACAAAAACACACAAAAATACACAAATAAAAAAAAGAAAAATACAAAGGAAAATAAAAAAAATTACACAGAATGACAGAAAACAAACAACAACACAAATACACAAAATGACAAAAACTTACTCAGAGAAACAGACAAAATAAACAGAAAAATACACAAAACGATGACATAAACACACAACACATGAACAAAAACACACAAACTGAGAAAAACACACTTAACAACAACACAAACACACCAACCATTTTATTCTTTACTGTGTTAATGCTCAGATTGGTCATTATGTGACCACAAACATGTGACCCTCACATGTTTGTGGTCCACTGTGATAAACTCTGAGTTACATTAACTCTATGTCTCAGGATTTGACTGAACTATCACTCCAGCTGGATTTTTCATCTACTTAACCTAAGAATAACTTGTATTTTCATGGCTTTAACCATACGTAGATTTGATGGTGATGCAGCGCTCCTGCTCATCTTTGCGTGTGTCAGTGAATCGTGTTTCTCCAGCTCGAGCTGAGGCGATGATCCCAGCCTTGGACACCAGCGAGTCAGTCAGCGTGGACTTCCCGTGGTCCACGTGGGCGATCACAGACATGTTCCTGATGTTGGACTTTTTGTCCATGATGGCACGAATCTGATCCACAGTAAAGTTCACCTGTGAAGGTTAAATATAATGACATTTACTCATTTTAAAAACCTTCATTCATTCATTCATTCATTCATTAATGTTTCTATTTATATCCAACACCAACTCCTGATGCCAGTTCCAAGTAGAGTTATAAAAAGAAAGATATGTTTGAAATTGAATCCAGGAAGAGTGGACACTGCATAAAGCAGACATGGGAAACTGGAGGCCCGGGGGCCACATACGGCCATCGGTTCAGTTTTGTTTTGCCCCGAAAGTACAAAATGACTGTGAAAATACACAAAAATAACAAAACACGCAAAATGACAGAAAAATATAAAAAAAGCACAACAAAACACAAAATAATAACAATTACTGCAAAAATACACAAAATATGACAACAAAATACACAAAATATGACAGACATACAAAAAAGGACAACAAGTTTTTTTTTAAAACACACAAAAGGAGATAAAAATATATACAAAATGGCAACAAAACCCCCACAAAAATAAAATGACTCCAAAAAACACGTAAAATGAGAACAATAGCAAACAAAAGGAGAGAAAAACTTATACAAAATGACAATATATATACATCAATAATATATACATCAATAAAAATGCACAAAATGACTCCTAAAACACAGACAAAACTCTTTGTTGTTTCATGTATTAATGATAAGATTGGTTATTATTTTAAATGCTGACATAAATGTTGATATAATGTGGCCCCACAGCTCAGACAATCACATTTTGTTTGCTTATTTTTTGTGTCATTTTTCTTGTATTTCTCTGTCATTTTGTGCAGTTTGTGTTTTTATTGGTGTGTTTTTATTGTCCCTTTATGTATTTTTCCATCATTTTCTGTGTTTTTAAGTCATATTTGTGGATTTTCTGCCACTTTCCATATTTGCATATTTATTTTATGTTTTTGTTACCATTTTGTGTATTTTTCTATAATTTTGAGTGCTTTTGAAGTCATATTTGTGTATATTCTATCATGTTGTGTGTTTTACCTGTCCTTTTGTGTATTTTTGCTTTGTTTGTGTGTGTTTCTGTTGCCCTTTTGTTTTGTTTTTTTGTCATTTTGTGTGTTTTTGAAGTCAATATGCAATCTCATCTAATGCTTTTGACTGCTTTACAAAAATATATACCTATCAATTCAAGGAGGATAGAAGAAAAAAAGAGAAGAAAGACCAAATCTAAACTAAATCCTGATCAAAAACATTTAAAAATATCATTTTTTAAATAAATTATAAAGTTGAGAGAACAGAGTTTATTTTAGGAGCAGTTGTCCCGTGGTGACCCTGCTATGGTTTTATAATGACATATTTCAGTGACGCAGTGCCTTTAGTTGCAGATTAAACGTTATTTCTATAGAACAGGCCTCAGCACTGTTGTTTCACACTGACATTAGTAAACATGATATCCCTCCGCACAATGACACAGCACTATAATATAATATTACAGCGTTAAATGGGCCAGAAAGGGCTGGACAGTCAGCAGTTATTACAGTTTATTCATGTTTTACAGCTCAACACCTTTTTAATTTATAACTGACAGTGGTCGGTACACTCACCATGTTGTCAGTAGGTCAGTGTTGTCGGTGTTTAGTTGTAGACAGACTCAGAGGACAGGACAGACACCGCCTGATGCTGCAGCTGATGTTTCACGTCACGTAGTTCTCTGAAAGAAACAGCAGGGGGCGACATAGCTCAGCATTAGGCCTCAGCTGTCATTCACTTTTAAAAGTACAGCACAATTAAACTGGGAATATCTATAGCAGTGGTCCCAGTCCCCGTCCCCCTTCAGACAATTAACCTGAAGCCATGTACCCCCTACTCCTGATAACTTCAAACACATAATAATGTAATGTCACATATAATGTAGCCCGACTGTGAATTTTACCTATCATGTTGAGGAAAAGTAAATAATAATAATAATAATAATAATAATAATAATAATAATATTTGCATTTCAAGTTAGGATGCAGATGCTCTCCCGTGTCACACTGCATTAGCTTATCAATGGCATTAACAAGTATTATCATTATTCAGCCTAGCAATAACCTAGCAATAGCATTAACCTAGCATTATTATTTACCTAGTATTAACTTTAACATAGCATTATCTTTAACCTAGCAATAGCATTCGCCTTAACCTAACATTCGCTTAGCAAAAACCTAGCATTAACCTAGCATTAGCATTCACCTAACATTAACGCTAACCCAGCATTAGCCAAACATTAACATTAACCGAGCATCAGCATTAACCTAGCAATAACATTAACCTAGCATCATCATTAACATTTGCACTAGCATTAACCTCGCTTTATTATTGACCTAATATTAACTTTAACCTAGCATTATCTTTAACCTAGCAATAGCATTAACCTAGCATCATCATTAACATTCGCATTAGCATTAACCTAGCATTATTATTGACCTAGTATTAACTTTAACCTAGCATTATCTTTAGCCTAGCAATAGCATTAGCCTTAACCTAACATTTGCTTAGCAAAAACCTAGCATTAACCTAGCATTAGCATTCACCTAACATTAACTCTAACCCAGCATTAGCCTAACATTAAAATTAACTGAGCATCAGCATTAACCTAGCAATAGCATAACCTAGCATCATCATTAACATTCGCATTAGCATTAACCTAGCTTTATTATTGACCTAATATTAACTTTAACCTAGCATTCTCTTTAACCTAGCAATAGCATTAACCTAGCATTTAGCCTTAACCTAACATTAGCTTAGCAATAAACTATTTTTACCATCATCATCATTAACCTAGCATTAGCATTCACCTAACATTAACCTTAACCCAGCATTAGCCTATCAATAGCATTAACTTAGCATCAGCATTAACCTAGCAATAGTATTAACTTAGCATCATCATTAACATTCACATTAGCATTAACCTAGCTTCATTATTGATTTTAACCTAGCATTATCTTTAGCCTAGCAATAGCATTGACCTAGCATTAGCTCTAACCTAACATTAACTTAGCAATAACCTAGCATTAACCTAGCATTAGCATTAACCTTACATTAACTTGAACCCAGCATTAGCCTAGCATTAGCATTAACCTAGCATTAGCATTAATCTAGAAATAGCATTAGCTTAGCATTAGCATTAACCTAGCATTAACATTAACTGCTACAATTATATTCTAGTTTCCAATGTTGTCAGCGTTTTTAATATCTATGCGCGTACCCCCATGACAATACGCGTACCCCACTTTGGGAACCTAGGATCTATAGCAGACATAAGCAACTGGTGGCCCTCGGTCTAATTTTGTGCGGCCCCCAAAACAGATCACCAAAACTTGTATTGCAATAAGTTGGAACACACACAGACAGAGTTGCTCATCCCCCATCTATAGCCTATACCAGGCGTTCTCATTTGGGGCCGCGAGACACTGGGAGGGGGTCTCCAAATGCCTTCAAGAAACTAAGAATATATAAATATATATATATATTTTTTTTAACATTTTGAGCCATTTTTGCTTATTTTTTGGCCTTTTTCTGCAACTACACCAAACTTGCCACATTTTAACCTATTTTCATCACTTTTTCTTGCCATGTTTTTGCTTCTTTTAATGTATTTTTGCTACATTAATCCCATTTCTGCCACTTCTCCATCAAGTTTCAATGACTTTTCTGAATTTTTTCCACTTTCAAGACATGTTTGTCACTTATAAACCCTTTCTACCACTTTTCTACCTAATGTCACATATTTTGACCCATTATTGTCACTTTTAACCTCTTTTCATCATATTTCATGCTTATTTTTGTCAATTTAACCACATTCATGATTTGCCAGGCCCATTCTTACTTTTTAAACAACATGCAGAACTCTGTTATTTTGTGTGACTCAGAGAATACACAAAACAACAACAAAAAACACAAAATGAGAATAAAATGACTCGAAAAACAAAACAGAAATACACAAAATCACAGAGCAATACACAAAATGACTCCAAAAACACATAAGACAACAACAATAACACACAGAATGAAAGAGAATAAGACTTCAAAATACACAAAAAAACAAAAATATATACAATTAATAACAGAAAAATCATATAAAATTAGAACAAAAACACACAAATAGTTGATCATTTGGCCCTCGGATCAGATACAATCCCATTTTGTTGCCCTAAAATAGGAAATAACTTTGGAATTAGAGACAAGTTCATTTTTATTATTTTAGCTTTTTGCTACTGACCCAGGACTATTCCACCAGCTGAGGGCAGAGCAGGACCAAACACAGGACACTGGAAAAATGAAAATGGGATCATTTGAAGACCTGTATGCTTTTCATAAATGCACTCAGGAGAAGAATAACATTCTGCATTTGAATGGAATAGATGCTTTTATTCTCCCATCAGACAATAAATGTATAATGTCATACTGTTGGTCGCTTAATAACAGGTGAAGGGGTTAAAATCACTGTAATGGATCAGTAATAATACATTATAGGAAGATAAGGCCTGTAGGCTAATAAAAAGCAATCATTAAGCACGTACATATTTTACATAATAACACTCTACATTTCCTCTTAATAATACAAACTGGTTTTCCATGGTGTAGCTTGATTTTGCTGCTGTTGGTTCTGTTAAAAAAATCTGAGTAATTCCAGGAGGAAAACTCAATCAAATCTGTGCTCGTTTCATTCCTTCATGTCTCTTCCCAGCACAGATGGTTTACTAAAATTATAATGACAGAGCCAAACAGATTGCACTGTTCACTGTACTCACTCAAAAGAAATGTTGTGCCTTTTTTTTAATCATAGCGTGGCCATTATATATAGACAGTGAACGTCAGGATAAGCTTTCTTCCTGTTTGTGTCATGCAACGGCTTAGTGAGATCATATTTTATTAAGTATTAAGAATAAAAGACATGATAGGTATGTACTTTCACCACCACTGAAAATGTGCTTCTTTCAAACTCCAGGGAAGTAATTTAACATCCTTTCAGCAGTAAATGTAAATTAAAAAAAACAGCATTATATGTATCAGACTTGGCAGCCCGGGGGCCACATGTGGCTCTTGGTCTAATTTTTTTTACGTCCCCCATAGAAAAAAACCCCAAAATTTTTATTTTATTTTTTTATTTATTCAGTTTATTTCCGACATGGTTACATTCACTTTTTTTTTTTTTTTACATTTTTTTGTACATGCCGAAAATGACTCCAAAAAACCACAAAATTACAGAAATTGCACAGAGGGGCAAGAACAATAAAAATAATTGTCTCCAAAAATACACAAAATGACTCCTAAAACACACAAAACAAGCTAAAAAAAGAAAAAGAAAAAGCAAAACACTCAAAATGACTCACAAAACACACAAAAATACACAAAAAACAAAAAAAAACACAGAACCTCTTATTGCATAGATTGGTAATATTTCCAATACTTAATTAAATGTTGTTAATGTGGCCCTCCGAACAGACAATCATTTTTGGCTCCCACTGTGATAAAAGCTGCCCATCTCTAATATCTATATCTATACAATGATTTATTGCTAAATACATACTTGTGAAGAAGGTAAAACATTTAACTAATGAGAAATGTTTCTTTAAATGCATTAATAGTGGATGTTTATTATTTAATGAGTAGCTACGAGCTCAAACGAACTGCAGTACATTGTAATGTGTTAAAGTAGGAAAAGAAAAACATTCAAAACTAATGAATGAGAAATATTTATTATGACCTATATAACATACAGGTAAAAATACACAATGAGAAGAATTGCTGTGTTAGAATAGAAACGTATAAAATGCTTCCAACTATACAAAGTAGTTTAATACAGTAAAACAAGTTTGGATGAACTACGGCCAGGCCGGCGAAACGTCTCCACGCCCAATAGCATGTACCACGTTCCCGTGAATTCAGTGGGAAAAAAAGGTCTCAGAGAGGCTCTTTACATTTGCTCATAGAACATCTATGTCAAATTACAACGAGCATTAACGGAAATTACTGGCGCCCCCTGTGGCACATACGGGGTAATGGGCCCCATTTATATATTGGTATGTGCCAATGATTCGGTACCACCGTCGCAATATTTGACTCACAAATAAAAGAGAAATTGACTTTTTTTTGGGGGGGCTCCTTGGGGCACCCCTGTGCCACAAATAGAAAATTGGACTCAGAGCGTTGATGCGTACACATCCATAAATAATACCTACCAACTTTCAGCCTGATCCGTTCTGGAAAAACAGAGGAGCAGTGGTTTTAACTAGTGTACTAATGTAGCGTAGCCTAATAAATAATTAAAGCTCAACATTCCTCACAGGATTCACTTGACATTTTCTGTTTCTTCCTCTGGTAAAAGCATTTCTCCTCTGGGAGGTTTTAACATCAGGAGATCTGATGGCTGGAAAGTGTCAGCGTGGAGACCATTGGATACAAAAGCTTTTCCAAGGTGTAGCAGACATGAAGGAAGTGCAGAGTGAAGCCTGGGATCAAGGAACCAATGGGGAACAGGTGATATTATTAGTAACATTAAAGAAGCTTCTAGAAACAATGATAAGTCTAATTTATTACTGCTACACGTGACAGTAATCTGTCACAGGTTCCTTATCAGAGGTTCAGACTAAAGGCGGAGGTCCACAACCTGTGGCTCCCTTTGCCCCTCCCCTGTGGCCCAGTGGCCAATCACAGTGCCCCTCTGAGCATCTTTGGCCCATTTATTGTCAGATAACTTAAAGCAATAAAGAATATTTTTATTTATCTCTTTTAAGACCTAGTGTGGGCCTTGTATCAATAAATTGAAGAACATTTACTTAAAAAAAGCTGAAATTGCTGCTCGAAAGTTGGTTTTGAGCTCCACTGTTCACTGACATTGTCAGAAAAATATTTGGTGCATTGCATTGTGGGATCTGGAGTCCTTAGACAGATTAATAGAAGTGTTAAAAAACATTTACGCAATTAACACAGTTTTGTTTACGTCCAGTGTCGACTGATCACTAACCTTTAGGTGAGTGTGCAGTCTGTGCAGTCGAACCCAGAGACATAGAGCAGCAAATACCGCAATGTTGAGAGATGGAATATTAGGCGGAAAGTTTGACTTGAAATTTTAACTCATTGACAGCGCTAGTTGTTTTTTTTTTTACAACACACACAACAACGATACAACCTCTCAGACACACGTCCATGCTTCTGTTTTTTCACAAAAAATGACAAGTTACAAAATTGTACAAAGACTTCAATAATTCCAAGAAAAAAGAAACAAAAAGGTTTTTTTTTTTTTTTTTTTTTTTAAACTCAAACCAGACAAATTCCCAAAATAAGAAAAAGAGGTTTCTGAGTTACGGCTTTTGAGATGATATTTTTTTTTAAAACAGGCCCAGGTTTTTAGTTCATTCTTACTGTGATTTCTTGTGTTTGCTTCAAAAACGTTGTCAAAGTCACTTCCCAACACATTTCTGGTGTTTTCACTGACAAAACAATGGTAATGTAATGGGCCCCATTCATATATTAGTTACCATCAACTGTTGCAATATTTGACTCACAAATAAATGAGAAAAGGACTTTAATGGAAATTGCCAAAAAAAGGGGGGTCCCTCGGGCCTCTAATTGAATTGTGTGAGGCATAATCGTAATCTATTTTGAATTACCTTTGAAACGATATATCACACGACTATGTTCCCATAAATTTTGAAAATGACCGAAAATGGGGGGTGGGCCCCCCTGGCCCCATTTCAAAAAAAGGGCTCAGAGCGTTTCATGATATTCATTCATAAAGTATTCATAGCAAACTGCATTCTGATCTAATGAGAACTAACGGAGGAGTAGTCATTTGAAAAATGGGGCCCCCTGCGTCCCCATGACACGTACGGGGTAATGGGCCCCATTTATATATTGGTATGTGCCAACCGTCGTAATATTTGACTCGCAAATAAATGAGAAATAGACTTTTGTTTTTTCTTCTTTTGGGGCTCCTTTCAAGTGTCGATGCGTACACATCCATAGATTATAGCGACCAAATTTCAGCCCGATTTGTTCATGAATAACAGAGGAGTAGTGATTTTAACTAGTGTACACAACAACAATAACAACAACAACAAAGTGAGGGCGTTTTGGCCAAACAAATGGTGTCATGTGACTCACTCTGAAACACTAGAAGTAACGGTAAGAATGAAGTAAAAACACTTCTATGCATTCGTCTGTTGGATGTACCAAAAACAATGAGTTTCATGCCAGGTATCAGAGGAGTGTGTTTATGTTGTGATTATGTTGTGTTCCTACAGTGAGTTCAACTGAAGATGAAAAATAAAAGATGTTTGTAACCCATGAAGATAATGTGCGTGTGTGTGCGTGTGTGCGTGTGTGCGTGTGTGTGTGTGGGCTGTGAGTCGTACTCCAGGTGATGATCAAACACACTGTGTTGTATTCAATGAGCCTCCTTTATAACTATCGATACATCATGTGCTTTACAAGTAAGCAGACACACATGCAGTACTCTATAGTGTGAGTAATAGGGACGTTCAATGTGATAGCGTGTGCAATAGCACAGCGGTCACATGTACTGTGCTCTGAGCTCTTCTAGGTAAGGATGGTTGATCATATCTACATGTACTTTAAACTGTCCTCATCGCCATAGATAGAGAAACAATAAAGATAGCACAGCTCCATCCACACGTAATTTAACATATTTATACACTGATAAGTGTCTGTGGTGGATACTTGAAATAAATGTAACCAACACTTCAGGACCAGATGAGAACATGGTGACTCACTGTGTTTCACACAGGACTGATAGAGTGCATCACACTGTCATAAACAACTACATTAAATACATCTTATATCATTATATTAAATATTATTTTATCCACTAGAATAAGATTAAAATTCTTCTTCTTCTTCTTCTTCTTCTTCTTCTTCTTCTTCTTCTTCTTCTTCTTCTTCTTCTTCTTCTTCTTCTTCTTCTTCTTCTTCTTCTTCTTCTTCTTCTTCTTCTTCTTCTTCTTCTTCTTCTTCTTCTTCTTCTTCTTCTTCATAACTGATTATTTGACAACCATTGTAAATGGTCTTGTTAAGTTTAAAATTGTCTAGAAATAGAAAGTAATGAATACTTTAGAGGAGTCTCAGAAAAATGCTTCAGACACAAACAGAAAAGATGAGCGTTTGTACATCTGTGGTGATGGTATATTCTTTCTAGCCAGCCTTGAAAAATAGATGAGGGAACGAAGATTGGACTCAGTTAGAAATGTGTTTTTTTGTGTTTCGTTTGATTCCATCTCTTAGCAAACTTGCGTTGCACCAAAGCCTTTTCATCATGCCCCAAATACTCCCTTCATTTGTGTTGTTGCTTTCTGAACACCTCGCTGTGTTTACAGCAGTCATAGGAAACCGGCGGCTTCAGGTGACACACAGCCCTCAGAAAACTACATACACAAAAATAACAGAAAAATACACAAAATCAAAACAAAACTAATGCAAAAACACAAGACGGCTACAAAAATACACAGAATGACAGGAAAATATACAAACATAACAGAAAAAATATGGAAAAAATAACAGAAAAATATACTAAATGACAACAAAACTACTGCAAAAACACAAGACGGCTACAAAAATTCACAGAATGACAGGAAAAGGTACAAAATATACAAAAACAACAGAAACATATACAGAATTACATGAAAACGACTCCAAAAACACAAGATGACCACAAAAATACACAAAAATAAGAGAAAAATATACTAAATGACAACAAAACCACTGCAAAAACACAAAAATACTACAAAAATACACAGTTCACATCAGTTGAATTTAGAACCGAAACTGTTTTCCAACTGAGGGGGAATTCAAAAGCCCTGTAAAGCTCTCCTAACTTACTGATAACACAGATACGTCTTTGCAAGCCAGCATGTTTCTGTTCCAGTGTTGCTGCTGGGTGAAAATATTACATAATGTCTATTATTTTACGATGTGTACACTCAGTAATCACATGAAACAAATGTACCTAATAAAGATTACAGAGAGCAAGGTGTGTTTCGACTGGAGGAAGAAACACTGATCTAATGGATTTACCTGATGCTGTTCATGGAAATAGAATTTCACACAAGTCTGTTTTTTTTTCTTACGTTTGTTTTTATATTCATGTTTTCATCATCAGATTTAGCATTATCGCCACTATGATCAACACAGATCATCTCTTTTCAATGTCACCTGTTAAATCTCTCTGAATTCAATAAATCCACTCACTTTAGAGATGTTTACTACTTAATGTACATTTTAGATTTTGGATTAAAAGTTCCCAAGCTGTGGTAAGTTTTTCTGTCGTAGAAAAATGGCAAAAAAAAATGACTGGAATCAAAAAACTAATGAAACATGAAGTCATCACGTCAACATTATTACCAGGTTACTTTAGGTGAACAGTTACAGCCAATCAAAGGGCTTTGATCTCCTTCCAACGTGGGATTGGACAGTGAAGGAAGCCCTGTGTGATATGGAATTTACACTTTGTCCCTGAATAATTCAGTCAGACATTTTATCACACAGTCAAAGCAGACAAAGGAGGCTCTTCAGCTGGTTGTGTGTGTGTGTGTGTCTGTGTGTGTGTTGTGTTTATTTCCTTTTATACTGCTGCGTTTATGTCAGGATAATGACCCTCACATCAAACAAGGTAAGACATTGTTTGAGAAGGAAAAGTAGGAAAAGAAAGTAAAATTAGCTAAAAATCCAACAGGATTCAACCTGGTGACTTTGTACAGTAGTTATTAATATCGTCACATCAAGTCGTTTTTGGGGCTATTTTGTGATTTTATATATATATATATATATATATATATATATATATATATATATATATATATATATATATTTATATAAAATATAGAACTTTCTTATTCTTCTCCTTCTTTCTTACTATCATTTTAAAATTTTTTAAAATGTATTTTAAATGTTTTATTTAGAAATTAAAGATATTTTCACATTATTAAAAACAACATCAGTAAGGCAAAAAAACTCAAAATGGCTAAAAAATAAACCACTACTGATATTTTTCTGCAATAAAATATAACCAGGAGGAAAATTTTTGACATTCTTGGGGGGGAATGTCTTTTTTGAAGTTCGACGGTGGGATTGACATCATTGACCTGCTCCAAAACACGGATGAAACTGCTGGTTGCTATGCCAACCAAGCATGGAGCATCCAAACCATTGATGTACGTATATGCATGCACTGCAGTTTGCTCAAAGGAGAACTAATACAATACAATGAATTATTTACAGGAGATCTGTACGAATAGTGTAATTCAAAGTGGAGACTGATGTCATTTGTAATGGACTCTAAATATAATGATGATGTTTTTGTTGTTCCTTTTGCTGCCATCAATGCAGCTTTGAGTCAGAGCCAGTGGAGCAGAACAATTGAAGGGGAGATGAGCTGATGTGTGTGTCTGTGCTTGGGAATACAATTGTCTGATTAAATTGGTCACTCCAGAGTCTGATGTGCCCCCCCCCCCCCCCCCCCCCCCCACAAGGCCCTGAGCTCTGAGAGCAGTGGAGCTGATGATTTCCTGGAAGCTCTGCTCCATGGTAGTGCGTCGTCCTCTGGTCCAGCCTCTCCCCTTTGGTCGCCCTGCACCACTGACAGCAGCATTAACGACGACCTACTGACAGACCCTGACGACAACCTCCACTACAGCCCCTCAAACGCAGTGTTTCCCTCAGGGTTCCCTCAGCATCAGTCTGCAAAAAACACAGCAGGAAATGAGAAAAACTCAGACGTTTGTATCAATCTGGGTAAGAATCTATTGTTGAACTGAATATTTGTTCCCACCCAACTCTGACAAAATGTCTGCATATTTGGGGCAACTTTTCACAACTTTATCACACAAAAATTGTGTGATCCGAGGCCCACATTATCAACGTTCATGTCAGCAGAATAATAACTAATAATGACCAATCTGAGCATTAACACAGGAAAGCAACAAGAAAGAGCTTTTTGTGTTTCTGGAGTATTTTTTGTGTTTTTGTTATCGTTTTGTATTATTTACTCCCATTTTGTGTCTGTTATTGCCATTTTGTATATTTTATTTTCATTTTGTGTATTTTTGTGGTAATGTTTTACATGTTTTTGTTGTCATTTGGTACATTTTACTCTCATTTTGTGCTTTTTAATTGTCATTTCTTAAATTTTTTTTTGTTGTCATTTTATATATGTTTTTCTCATTTTGTGTATTTTTGTCACGTTTTATATTTTTGTGGACATTTTGTATTTTTTACTCTCATTTTATGTGTTTTTGTTCTTATTTTTTATATTTTTGTTGTCATTTTGTATATTTTTCTTTCATTTTGTCATTTTGTCAATTTGCATATTTTTGTGGTAATTTTGTGTATTTTGTTGTCATTGTGTTTTTGGGATATTTTTGTGCTTTTTTGTTGTCATTTTGTATATTTTACTAACATTTTGTATATTTGTGTATTTTGTTGTCATTTTGTGTATTTCTGTTGACATTTTATGTGTATTTCTGTGGTCATTTGTGTTTTTTGTGTGTTTGTACATTTTACTCCCATTTCCTGTTTTTTTGTTCTCATCTTGTATATTTTACTGTAATTTTATGTGTTTTGGTTGTCATTTTGTATATATTTGTTGTCATTTTGTGTAATCATAGAGTTCATTTGTGCATTAACTTTGAGCACCGCACAAAATTAGACCGAGGCCAGCATGTGGCTGCCAATTGTACATGTCTGCTGTAGTACATGAAAACACATCAACACATTTTTATCTACATTTTTCCACTTATTTCATTTCTAAGGATCAGTGCAAATCATTCTGCAGCGGATTGGTAAAATATTCAGCATGGAATTCAAATTAGTCTGGAATTATTAGCAAAGCTGTCATGTTTGTGTCCCACTTTATTTCAGCATTGCTGCAAAAGCAACATTTCTACGCTCAATATACTGCAGATTATAGAAACAAGAAATAAGAAAAACAAGGTAAATCAGGGCCAATCATTAAAACAGTTTTCAAAATAAAAGGCAGGATGTATTCTATTAAACTGCCTCGTGGCAGTGATTTGTGACCCCCTTCAGTATTCCCAATGAGAAGCAAATGTGAAACATCACAAAGCGGTCCATCAGAGTTAAGTGCAGCATAATTTCACGTGATGGGAGCATGTTCTGCTCTGCACACACGCCAAATAAACCCTGTTCTGCGTGACCTGCTGTGGTTGTTGTGTCTCCTGCTGTGCACTATAAATTTTCCTGAGAAAAAGTTGTGGACATTTAAGCAGCATCAGTGTCTTCTTTGCATGATCCCAGAATGATACTTTGGGGGGCTCCAGCATCTGCTAGGTTTGGCTTCTTCTTCCTTTCACTGACAACAGATCGTTGCTAATATGTGTGAGGTTTGATTTACTGTGGGAAAAGATGTATAAGCATGACATAATTAGATGTCGTCTCAACAATATGACATGAACTTACTTTCAACGGAGCTTCCTGTAGTGCAGAGACATGAACAACTGCTATCACAGTAAGGGCCACAAAAATAGTGATTATTTGATGCAAGGGCCACATTATCAACATGTTTATATCAGCATATAGAAAAATTAGCATTAGCACAGGAAACAACAAAGTTTTGTGTTTTATGTTGATTTTTTTAAAAATATTTCATTTATCCTTTTGTGTATTTTTGTTGTAATTTTGTGTGGTTTTTTTTGTTTTGTTTTTTTCATTTTTGTGTAATTTTGTCATTGTTTTGTGTTTATGGAGTTATTTGTGTACATCTTTCTGTCAATTTGTATGTATGTATGTGAGTTTTTGTTGTTTGTCATTTTTGTATATTTTTGTTGTCCAGTTAATTTAGTTTTTTGTGTGTTTTTAGAATCCGTTTTCTATATTTTTGTTGTCGTTTTGGGTTTTTAGGGTCATTTTTGTGAGTTTTTGTTGTCTTTAAGGCTATTATTCTGTCATTTTGTGCATTCTTTGACTAATTTTTGTGTATTTTGTTACCCATGTGCATGTTTCTGTCAATTTCTGTCTTTGGAACAATTTTTGTGTATTTTTTGTCGTTTTGGGGTCACTTTTGTGTGTTTTTGTTGTCCTTCAATGTGTTTTTCTTTCATTTTGTTATAATTTTTGTATATTTTTGTTGACCTTTTGGCTATTTCTCTGACATGTTGCATGTTGTTCGAATCATTTTTGTGTGTTTTTGAAGTCATTTTGCACATAATTAGACAGAGGGCTGCATGTGGCCCCCGAGCCATCAGTTGCATATGTTTGCTGTGGTGTACAGTATATAAAAATGCAAACACACATATGTATTGTGTTGATGTCGTTTCTGTGCGTAACACTTGAATCACAACCTTTTGTTAATCTTCTACCTGTTCTTGTGCTTTTATGTCCAGACTGGGAACCTGAAGGCGTCCATGAGGGGTCGGGCATTGCGTACTACCTCACCACCAGTCGAAGTCCCCTGCTGCCATCCAGCCACAGTGTTACTGTGAAGGACCTGCTGCTATCCAACCTGGGACACAAAGTGAGCACGGCTCAACTTTTCTGTGAACTTTAATTGGAGTTTGTTCATCTTTTTCAGCTAGAGAGGGATTTATCAATAAAATATGTCATCCTCAGCATTATGAATCATAAAAAGCCCGTGTTCCATATTCATCTATAAAACCAAACATGGATATGATGTGACCCACACTGCAAGGTGACCTTTTCTTTCTGTGAAACCTGAAATAATGAGCCAGGCTGTACATTAATGATTAGATCGTCTTTGGCTGAGGTGGAGAAAAAAAAAGTGCTTTTAATGATAAAATTCTGTCCGTCTGCTTCACAGGCTCAACAAATCCCACAGCACAGCCTGCAGACGGTCGTACTTAACGAGGATGAAAAGAGGCTTCTGGCTAAAGAAGGGGTCAACCTGCCCAATAAGCTGCCCCTGTCCAAGGTACCAGTGGCAGAATACACACACACACGTATGTAATATCGATTAGTTCATAGTTAAGATCTACTAGTGCTCAAATGTGGTTTACTAGTGCGTGAGAGCACTTTACTAGTGAAGCAAATCCAGTCTTGCCATTGGCTTTCACAAACATTACAACCAATCATGGAGCTGGATTTGGTTTTAATCCCTCCTACTTCATTTGCATTAGGTCTACTAGTACTACTAGTGAATCCTATGGCTTTACTAGTACTACTAGTAGACTAAAAACAGTCTACTTGTACTACATGTAAGATATTTTAAGTGTACTAGTACTACTGGTAGACAAAAACAAGTTTTAGCCAAAAACCTGCACTCGTATTTTTTTTGTTTACTAGTACTACTAGTAGACTTTAATATCTTCTAGTGTCACTAGTAGACAATTTTAGCTTTACTAGTACTACTAGTTAGATTTTAGTGAACTATAGTAAACAAAAACCTAAACTAAACTAGTGAAGGTTTTTGGTGTACTAGTGCACGAGTAGACTTTACGGGTAAAGCAAAATTGTCTCCTAGTAGGTAAATTTGTGTTATTAGTAATACTAGTGGACTTAAATATGTTACTATTTAAAACTTAAAGCTTTACTAGTACTACTAGTAACACAAAATTGATTACAAGTTGATGATTTTGCTTTAATAGTAAAATCTACCAAAAACCTTTACTAGTAAAAATTGCTTACTTTACTAGTACTATTAGTATAATATCTTACTAGTGTTACTAGTAGACAATTTTAGCTCTACTAGTACTACTAGTGAGACTTTAGTGCACTAGTAGAACTAGTAAAAACTTCTTCACGCAGAATAGCAGGTACCACGTTCTGGATAATTCAGTCAAATGACTCGGTTCCACCGAGTAAAAAAGGTTTCAGAGAGGCTCTAGACATCTGCTCATAGAATATCCATGTCACATTACAGCCCGATTCAATGAGCATTAACGGAGGAGTAGTCATTTGAAAAATCGAGCCCCCGGGAGCCCCCGTGGCACATACAGAGTAATGGGCCCCATTCGTATATTGGTATGTGTCAATTATTTGGTACCACCGACTGTCACAATATTTGACTCTGGGCCCCTAATCGAATTGTGCGAGGCATAATTGTAATCTACATTGAATTACCTTTAAAACGATACATCACACCACTATGTTCCCATAAATTTGGAAACTACTGCAAATGGGGGGGGGGGGGGGGGGGGGGGGGGGGCTCATCACATTCATTCAAAGAGTATTCATACAAAAATGTATTCTGATCTAACAAGAACTAACAGTGTACTAGTGTGCAAGTAAGACTTTACTAGTAACGCAAAATCTTTGTGTTATAGTAGCATTAAAAAACATTAAGTTTTTAATAGTAACTTATTTGAGTCTACTGGTATTACTAGTAACACAAAATTGTCTACTTCATCGAATTTTCTTTACTATGACTAGTAAACTCAATGTCTCACTAGTAGTACTAATATACTGTTTCTAGTCTACCAGTAGGACCAGTAAAGCCAAACGTTTCACTAGTAATACTAGTAGACCTCATGCAAATGAGGTAGGAGGGATTAGAACCAAATCCAGCTCCCTGATTGGTTGTAAACATATGTCAGGCATCATTTGGCTTTCCCCTGACCCTTACTAGTGTATTTGTGCACTAGTTAATCAAAACTGAGTCCATGTGCTCTAAATGTGAGTACGAGTGGAGTTTATTTATAGTTTATATCTCACTGAACTCCATCACCTTTGAATCCAGATGTTTATCCATTGTTAAAGTGCTTCAGGTTTCCTCCACATCTCCTCCTGACCTAGTTTCCATCATCTATTATTTTCCTCCCACGTCTCCATCTCCTTGTTTCATATCTCACATAGTTTGAAGAACGGGTTTTGAAGAAGATCCGGCGGAAAATCCGCAACAAGCGTTCGGCTCAGGAAAGTCGTAAAAAGAAGAGAGAATATGTTGACAGTTTGGAAGGAAGGTAGGAGCGTTTGGTGCATTCACTGTCATTCTCACCTCTCGAGGGTTTTATCTAAACATGTGTTGACCTTGTCTGGCTCTAAACTTTCACAGGGTGTCAATGAGTCAACGCTGAGGTATAATTAAACATTTTATGAGTCAATATGTTTCAAAGTTACTGAAAGCATTTAAAGCCCACACAATAACCTAGTTTTAATTATTATTATTATTTTTTAATAACCTTTGGTTTCAGTAATACCAGAAAAAGAAGCTGCTTTCAGAGCTGAGCCTGTACATAATAAAGATAAGGTTTAACATCCATCAAAAAACATAATTAATATAAAGAAAATCAAAACAGATACACACTTGTCAGAGGTTGTGTATTCATATATCTATACACTGATCTATGGAGGTAGATCTGTGTTTATTATTCAATTAAAAAAAAAAAAAAAAAAAAAAAAATATATATATATATATATATATATATATATATATATATATATATATATATATATATATATATATATATATTTCAATTAAAAAATTACTTCAATAAAAAAACAAACCAATTAGTTTAATCAAAAAACAATATTTTCAATCAAAAAAAAAAAGCGTTCAAACAATTTTTTGGGGTTCAAATTTTTACGGCACTTTTTTTGGATTGAAAATATTTTTTTTTTGACTGAAATATTTTGTTTTGATTGAAATGTTTTATTTTTTGATTGAATAATAAAGACACAAACTACTACCCATAATATAACCCAAATAAAAAAAAATATTCAATAAAAAAAAAAAAAAGTTTTCAACCAAAGAAAAAAAATGTTCAAATGCAATTATTTGAGTCTCAAATTTTTTATTTGCATTTAAACACTGTTTTTATTTGAAAAATATATATATTTTTGAAGAAGTAAACTTTTTTCTGATTGAATAATAAAGATACAAATCTACCTCCAAACTGATCTACAGTATGTCCCAGAACAGGAAGCCATAATATAAATGTTATCAGAGTTTGTCCATCCATGGGTCTCCTCTACACTGATCTATGTCTAAATGTCTGGATCAGGTCTTGGACTGGGGCTGAAACTGAAAATCTGGTGTATTTGTGTGTATTTCATGCACTGGAGTGAATGTGTGTGATTGTATCATGATGTTTCTGTGAGAAGTTTCCCATCATTTATTCCCTGAGTTAATAATAATAATAATATGTCGGTGTAAGCAGGTGTTTCTGGATTACTGTGTGTTATTTCTAAAGAGTGGAGCATTGGATCTGATCTGTATAACAAAGCAATGACAGGTTGTGGCTGAACAACATGAATTAACAATAGATTTTGTTTGCTTTTGTTCACCTTGTGAATACAGGTCTTGCCTATTTTTAAATTGTTTTTGTGCTGCTTGGATTTAGCTCCAGGTTTAGGGTCTGTTGTTTGTGGAGTTTAGTTTCATGAGTTCTCTTTGTTACTGTCTGATTTTATAGCCAAAAGTTATTTGTTTAATTGGTGAAAGGTCATGATGAATGTAGTTAGAGAGTTACCCATGCTTGGTATATACAGAATATATATATATACGTATACTGTATATAGGTCCTCCACTAATAAATACAGACACTGTATAGGCAAGTAATAACATTTTATTGAAAAGACGGATTCTTTTGATATGTTTTTCATCTTTAAATTAGGGATTATGTGGGACCCACAGTAATATTGGGACTGTTATGGACACCCCCAAACCCCCCCCCCCCCCCCGTAATCATATCTGTATTCACATATTTTCACGCGCATAGAATGATCCGCTGCACGTTATAAAACATGACGAGCAGCTTCATGTGCCGATAAATGCTACGACCTGTTAAAGCTCTGTTTATATTAAACGGTAATTACGGATACCAAGCGTAGGATGCACACAGGCAACATTGGGGGCAGATAAGCGGCTAAAGCGGTCCTCGGGGTCCTCAGACAAATAGACGGTGCTGCTGATGTATGTGTTTCTCAGTTATGCAGATTAAAAAGAGAGTTTAAACAACACGGCCACGCCTTTAAGTCCAAGTGTGCAGCAATTATTACAAGGGTATTGATTAAAAAAGGAAAGAACAACAGAAAAGCCCCCGACGCTGGTTAAAACCGAGCGTAGGGGGCGCCATCACTCCATAAGGGAGCCAAATGACACCGTATGGGGCCCCTATACTCAACAGCATGGGGGTGTATGTCTATAACAGTCCCGATATTACTGTGAGTGTACAAAATTTGGCCGTGAGAGGTTAACAAATTTCAGTTTTCTGGGGGGGGGGATGCGCACAGACCTCCCTACAACACTTGCGCCGGCAGCGCTCAATCCCCCTACACTGTGCTGAGCAATTCATGTCAAAATATGGCACAAGCTGTATCCCGTAGGTTCATTAAAGACTTGATTAGATTTGAATTCCATTCAGGCAAATCAGCATTTGCCAGGAATTAAACCAGCTTTGAGCAGAGAAAGTATCAACATGGGGCCATCAATCACCAATCACCAATTATGAACCATAACAGAGTTTGATTAGAAATAATACGAGTCATGACAGAGAAAAGAGACAGAAGAAAAACACAGGAGTGCACAGTGTGGGACAGAATAACAGGATAATTGTTCATTTGAACACATGATGGATTGATCTACTTTAGATTTAATTCTTCCTCTTCTTTTTTTCTGCAGGATGTCTGCGATTAGTGATCACAACCTGGAGCTACAGAGGAAGATCCACAACCTGGAGGAAACCAACAAGTAAGAACCTAAAGGAACCGGAACAGAATAGACCTTTATTGAAAACCCCCAGAGAGGAAATTCATAATGTCTAACGTCAAATGTTGCATTTCATTAAACATTGTCAATCATTTTTAACCTTTTATGCAATAAATTTCCTTCAAATTTCTTCAATATTATGCTTATATTAATGGAGCGCACACACATACACACAGTATAAAGATATTGGAGATGTTTGGATGCAATTCATTATTCATTATTTATCAGAAATCTCATTATATGGTTCAATAATGTAAAATGATTTTTATCTCATGATATTTAATGAAATGGGCAAAGTTCACATGAATAATTAAATGGAAATAAATATAAAAATACTTATATATGTATTATATTATACAGGGCTATAATATAAGCAAAACAGGGAATCTGAAGAGCATTTTTTTTTTTTTATTTAACACTTTGAATAATAGAATAAATTACAGAAGTATTTTTACTTAACATTTACTTGTAAAAAAAAAATAAAAAAATAAAAGTCAGTGCATATAAACTAAGTTACTGCATATTTGGTATATTTTCATGCATTTAAACCTAAAAGAAATGCAGCTGGACAGAATATTTAGGTGTCATGTCATTTACCCATATACGTATATTTTTGCAAATTCAATTAAAGGTTTTTTTTATATCTAGCAATACACAACAATTGTTCAAAGCCTTATATTTACTTAGGAACTTAATTTGGTACACATTTAAAATTAATTGTGATAACATTTATCAATAGGGGCAATTCAGTGTGCAAAGATATGGGGAGCAAAAAAAAATAAGCAAGCCACAATAAAACACATAAAAGAACATAAAAAAAAAAAACAACATAAAAACATGTAGCAGTGCATTTTGAAACATGAAAAACACTGCAAAAGAAAATCATTAATTTTTCAGCTTGTTTATCACACACAGGTGTTATGCATAATTTAACCACCTCAAGCATGTAAATGAAGCTTCTATGTGTGTGTGTGTGTGTGTGTGTGTGGTTCCCTGGCGGTCAAATCCTTTTTTGCTTTGTGCTCCATTTCTATTTGTAAACTGGAGCAGGCGACTCATATTTACTCAACAGCTGATTGGTTAAACACTGCTAGGTTTGCATTCAGCAAACAACAACTGATTGCATTCAGCGTTTTATACATTTAGCATTAGCATGAAGCCTTTTCATGTTGATTGGGATTCTATGGTCACACAACTCCAATAGCAAACATGTGTTTGATTTTCTGACTCCTGCTCTATGAGTTATAATAATCCTATATTTTTACTCACTTTGTTGTTGTTGTTGTGTACACTAGTTAAAATTGTGTACACATCAACACTCTGGGCTGATTTTTGATTTTGGACCTAGGGGGCCCTAAGGAACCCCAAAAGAAAAAAAATTAAAGTCAAATATTACGACGTTTGGTGGTACCGAATTATTGGCACATACCAATATATAAATGCGGCCCATTACCCCGTATGTGTCAGGGGGCGCCAGGGGGCCCCATTTTTCAAATGACTACTCCATTAGTTGTCATTAGATCAGAATGCAGTTTGGTATGAATACTCTATGAATGAACGTGATGAGACGCTCAGAGCCCTTTTTTTAAATGGGGCCCGGTCCCCCCCCCCCCCCCCCCCCCCCCATTTCCGGTAATTTCCAAATTTATGGGAACATAGTCGTGTGATGCATTGTTTCAAAAGTAATTCAACATAGATCAGAATCAGAATCAGAATCAGAATCAGAAACAACTTTATTGACCAAGTAATGTATGTTATACACACAAGGAATTTGATTTGGTGATTATGCATCACACAATTTGATTAGGGGCCCGAGGGGCCCAGGTCAAATATTGTTGGTGGTACCGAATAATTGACACATACCAATATATGAATGGGGTCCATTACTCTGTATGTGCCACGGGGGGCACCAGGGGGGGCCTCATTTTTCAAATGACTACTCCCCCGTTAATGCTAGTTGAATCGGGCTGTAATTTGACATGGAAATTCTATGAGCAGATGTCTAGAGCCTCTTGGAGACCTTTTTTTACTCATTTGACTGAATTCTTGGGAATGTGGTACGTGCTATTCAGCGTGGAGACGTTCTCGTGGACCGTAGTTCATCAGAAGTTGTTATTTGAAGTAACAATGCTTTCATTCGTCTCTATTTGTTGCAGTGTTCTGAAAGAGCAGCTCAGTCAGCTTCAGGCTCTGGTTCCTCACAGCTCCAGTAAACCAGCAGCGCACAGAGGAGCGTGCATACTGGTGAGAGAAGAGTTCCTTCATTTACGCTATTGAGAATCAGGTTTGACTGACAAAGAAATTAGAGCTCAGAAATAAACAATATAAAATCAGTTACTATCAGCACTGAATACTAGGGGTGTGCATTGCCATGAATTATACCATATGATTCACAATCTGCATGTCACAATACAATATATCCCGATATTTCCCAATACTAAACAATACAATAATAATCAATAATAATTATTTACCACACACAATCTCAAACAAAAGTATTCTATACTTTCACTTTCTCAAATAAAATGCAGAATAGAAATATCTGAGCTTGTCACTTTGCACTAAACCTGGCAACTCTGTATTCTTAATAAACATGATCAAAAACTATTTATATTTATATAAAAATGGGGTCACGTGACTCACGACCCAAAAATGGTTGTAAACCTCTGCTATAACTGAAAGAGTTCTAATGACTGACTTGTGTTGCATAAGTTTCCTTTGAGTCCAACTACATCATCATTTTCTGTCATCACAAACTCTGCTTACATTAAATCTGTTCTTTCTCGTTCCTCATGTCCAGGTTCTGCTTCTCTCCTTCTCGTTGATCATCTCCTCAAACCTTCAGCCGGACTCTTACAGCCAGCTCAGCCAATCAGAGCACACGGAGACCAAAGGTCTGAATGGATCATTTTAATCTTCTCTCTCACACACACACACACACACACACACACACACTCATCTTTGCTTCTCCTCTGCTGCTCAGCGTGGTCCCGTTCCCTCCAATCAGTGGATGAAGTACAGAATGCTCCTCGTGCACCTTCTCCCTCAGCACTCTCCTTCACCAAAGGCTTTGAAATCCTACGAAGCTTTGCAGAGACACTACGGCCTTGGATGGAGCTTCCAACCGCAGGTTGACCCTCGTCTCATCACAGGGATCAGAACCATTGAGCTGACGGTTGTAAATGTGTAGCAACTCCAAATGATCGTTTACTGTAAATGTGTTTCAGCTTTTGTGTCTCACGGCAGACATAGACGTAAGCTACAACACGTTATTGTAAAATATTTACGTCCCTATACATGAGTGACCAAAGCAGTCGCTCATCAAGAATGTAAGTTTACATTCAGCTTTGTAAAACGTTGCTCAGAAACTTGTTGGATGATGCATTTGTTGAATTGTTGGTGTATCGTCAGGACACACACGTGAGCTGCAGAGACTTCTATGTAAATTCATAATGTATGTATTTTATTATTGAATGTAAACGTTTACTTTATCTTTGAATGTAGAAACTTAAGGTGTATTTTTTGCAAGAAAAAAAAAAGAAAAGACAAAGCCGACTTAAAACGCGCTTTGAAAACAAATTGTGTGTTTGTTGTTTGTTTTGTTCCCATAATTGTCAAGTAATGCTTTTATTTTGATGCTTCCGGTGAATTTGCATAGAAGCTAAATATTTATATTTAATATTTAGATTTAGATCTAACTTTTTGATTTAGATTTAATATTTAGATTTAGATTTAGATTTAACATTTAGATTTAACATTTTAAAATTTACATTTAACCTTTAGATTTTACATTTGGATTGAATATTTTAAAATTTTCATTTAACATTTAGCTTTATATTGAACATTTAGCTTTATATTTAACATTTAGCATTTAGATTGATATTTAACATTTATCATTTATATTTAAATTTAACATTTAGATTTAACATTTCTTATTTAGTATTTATATTTAACATTTATATTTAACATTTAGATTTAAATGTCACATTTACGTTTATATTTAAATGCATAATTTATATTTAGATTTAATATTTAACATTTAGGTTTAGAATTAACATTTAGATTTAGATTTAACATTTAGATTTAAATGTATCATTTACATTTAGATTTAATATTGAACATTTAGATTTAATATTTAACATTTAGGTTTAGAATTAACATTTAGATTTAGATTTAAATGTACATTTATATTTAACATTTAGCATTTATATTTAAATTTAACATTTAGATTTAACATTTCTTATTTAGCATTTATATTTAAATTTAACATTTAGATTTAAATGTGTCATTTACATTTATATTTAAATGTATCGTTTACATTTAGATTTAATATTTATCATTTAGGTTTAGAATTAACATTTAGATTTAACATTTAGATCGGGTCAAAAGGAACAAAAAAAAATTCCATACATTTTTTAAACGTGGTTAGTTGCTAATAGTTGTGAAAAGTTGCTGTTTAAAATCACGCCCCATAATAAACAATAAAAACATGTTTTAATCTTTATCGATTAGAGGCAGAAATTCTCTGTAGCTTATTTATGGAGCTAATGACTAATTGACTGGTTAAAAATATCATCATCCTCACATTAATTACTACATGTCTACATCCAAAGCTGTGCAGGGAAAAAAATTCTGCTTCATACTAACTGGCAACATCCATCACACGTATCATATGTTAATATTGTGCACGATACATAAACCAAGAATACATACGAGATAACTGAGCACAGCGCCGCACATATAGGAGTAATTTATATGTGAGATGTTTTTTAAATATAGAATCCATTACTGTGGTTGGGGGTCAATTATAATTGACCCCAACCCTAATTGTAATTAATTGATAATTAATTACAATTATGGCGTAATTATAATTGTAATTTTAAGAAACTGTTGCTGTTGTAATATTGATTAAAATGTAATTGAGTTCAGATAATTGACTGTAATTGTCATGAAAATTCAATAAAAATTGTCATTTATATTCAATGCAAAGCTGACTCAGACTCCCACACCAAAAATATTAAAACCTATATTTTCATTGATTAGGAAACCTAACAAGGTAACCAATAGATGATCAAGTTATTTATTTCAGGCTCAGTAGTTGTGATTAATTGTAACTGAACTTTAATAATTGAAAATGTAATTGACCCCAACCCTGTCTAATCAAGATCATTTCTATCATAATTTTTGTGTTTTTGTGTCATTTTGTGTGGTTTTTTTTGGTGTCATTTTGTTTGTTTTGCTGGTAAATGAGTGTTCTTTTTTATTAATCAGTATATTTTCCTCTTATTTTGTGTGTTTTTGTTGTTTTTGTGTGTTGTTGGTATCATTTCAATTATTCTCTCTGTGAAGTGTGTGTGTGTGTTTTTGGTGTCGTCTGATTGTTTCTTCTGTCGTTTTGTATGTTTCCCTGTTATTTTTGTGTATTTTGTAGTGACCTTGTGTGTTTTTCTCTCATTTAAGTGTGTCTTTGTTGTGGATGTGTTAGTGGCTGTTAGTGTGTGTGTTTCTGGTGTCATTTTGTTGTTGTTTGTCTGTTCTTTTTATTATTTAGTATATTTTTCTCTTATTTTGTGTGTTTTTGTTGTCATTTTATTAGTTGCTGGTAATTTTTAGCATTATCATCATTTTTAACTATGAAATAAACATTATAAAACCCCATATTATAAATGCTTTTCATTTTTTTTTCATTTGTATATAATGTTAATTGCTTCTCATATTTTGTCTATTTAAGTACTTGTTATTTTAGCCTTGTTTTTATTTTGCTTTTGGAAGTTAATGAAACGTAATAAAATGTAAATTTATAATAACCTAAACTCATATTTATAAATGCACACCATGAATTCCATTCATGTAATTATGATTGATCTCAAATTGTATTTTGATTCTGTATGTGTATGCACTCTTTTAACTGAGTATGTGGAGGTGAACTGTTTTAGTTCACCCTGCCCTACAGCATCCTGTCTATTCCCTAGTGTAGTTCTTCTGATCCCAGTGTTCCATTTAAATGTAAAGTTACTGTATTTTATGACCCCTCTGTTCCTTGTCCTGTATGTAATCCTGTTGTATATTGTTTTGTGACTCGCCTCGTCTTATTGTGTGAATTTATTCTCCATCAGCCTGTCTATAGGGACAACAGATGGAAACTAGCCTATGGCTCAAATCTGACATATTTACATTTGTTGTATTTTCATTGATATGTCCTGTCCCTACTTAAATAAAAAAAAATAAAAATAAAATAAATAAATACATTAGAGAAACACTGCTTCACCGTAATAATTAAAACAATATGAAATAAAATATGAAAGCAGATACAAAGAGGAAAACCAGAGAAATCTGGTGAGAGCCAATATAAACTCAATGGTTTGAAGTCACATACTGTAGCTGCTCTCGTGCGAGTGTTTTCTTGAAATAAACGTGCACATATTTTATTCATCATTAATACATTTTAGACATTTTATGTTACAGGACTAGTTCGTTGTGGTTTTTAATGTAATTTACTTCTAAGAGGAGCAACCTACACACACTTGATATTTTTCCTTTGTGGAGAAACTCAACTCAAAATTGAAAACTTGCAGATTCTTTGTGTGTATTTTACAAAAGATATTATTCTTTGCTCATATTTTACCTGTCGGGAAAATCACGCTGCCAGGGTTACATCACTGAAAGCCTGCGTCATTAATTTGGAAGAGCTTTTCACGTCTACTTGAGAAAAAGTTCTTTGTAATTTGATTTATTTTTTTTTTTTTAACACTGCATTGTTTTCTTTCAAATGGAAAAAAAAAAGAGTTCTCCAGGTTTACAGAAAAGAAAATCAAATTAAACTAGGCAAGACCTGTACTCGCACTGACCGATTCGATACGAATTGATTTGATACAGTGTAGGAACTATACCATTTGTTTCTACAGTAAAGATTTGTTGGAGATATTTTATAAAATAAAGAAGCCAATTCTAAAGTGACTAAATATTTTCTTTTCAAATATGTATAAAAGACCACATATCCCAAGCATTGTGGCTTTATATCACTGGCAAAACAAAAACAGAAGAACAAAATCACACGTCAATGTCTGGCTGATTCATTAGATGGAACTCCAGAGCCTTTACAGCCTGAGCATAGTGCATGAGAGGTAGGTAACAAAGATGCAACATTTCAATGTAAACAAGTTACACACCTATAAACAATAACCTTATAATGATGAACCCTGGTGGTCATCTCAAAATGTGGCCTCAGGTCTGGAGAGTGGAAGGACAAAGCAGCGACCACATTCTTATTTTTCTTATTATTCTCAGCTACATTGTGTTCAAGTGCTCATTTTTCTGTGAATTTTCCTGTTTTAAATGAGTTATTTGAGGTTGAAAAACAGGATTTGACGTCTTATATAATGATCAGATCGTGCGTAGTTTTATTTGTGAATAGCATAAGCAGTTACGTCGTGAAAGAAAGCTACTAGTACTAACCTCTATGATCTGATCATCTGTATACGACGTTGGTAAAATTTCCAGTGGGAAAGATACTAAAGTTCGTGGCATAGCTGGGCTGTGTAAGTCATCAGGGAAGTACTCTAAATGGGCGGGGCATGTTACCAGGGCTCCTCACGCCGGATCCTACTGTGTAGACTCTGGTTCCAAATGACGTGAAATTTGCAAGATAGAAGCGCCCCGAACGTTGAGTGGGAACAGCCACAGTGCACGCCCGTGATACCCGATCCATGACTCTACAACCGATTCATCTTGGAATTCATGGCTAATTCCTATCGATTGAGGAGCTGCTACCGATGCAGCCGTTTATCGTTCACAACCTTAGTATTTGGCAAAAATGACAACCTGTATCTGGATTTGTTGACAAGTTTGTTGTTTTTACTGATGAAATTGAAATTCATTATGCAAAAAAACCAGAAGACTGACCTTGACCTTAAATATGACCTTGAGTCAAGGTCAATGTCATATTTAAGGTCAAGGTCACACAATGAAAGAAAATGTTGTTCAATGGTACCAGTGGCCAAGATATAGGGAAAAAGTATATATCTATATTTTTTGTGACCGATCTTTTTACTGGTAGGTCGTACAGCTTCGGTCCAATTAAATAACATACTCTACTTGAGATGAGCTTTTCATAAATGTAAGCATCAAACTTGAATGGTAAACATTTGTAGAGATATGGAAAATGTAGACGTGACCTTGACCATGACCTTGACATTTTGGCTCCAAAAAAGGTCGACTGCACATCCTTGACATTGTCCCTATGAGATGACATACGTGTCATTAGTTCTACAACAAAGGAGTTGCGGAAGAAAAATAATAATAATAACTCCTATGAGAACAATTTTCAATTGCCAAATGCAATTTCCAATTCAACTCTTATCCGTTATTTTCCTGTCAGTTATTTTCCTTGTAACAAACCTATATTTGCCCATTCTAACTCAATTTGATAAGTGAGTAAAATAGAAAATAGTAAAATAATGTATTCGACTTAAAGCTGTCTGCAATCCTGTTTATAAACTCTCTTTGTTAAACTGAGTTTAAATGTTTCTTCCATTCTGAAAATATGTCAATATGTGATTTACAGTATTCAGAAAAAGGAAAGATAAGAATCAGACTCTCTGAAAATGCTGTAATACCGTAAGATCTCTGACCAATCACTGCTATTCGGTCCGATTGGAAAGAACCAATCAGGTGCCTTCATGTCTCGTCCTGTGTAATTCCCTCCAATCTCCTGTGTGCATATAAAAAGAAGAGGAGGCAGAAAATTATGCAAAAGGATGAAAAAATGCTGTGGGGTGTGTGGCTTCTGAGGGAGCGCTAGAAGAGGTGCAACGTCTATATTTGCTAGCTTTCCAACATTATGGACCATACCTTTAAGTTGTTGAAGCCTAGAAGTGAGAAACTGGACAAAAATCAGCATTAAAAGCATTCTCACACCACCCAGCATAAATAAATGAAGAGGAAGGTGTGGATTCATATCTGCAGATCGTTGAGCTGCTGTAAAAAAACCAATAATGTTCCCATCAGAATTCAACAATGGAGCTAATAAGGCCACAGCAGGCCGACGTCGATTCCTAAAATATATTATGCAAGGCTTGTGGATTATCGAGCCCTTCAACATAGTTTTAAAATTACTGACACGGATTTGCCTTTGTCCACATTTTCAGTTTTTATTTTATTTTATTATTATTTGAAATAATAATATATATTACAATATATTATTGTAATATAATATATATATATATATATATATATATATATATATATATTATATTACAATAATATATATATATATATATAATAATAATATATAATATATATATATATATATATACACACACACAGTATATATATATTATTAATATTTGCAAACAATTATCAGTCTTTTGCCTTTGCCCACATTTTCAGTTTTAATTTAATTTAATTTATTTTAATTGTAATTATTTTATTTTATTATTTGAAATCATAAAAAAAGTTTATTTTTTGAATTTACAATATATTGTATTTAATCAAAAATGAATAATCTGCTGAGACAGCTGCATCTTATCACATCATTTCTTGACTCTGGCCTTCTTCCTGCCAGACGTGTAAATAAAATCTGCATTTTTCCACTTCTTTTGGGAATTTATACAAAAATATGAAGTTGACCCCAAAAAAGAAAATCAAGCAAACATGCAAAGATCTGCAGAGACTGATGAAAAGATGGATGTGTGACAGTTTCTGTTTCAGGACATCACGCCATCATTAATGAAAAGTCATGAATAAGAAGTTATTTTATGACCTACATCCTGCAGCTGCACTTTGGTTATTCAGCAGAACAATAATCCATCACGTGCTGGAAATGTTGGACAAAGGATGTTACAGATAGAACTAAAGATAGTTTATTTTTGTATTATTTACTCTACAAAGGCACAGCTGAAAAGTCTTTTTTTAATGAAATATAATGTAGTTTTAGTCCAAATTTAGTCCTCAGAACTGCTTCAGTCAGTTTTAGTCAAATAAATGACAAGATAGTCGACTAAAATATACAGCATAAGATTCAATTCTCATTGATCAACCTAATGTTTGTAAATTATCACAAACTGATCGGATGAGATCAATGAGTAAGAGAAGACGATCATGGATTGATGGATTAGGTGTAACACTGCTCTCCCTTTTTATATCCTCCCCATAATAAAAGATTTCTTACCCTTCCTTAGGGAGGGCTGGTGATGGTCACAATTAAGCAATAAAAAAAATCAATTTATTTTATTGCAATAACAAAACATGCGTTGCTGTCTCATAATGATTGCACTTCTTGTAGTGTTGACCTATGACAGCGTGTGCAGACAAGGAAAAAATAAAATAAAATAAAATGGATTGATGCATTTCGTCCCATGTGACGATATCATAGTTTTGTTTCTATTAGTCAATGGAAATATACTTCACACATTCATATTTTTATTTTAAACATACATGTTTATTTGGTTGTGTTATTAAACAATCTTGATAATAAAGTTGAATGTTTATAGATATAAATATTCCTCTGAACAGCCTGTTCACTAGGATGATGTGCTACGCTTATGGAAGTTATGAAGAGTTTGTAGAGCTAAGTAGATGCTAATTATTATAGCAGCTTTCATTTGTATGCCAAAAAAATGAGTTATGGTTTAACCCAACTGTCATTCATAGTCATAGCGCCACCTATTGGTAAAAATAAATCATAGACATACTTGCACAGAACATTGCAGGAAAGTTTTTGATATAATCCTTGAAAATGGTCAGCTACGTCTCAACACGCGTGTGGTTGCGAGGGACCGTTCTTTCAATTTAACTTTATTTATATAGCGCAAATGGCAACAAAGTAATCTCAAAGTGATTATTCTATTCTATTATTCTACTCTATTCTATTCTATATGTTATTATGTATTTTTAAATTTGTCATAGTTCAGTTATTGTCACTTAAAAAAAAATTTCAGTCAACAAAATGAACAGTTCTAAAAAAGAAAGAACATTTAAATAAGTTTTAAAATAATAACTAAATAACCCCATATTGAAGTGATCATGTGAAAGTCTAACATTCAAGTTTATTGTAAAAAAAATTGTGTTTTGTTGTGTACAAATGTTGTGATGTTTGATTCTAAACCAAATCCTTACATTTTATTATTCTTTTTTAACTCTAACTTTTGGTTTGTGTAGTCCTGATATCCAGCCTGTGAATGATAAATCTAAATTCTACTACAATTGCAACAATGCACTATATTTTCTGAGGTTATTTATCATGAACCATCACTGATAAATAACTACACATTACTGCACAGCCTTGTGTGGGTCCATTTATTGATTCATTCTGTTCCATTGTGTAGAATAGATAGTAATGATTACAATTCACAATAATTCATGTCATTTACACAAGGACGAGATAGAGATTCAGGTTGACATGGAGCCTTTAATGGCTGAAGCAGTGCAGCGAGGTTAAACTATATTATACTCATTTCAGGAATGTAATCAAAATCAATAGTAATCTCATAAAGTAACAGTATCAACACCTACAGAACAGCTTCACTCACACATCTAACGAGTTTTCAAGGCAGCACAGGGAAAATGTATTTATTGGACACATTTCACAAAGTAATCCATTGCACTCCAGTATGTACTCAATAAGAAATAATCAGTGCGGCGTGTATACGACTGACATCCACAGTTCACACATTCATAAATACACAAAACAGGACACGGTGCATTCAGACTGAATGTCAGCAGCTGTGTGTGAGTCAAATGTTCTTTAGTTAACCTCACTGACATAATGCGTCCAAGCTGCAAATTATACAATATATGCTGTATATAAAGCCCGCAATGTAAACAAACAAAATGACTCCAAAAACATACACAATGACAGAAAAATACAAAAAAGGACAATAAAAAATACTCGAGAAAAATTTTTACAAAATTACAAAAATTGTGCAAAGGGACAACAAAATATACACAAATGTTCTCCAAAAAGATACAAAATGACTCCTAAAACACACAACAAAGACAAAAATAGATGAAATCAGCAAAAAAAACAAATACACAAAAAAGGCAAATTACATAAAATATAAAAACAACAATGAAATTACACAAAATAATGATGATTGAATTTATGTAGTGATTTATTCAAGGAGACTCAAAGCGTGTTGCAGAAACCATTATTCATTCACACCAATCACAGCAGTGGTGGTAAGCTACACTGACTAAAAAAGCACGCGAAAAACAAAGAAAAAAATGAATGACTCAAAAAACACAAAAAAGAGAGACAGAAACAGACGAATCCATTTTCAGACCCACGAGTTCCTGTTTTCAGGATCACGAGGACAAAAGCAGACAAAATAAACAAAATATATAAAATGATATCAAAAATACACAAAAACTTCAAAAACATTAAACAAAAGCAAAAAAGAGAAAATGATTGCATAAAAAAGACAAAATTTACAAAAACAATTCATGCAAAAATTTATGCAAAGTACACAAAATTACATTTACAAAACGTAAAATACACAAAATGACTCCAAAAATATAAAAAAAGCAAAAGAGAGAAAATTACTCCAAAGTTACAAAATTACACAAACTGAACAAAACATATACAAAATTATATCAAAAATGCACAAAAATGGAAAAACCCACAAAATAACAACAAATGTAGATAAAATGACTCCCAAAACAAAGACAAAAATCATACAAAATGAGCAAAAACATAAGAATAGATAAAACATACACAAAATAACTTCTAAAAACCTACAAAACAACAACTTAAAGACACAAAATCTTTTTTTTTTTTTTTTTTTTTTTCTAACAGAAGTGCAATCTTTTAACAGCAATGCATATTTTATTATTGCAATTAAATAAATGAATTTATTTCATTGCATAATTGTGACCATCACCAGCCCTCCCTAGGGAAGGGTAAATACTTTATTAAAGGGAGGATGTAAAAGAGAGAGGGCAGTGTTACACCAGGGTGAGGGGGGTGGGGGGGGGGGGAGTTAACAGGGAGGAGGGATACAAGATAGGAAAACGAATGGGTGGGGAATAATCAATAAGTTTCAAGTGATGTGATGTGAAATTGTGGTTGTGTATATTGTGCTTATTGTTGTGTTATCAAGCCAGTCTGGTGACCAGTGTGCGGCTTAGGAATAATGATGGTGGCTGTGAGCAGAGGAGGAAGTGAGTGGAAGTTACATAAAACAGGTATTTGGGAACAACGTGTCTATGGTTGAGCCCAGTATGAGTGTTATCCCACAGCCCGAGGCCAGTGCGTCCATGACAAATGTGATTCCAAGAGCCGCTACTGCAAAACCCATAAGCCGCCCCCGGGCCCGAAGAAGCAGTCGGGCCAGCAGAAAGAGCGAGAGATCTAGGGGCCCCCGGCGACCACCCCACGGCCAAGCAGCCCCCCGAACGCCCCCAAGGTCCCAAGCCGAGAGGCTGCCATTGCCCCCCCCATACACACCCGAAAAGCCCCCAAGGAGCCAAGGACCCAGCGCACCACGCCACCGACTCCAACCCCCAACCCCCAGGCCCCCCAGCCCCCCACCCCCCCACCACCACCCACACCCCCGCGCCCAGCCCCCCGAGGGGAGGGCCCAGAGAGCCCCCCGCCCGAGACCCCAGCGGAGGAGCCAAAGCCCACGCCCAGCAGACGACCAGAGCCACGCCGAACGGGCAGCCGGCGGGCCCCCGCCGGTGAGCCCAGAGCCAGCAAGGACCCGACCCCAGGCCAGGAGGACCCGGAATGGATGCAGCACCAGGAGCAGCCCGCCCAGGGCGAACGACCACACCCCAAGCCGCATAAGGCACCAGGGGGCCGCTGGGAGTCCCCCCGCCGGTCCCGAGGCACCCCAACCTAGCCCCCCCGGGCGCCCCAGATGCCGATGCCGCCCGCGCCACGAGCTTCAGTTCTTTAAAGCCAGGGCCCCCTCCAGAGGCCAAGCCAGACCGCCCCGCCGGGATGTGGCCCCCTAATTTAACCCCGACACTCTGCCTCACGGGGGACTGCCCAAACAGGGGCCGCACCAGAAGGTATGCAAGGGCGCGGCACGCGCCACCCGCCCCAGAAGACCCCCGCCAGGACCGGCCCGGCCAGCCGGCCAAGCACCCCGGGCCCCAGGAGCACCCCCAGGGACCAGGACCCCCCAAGGGCAAGCCCCCGGGCCAAGCCCCCCGGGACGCGCCCCCCACCCCAGCCCAGGTCCCGGCCACAGCCCAGCAGGACCGCACAGCCCCAGACGGCACAAGGCCAGCAGCCCAGGGCCCGCCGCCCCCCGGACAGCGCAAGTCACAGGGCAGCGCCCCCCGCCGGCCCGCGAGCAACCGGCGACCCCCACCGCGGGGACGGAGGCACCCCAACGGCACACATCCAGCACGGGACAGCAGCCCCCAGCCAAAGATGCCCCGGACCCACCCACCAGTCCGCAGATGGCAGGACATACCCACCAGGCGGCCGAAAGCAACCTCAACCATCGGAACAGCTAACGCCGCCCCCCCAGTAAACAGCATCATCCCGAGGCGCCAAACAACCCTGCCCCAACCCCGGTGAGGACACCAGCACCCCCCCAGCACACCCACCCCCCAAACCGGCGAGGCAGGCCGCCCCGGGCCCGCACACCGCGGGGCCCGCCCCCAAGGCCACCAGGAGACAAAGCAAGCACCAAGCCACACCCAAGGGGGAGAGGCACCCCCGCGCCCCACCCGGCCGACACAGCCCGGAAAGACCCCGCAAGGAGAGACCCCGGCAAAGCCCCCCCGAGACCCACCGCCACGCCCGACCGCACCATCTTGATGTGCTTTTACTCTATGCAGTGGCCCAGCCACCAACAGAGGGGCCAGGCCCCCACCGGAGAGGCCCAAATATGTGTGCCAACCCACCACCCTGTTATGGTGCCTCTCCATTCCCCAATGGAGAGGCACTTCCCGATCCCCTGTGTGAATGTGTGTGTTTGGTGGATGTATGGGGTGTAATTAAAAGAAGGGGGATGGAGGGGAGCGGTGCTCCCCCTCCAGCCTCTGTGGATTTATGTGTATGTGGTGTAATAGGCCGGAGGGTGTAAATGATGATACACCCTCCGGGGGGTGACATGTTGAGATGCGATTAAAATTGGAGGGATTAGTAGGGCAACTAGAGGTGGGAGGGCCGCCCCCATGCCACTACATAGTAACACAGGTGGCGGCCTCCTCCACCCCCAGCCCCACCATCCAGCCCCCCAAGGGTTGGGTATTGGTGTGTGGTGCATTTTCTGAGTGAGCCAGACCAGCTGGGAGTGGGGTGAAGTGAACATGTAGGAGGCCTGTCCAGTGTGAGCCGGGCCCGTCCGCGTGGCGGGCCACGCGAGAGGGTAGATGGTGCAGACGGGCAAGTGGCACTGCGGGCCCCGGAACAGCACAGCCGGAGACCCCCCCCCCCGGCACCCCCCCAGACCGCGCCGGCCCCGCGGAGCACGGCGACACCCCCCCACCCCCGGGCACAGCCAGGCACCAACAACATCCCCCGGCGCCCCAGGGGGCGACCCCCGCCGCCCGCCGGCCCGGAGCAACGCCACCCCGCCACCAAGGGGAGCGGCCGAGCAGGGGGGAGGCCCATGCCCGCACCAGGGCCAGCACAGGCCCACCCGGCGCCACGATACAACACTCTCCACCGGGAGGCGGCCCCGGCCCCCCCGACGAGAGAGGACGCCATCCACCGCCAAGCAGGGCCATCCCGCCAGCCACGGACCGGCAAGCCAGAGTACCGAAGCACCCCCAGCCCGGAACCGCCCCCCCACGCCAACGGCGCCAACAGAGCCCCCCCCCCCCCCACGGAGGCAATCCCCGACGACCCACGCACCGGCACGAGACACCCCCCCGACGCCAGCACACCCCGAACAACAGCGGGCCCAAGGCCACCAGCCCCGCCCCGCCCAAGGCTGCGCAGCGCCGCCACGAGCCGCGGCCGGTCCCCGGGCAGATTGCCGGAGAGCACCTCCCCGGACACGTAGCCCAAGGATCCGCCCCCGGGGCACCCCCGCCCCGGAATCGCGCCCACGGCGCCCGGTGCACCCAGCCAGCAGACCAGCCAATCCCAACGCGGATCCACCGGGCGAGGAACCACGCGCCGCGCCCCCGCACACCCGCCCAATACGACCCCCGGGGAGGCCCCATAGTACCCCTCACCCCACCCCCTAGCCATAACGTCCACACCCCGGCCATTGCGGTCGTACAAAAAGCCCCCGAGGGGGCCCCGCCTGGCTCGTCGCGCAAGCGACATCCCTAGCAAAGGTGCGCCCCAGGGAGCCAAGCCAAGGACCCGCAAGGGCCGACGGAGCAACCCACAGCCACACCCTGCCACCCAGCAACCCAGGAGGCAATCGCCGACCCCGGGCAGCAGCCACCCCCAAAGCTACCCCCACCCCGGATCCCCCCGGACCGGAGCCAAGGACCCCACCACCCCAGGCCCCCCAACGAGACCACCCCCCAGCCAACCCACCCGGCACGGCACCGCCCGTCCCCCAGGCGGGAGCCACAGCCCCCCCACCAGTGCCCCAGGCCAACGGGAGCCCCCCAAACCCAACCCCACAGGATGGCGGGCGCAAGAGCAAAGGAGGAGGAGGGGGGGGAGGACGAGACAGGGGGACAGGGAGCAAGGGGAAGGAGCGGCAGGGGAGCACGCAGGGCCCCAGCCCCAGAGACCAACCAGATGCGCATGCAAGGGGCAACGGCGCCAAATCAAACAGCCCCGGGACCCCGTGAACACCCAGAAGGAATGCACACCCGTGCTGAGGCAACAAGGCACCCCGGCAACCCACCCCAGCCATCCTGACCAAGACCACCCCAGAGGCCCAAGGCGGCCCCGGCCTACAGTTGGGCTAGTGCGTTAGTAAAGAGTGGTGCTGGCAGTCGCTTGCAGGCTAGATCATCAGGCTTTTAAAAATTTAGATTTAATGCAATTAAAAAAGGAGTCCAACGCTCCTCAAAGCACGTTATTTTTTTTTGTTTTCTGAGAGCAGACATCTTTTCCATGGAAATAAATTCTGTGAGGAGATTTTGCCATTGGTTTATGTTTAAGGATTTTTTGTCTTTCCAATTTAGTAATATTGCTTTTTTTGCTATGGCTAGTGCCGCAAGGATTGATTGTGATTGGTTTGCTGGAGGTTGAAGCATTGTCAGGTCTCCAATCAAACAGAGATTTGGAGATAAAGGAATTCTGTAGTCCAAAATGGAGGACAGTTTTTCAGTGATTAGAATCCAAAAGTGTTGAACTGGGGAGCAAAGCCATAAGGCATGTAAATAGGAATCCGCTGTATTCTGGGTGCACTGAGAGCAGATGTCTGTTGCTGAGAAGCCCATTTTATGCATTTTCTGTTGGGTAATGTGGGATCTGTGGAGGACCTTGTATTGAATTAGCTGAAGGTTTGTGTTTTTTGTCATCTTAAAAGTATTACAACAAATTTCTGCCCAGAAATCAGTGCTCGGGGTGATTGAGAGTTCGGCCTCCCACTTCGCGATTGGTAAGTAATTACAGTTAGTGTTCGAAAGCGCTCTGTATATTTTTGAGAGTTTTTTTGATTTTGTTGAGATTTTTTTCATATATATAGCCAGTTCTGGAGGTTGTAACGTAGTTAAGTCTAGTGGAGTGGTTTTCTTTATTGTCTCTGTTACTTGTAAGTACTGTAGAAAGTTACTTTTATTTATATCGAATGCTTGGGTTAGATTGTTATATGACCTGATCTTGTCATTTTCAAAAAGGTCTTGGAGATGAGTGATTCCACTCTCTTCCCATGTCTTCAGATAGAGTGGTGTTTTTTTATTTTTAAAGTCGGGGTTGTGCCAGATTGGAGAGAGTATACTAGTTTTTAATTGGCCATTTGTGATGCCCAGGGCTTTCCACCATGCAGTCAGTGTGGAGGCAATTAGTGGGTTTTTAAAGCAGTTGTGATGTTTGAGGGTCGCAGTGATAAAAGGGAGATCAGAGAGTTTAATGTGTTTGCAGTCTAACTGTTCTATTTCTAGCCAGGTGTTGTAGTATTCTTTTGGATTTAGCCATTCTGTTAAATATAGACACAAAATCTTTGTTTGGTCCTGTAATAATGCTGACATGAATGTTGCTAATGGACGGATGTGAAAGAATATAGTGACGTGAGAATGCACAGTGTTTGTTGAATCAAAGATAGAAGATAAGCCGTACTGTGTCGTCCTTTAACGTGAAACAGACAAACACAGAAATGACTTTTCATTCTGAGACGTGTCTGTTGTAATAACTACAGTAGCTGGTGAACACTGTGGTAGATCTGTGGCTCCCTGTGTGTGCACCAAGTGTGCTCCACAAAGCCGTGAGTGAGTGAGTGAGTGAGTGAGTGAGTGAGTGAGTGAGTGAGTGAGTATATAAGTGTCTGCCCTGCTGTCAGTGAGCTTCAGTGAAGGAGGAGACACCATCAGCATCAGCATCATGATGACAGATTTCAGCGTGAGATGATGCTCATTCTTTTATCATCACTTCTAGGAAGTTCTCACTGTGAATAAGAGCATCAGAACGGGCGACATGAGGTATTCTGCATCCAAAGCTGAGTGTGGAGGTTAACGTGGAAGGTTGAGGACAATCCAAGGCACCATGCAGAGCAACAGCAGCAGCAGCAGCAGCTGGTCTGGATCAGTGAGCACGCTCAGTGAGTGTGGAGGAGAAGAGGAGCATCTATCAGAGCTGGTCAGTAGGACCGGAGCAGCTTCCACCCTCCCTGCCTTCAACCTGTCCCTCAACTGCTGGCTGCACATCCTCTCCAAGGAGTCCTCCGTAGACCTCCACGGAGACAGCGCTAACCTAGCAGTAGGTTCTCTATCTCCATTAATCAAACATATTCATCATAGGACTACTCATTTCTGTCGTCATCATCTGCAGTGAAATTTATAGGAACAAAATATTAAATTATTAATTTCAATCTGAAATATTTGCATTATGCTGATGTTTTCATCAACATTTCATTCTTATTTTGGTAATGTGGTTACATATTTTCACTCTACATTCCAATGTGGCTTTAAAATGCTTAATAAACATCTTTTAAAAGTTTTAGACTTGCAATTTGTTTTGTAATTTGGCTCAAATTAAAAATATATGAATGGTTTTTCTATCACTTACCAAATGGATATTCTTATTATAGAAATAATTCATTCATGAGGGGAAAAAAAAGTCATTTATGTGGGCTTCTGTGCCAGATGGTTCTCTGTTTTAATCCAAATCTTGAGTGCATATTGATGCTCTTCAACAAACCAAAAACCTATGACAGATTAATGAAATTTAATAATTTAAAGCAGGGGTCACCAACACGGTGCCCACGGTAAACTGGGAACCTGTTCAGAACATTGCCTGCATTAGTGGGTTTAAAGTAACAGAATGTAGTGCAGCCTATGAAGTAAATACACAAAAGAGTGCAAAAACACACAAAATGACAGTAAAATGTAGAAAAATGGACTAAAATGACTCCAGAACCCCAAAAAGGATAATAAATATGTACAAAATGACTGAAAAATACACAACAGGACAACAAAAATTACTCTAAAAAACATAGGAAATGTTAATAAATTACACAAAATACAAGAAAAGTACACAAAAGTATCCAACAAAAGGACAAAATGATCCCAACAAAACAAGAAATGACAAAAAAAAGTAAAAGGCAACAAAGTTTACTCCAAAAACACAACAACACAAAGATGAGGCACAAAACACTCAAAATGAAGAAAAAATACACAAAAAGGCAACAAAGATACACAAAAATTACTCCGAAAAACACAAAACAACAACAGAAATGATTCCAAGAACACACAAGATGACAAACAAAACACTCAAAATGAACAAAAAATACACAAAAGTACAACAAAAGTAGAAAAAGATTACTCTAAAAACATGTTACAATGAAAATGCAGGAAATGACAAGAAAATGCACAAAAATACAACACAAATTACTCAAAAACCCCTTTATACTTTAAGATGTTTTTCTCCTTCTAAATGATTATGAATGTGTATTAAAGTTGCTGTTTTTCTTCCTTCTGCAGGTGCGGGTCCTCATAGCGTCGGTCTACTTGGTGGTGTGTGTTCTGGGGCTTGTGGGGAACCTCCTGGCTCTCTTTCTGCTCCACTCACGGCGAAGGCGACACCAGCATTCGTCCATCGACTGCTTCGTGATGAGCCTGGCCGTGACCGACCTGCAGTTCGTGCTCACGCTGCCCTTCTGGGCCGTGGACACCGTGATGGACTTCCGCTGGCCCTTCGGACGAGTCATGTGCAAGATCGTGAGTTCGGTGACCACCATGAACATGTACGCCAGTGTCTTCTTCCTCACCGCCATGAGCGTGACACGCTATCACTCCTTAATCACGTCACTGAAGATGGCCAACCCCAGGGTGGCCATCGCCCAGGCCAAGTGGGCCAGTTTATCTATCTGGGTGGTGTCAGTGGTGGCCACGCTGCCTCATGCTTTCTACTCCACCACAGTCCAGGTTTGTGTTTTAACCTCAAGCATCAACTCTGATTGTAGAAAGCAGTTATTTTAGTTCAGAGCCTATCAAAGCACCATATATAGGACCATATAGCACCATAACCCTGGCAGTTGACTACTCAAACAAGTCAGGAGATCAAAGTAAATTGTAAGGAGATCAAAGTAAATTGTCAGGAGATCAAAGTAAATTGTCAGGAGATCAAAGTAAACATTATTCGAAAAGAAGACAAAAAGAACTGAAATTATTATGTGGCAGTCAAAGACACATCAAAGCAATCAGCCGACACCTCTGAAGTAGACTGGCAGCTGACAGTCAAAACGTGTCAGGAGATCAAAGTAAATTTCCCAAAAAACTGTTGTCTGAATAAATGAAACTTTAACATTTTATTCAAAAAGAAACATAAAGAAATTGCTGGAATTATTAGGAGGAAGTCAAGGACACAGCAGACACCTCTGAAGAAGACTGGTAGTTGACAGTCGAAACATATCAGGAGATCAAAGTAAATTTCCCAAAAAAACTGTTGTCTGAATAAATGAAACTTTAACATATATTAATCAAGGCACCAGTTTGATCTCAAGTAGGCCAAAGATTTTAGGCAATTTTAACATGAATGTACCCTAGTTTTCACTTACACGTATAAATGAAGCACCGACAATATCCAAGCAATAAGTGACAGATATCAGTCTGTGCAAAATTTACTTAACTTTGGGACCAATTTTTATTTAATTTACTAAAGTTTTGTGGAATTCTTTGAGAAAAAGTTCTTTCATTAATTTGAGGCTAAAAGATGACCATCATTTTGTGATATAAGAACAAGAAAATGTTGAGCCCATGAAAATATTGTAGAATTTAATCAAATTTGTGTATTTGTATAGCTGAGATATCTACAACTTAATTATTTACATAGTTTACACAATGATGGGGCCAAATACAAAGTAGTTTGATCTTAAGGTGGCTGCAGATTACACATTAAACACATTAAAAATAAATGTAAATGACTTTTGTTCTAGTTTGTTCCCAGTATTCTCCGTGACATCACCTCACTATGCGAGTCACTCAAACTCCGATCATTCCATGGAAACCCCAAAATAAACATCTGTCATTGTTTTGCTGCAACTTTCAGTTCATGAAAACACCAGAAATGTGTTGGGAAGTCATTTTTGTCAGTGTTTATTGTGAAATGAAGTAAAAACCTTTCTATATACGTAATTTCAACTTTTTTACATCAATGAGGTGTACACTTTGGCTGTGTTCAAAAGGGCACAGTAACATACTTGTGCGTTCACATTAAATAGTATGAAAAGATTGAGTATGCAAGAAAAACCCAGATGTATACTATATGGGGACATTTTTTAAGTATGCACAAACAAAAGCATCTCTTCTTGTTTTCTATTAGTTTTTTCATGCTTTTGTAAATAGAGCTCTTGTTTTGAAGTTAACCGGAAGTTTTGTCAGTAGTAGATGGCGGACAATGGAATCTCCAAAATACCAGAATGAAATGTGTCTACGTGAGTTTTATGGATCAAATGAGCACATGTTGATATTCTACTTGGCCACATTTCAAATGTTTTCAGAACTTTCAAAGTAAAGGTGGAGAATTAACAGATATTTGGCCTCAGTGTGCTTCACATTTTTGTTGTTGTAGGTCCCAAATGCATCTTGGGAAACTACTATCAGTGGGAACGCTCATCATCCTAATCACTTAGTAAACAGTATATACTCTACAGTATATAGGCTGTGTTGGAAATGTCACACTATACTATACATTACACACTCAATTAGTATATAGTGGCTACTATATACTATTAGTTTGATCACATGCGCATTACCGAAAAATGCATTTTGCTAACAAAATAATAATTCATTTTTGTTTACTTTTGTTTTCAAAGTGAACGGACCTCTGACTCGTTACGTTTGTTTCCAGGTGTCTACAGACGACGAGCTGTGCTTGGTTCGCTTCTCCGACTCGGACTCGGGTCACTGGGATCCACAAGTCCTGCTTGGCCTCTACCAAACGCAGAAACTCCTTCTGGGATTTGTAGTTCCTTTAATCATCATCTCGGTGTGCTATCTGCTCCTGCTAAGGTTCATCCTGAGCCGGCGCGTCGTAGGCAGCGTGGTGAGCGACAACGTCACAGAGAGGTCAGAGGGCGAGAGAGGACGCCATCAGCGGCGCTCTAAGGTCACGCGCTCCGTCACCATCGTGGTGCTGTCCTTCTTCCTCTGCTGGCTACCCAATCAAGCCCTCACCCTGTGGGGGGTGCTCATCAAATTTGACATGGTGCCCTTCAGCAAAGCCTTCTACAACGCCCAGGCCTACGCCTTCCCGCTGACCGTGTGTCTGGCCCACGCTAACAGCTGCCTCAACCCGGTGCTCTACTGTCTGATCCGTAAAGAGTACAGAGTTGGACTCAAGAAGCTCCTGCTCAGAGTTTCTCATCTTCTTACTTTAGCTCTGAGAGGAAGGAGGGTGGAGGAAGCGCCTCCAGTCATGGGCATTATTCACCACAAAGACACCAATGTGTGATCAATTCCATCATCAACATCAGAGTTTGACATTGGGAGGGCGTTGTTTCTTGTGGTGTGGATGGTGATGACAAAAAATGTGGTGTGGAAAAAGCCTTCGGGACCAGTGACTTGTAAATAATAGGCAGTTTATTAATACAATCAAAAGTCCTAAACAAGTAACAAACAATGAAACCTGCTGAGAGCATGCTGGCCGGATCATTGCAAAACTCTGAGGCTGGTCAGGGGAAGCAAACGCATATATGCTTCAGAGGTATGTCCTCCAATCTTCAACATTAGCTCATCACCATATAAGGAATCAGCTCAGTTCTGGGTTGTTGATGTAAAGAGAAACAGTCTATTATCAAGTAAAACAGGAAAATTGAGCCTGTCGCCCCAACAGTGCAGTAATACACAGATTTGGGAAAAACAAGTCATACATCTGGAATAGCTCTTAGGTTCCCATGCCTCTGAATAACAACTAACGTCTGTGTCAACATTCTCATTGCCCCAAAAGATGTACACCTCCCCTTAACTCATTCAGTGCTATTGACGAGGTATCTCGTCATTTGCATTTTTTCACGGGGATTACTAGAAAACACCCTGGCGGAGGTCCCTCATCAATATCTAAGCTGTGGGGTGTTGTAGTGACCAACTGTGTCCTGAAGATGGCAGCAGTGCACCTTTAGATGAGAGATTAGCCACTGATGCTACCCAGCAACAGAGGAAGAAGCAGGAAAAGAAGTGAGATTATGGCGCTATGAAGTGATTTTGTGACGTATCCAGCAGCTCACAGCTCCACATACTAACACAGAACATGTGTGGACCTGAGTGGATTATTGATAATGTTGTGATCGTGAGATAAAACCATCAACTAACCGGGCCAAACGGGTCATCCCTGCGTGTCGGGGGGAGGGGGGATGTGGAGGTGGGTACAAAATACCCCCAGCCTGTGAACCAGATAGCAAAATAATTGGTGACATGTAGGAGGTAGCAGCACACCTTTGGATGAGAAATCATCCATGCTCAGCAGAGCTCAGAGGGAGAGAGGAAAGGAGTTTACGAGACAGAAAATGGCGCTACGTACGAGAGTTGACGCTCCCAGCAGCGCACACTCCGACCAGAGCAAGTGTGGAATTCATGGATAGTGTGGCGATTGTGAGATAAAACCATAAAAAAATGGGGTAAGCAGTGACACTCTGTATGTCGGGGAGGAAGAGGAAGTTGTGTGTGTACAGACTGACGGGAGAGAAAGTTGGAGGAACGCCAAAGTAAGAAATCCATTCAACTCTGACCCAGATGGATAAATAAATATAATTTTGCCATCAAAAGCCCGGTCTGTGTTTTTTTTTTTTTTAGTTTTATATAAGGAAACGATGTTCAGATGTTAGAGTTGTCACTAAAGCAAAAAAGTTTAAAAGCTTTAAAGTCACTGACAGAGTTTTTTTTTTTTAGAAAAAGGCTTTTTTCTCAGCTTTTTGAAAGTAGAGACTTTCAGAATCTGGTGTCAGATTTCAGATAGTCATAGTAGAAAATATTCTGTGGGTCTTTAAAATCAGTCAAAATACTAAAAAACGGCTGGAACTGAGGGGGGAAGAAAATGTGAGAATGGCTGGCACTGAATGAGTTAATATCAAAATAGGGTACCTCTATCTCCTTACAATTTATTATTCAAGAGGAACTTTGCAGACACAGTCTGAATGCCTGTTTTCCATCCTTACCCCCCCAACACCCCCAAATTCTGGTGAAATTACTGTTTAAACAGGGCCTCTTGTTTAACCTATAGTTTACACATATGCATCTTGCTGGAATCAATTCTTTATTGAAAAGGACTAAAGGACTATAAACCTTTAATAACACATGTTAAATGCTTTAATACACATCAAGGGTTAAATTATATGCTTTGTTTCTCTTTTGGTCTTGAAAAATAAATAAATAAACATGCAACGTCAATATTTTTAAGTGTCGGTGTTTATTTTATCTTTATTTTTTTAACTAATTCAACTAATCATATAATCAACCAATCAAAGCAAATAGCCAATAACCAACACAGGTATCGGACCCCCTGTTTAGATCCGTCCGTTCCCTGTATGACTGGAGTCAGAGCTTGGACACCATCGCTGGCAGTAAGTCGAACTGGTTTCCAGTGAGGGTTGGACTCCGCCAGGGCTGCTCTTTGCCACCGATTCTGTTCACAACTTTTATAGACAGAATTTCTAGGCGCAGCCAGGGCGTTGAGGGGGCCCGGTTTGGGGGCCTCAGGATTGCATCACTGCTTTTTGGAGATGATGTGGTCCTGTTGGCTCCATCGTGCCGTGACCTTCAACTCTCACTGGATCGGTTCACAGCTGAGTATGAAGCAGCCGAGATGAAAACCAGCCCCTCCAAATCCGAGTCCATGGTTCTTGACTGGAAAAAGGTGGAGTGCCTTCTCTGGGTTGGGATGACATAGTGCTCCAAGTGGAGGAGATCAAGTACCTCAGGGTCTTGTTCATGAGTGAGGAAAGAATGGAGCGAGAGATCGACAGGCGGATTGGTACGGAGTCTGCACCAATCCTCCGTAGTGAAGAGGGAGCTGAGCCAAAAGGCAAAACTCTTGATTCACAGGTCGATCTACGTTCCTATCCTCACCTCTGGTCATGAGCTTAGGTTAGTGAGTTTCCTCCGTAGGGTGGCTGGACCTCCCCCACAGAAAGGGTAAGAAGCTCAGTCATTCGGGAGGGGCTCAGAGTAGAGCCGCTGCTCCTCCGCATTGAGAAGAGCCAGATGAGTTGGTTTGGGCACCTAATTAGGATGGCCCCAGAACACCTCCCTAGTGAGGTGTTCTGGGGGCCACCTCCCTAGTGAGGTGTTCTGGGCACATCCCTCCGAGAGGAGACCTCGTGGAAGACCCAGGATACGCTGGGGGGACTATGTCTCTTGACTGGCCTGGGAACACCTCGAGGTCCCCCCGGAGGAGCTGGAAGAAGTGGCCAGGAAGAGGGAAGTCTGGTCTCCCTGCTAGAGATGCTGCCCCGCAACCCAGCAACAGATAAGCAGAAGAAAATGGATGGATGGATGGATGGATGGATGAGGATTGTGAAATTGTTAAAAAGCTGTTAAATTTAAATGTAAATGTTAAATCTAAATGTAAAATGTTAAATATAAATGTCACAGGTGAAACTAAATATTTAGCTAATATGCAAATTCACCAGAAGTACCAAAAGAAAAGCTCATTTAACATTTAGATAAAATAGACATTGTAATATTGTAATACATACAATACTTTTATGGGCTCAAAGTTTTCCCATGCTTATATCACATGAATGCAGTAATTCTTTATCAAAAATTATAGAAAGAAATCGACATTTTCAATAAAATCTTGCAATTTCTTACAAATAATTCCACAAAATTCCACAAGAATTGGTAAATTTTTTAAGTGAAGATCCTGCAGGGACTAATGTAAAAGATGCAAATTCACCAGAAGTATTAATATAAAAGCTAATTTAACATTTAGATTTAAGAGACTGTAATATTGTAATACATATACAAAGTTTTTACCCCCACTTAAAAGCCGTGGCCCACTTGAGATCAAACTGGTCCATATTTGGCCCCTGAACTAAAATGAGTTTGAAACCCCTGCTCTATGCTATAATATAGCTAGCCAAAAATGTTCCTGTGCTGTTTGACAAGAAATGCATGGTGCTGGTGGTGACAAAATGAAATGTTAAACCCTTTAAATAAATGTTAAATCTTAATGTTTCATCTAAATCTAAATGTTCAATCTAAATGTCATGAGTGAAACTAAATATTGAGATAATATGCAAATTCCCTGGAAGTACCAAATTAAAAGCTAATGAAACATTTAGATTTAACATTTATATTAGATTTTTATGAGAAAAGTAAATATCACAAATTTCACAAATATTGCTGTAAATCTTCCTATTATTTTTTTTAACATGGTTTGTTGCTAAATATTGTGAAAAGTTGCTGTTTATTTGAGCACACGCAGCTTTACAATCTGCGCCCAATAATCAGCGACGCCTCTTCCAACCACCCTGTGAATTCATGTCGACTGTGACATTAAATAAACCAAAAGGACAAAAGTTAATCTTCAGTGCAGTCACCGCAGCGTTGTGACGGTGAAGAAAAGCAGTCAGGGGGACAAACGCTTGACCTTTTGCAACCTTTACATTCTGAACATGGATAAGAATTTTCTGCTTCCAACACAAACATCAAATACCAGCTGAACTCTGCTGCTACATTCTGTGCCATTGTCTGCCACTCAGGCTGTAATTACCGTCACAAACTGAGGAACACGTTTACTGTGTGGGGGTTTCTACGCCAACAGGTTACCACGGAAACCTGCATCTTCCAGTTATGAATGAAAACTAATAAAACACAATCCAGAGGGCGTGATGGTTTTGTAGATTAAGCTTTATGGAACTAGTTATGGATCAATAGTAACCACAGATCAACTCGTGCTGATATCGAACGGCTTTCTCATCAAGGGACGAACGATAAACAACTATGAAATATCATCTGAGAACAGAAAAACAAGACTGGACATGACAGTGACGAGTATCTAATTGATAGTTGTTCTCTCTTCAAGTTCAAAAAACAATTATATACAATCCCACGAATGAAACGCAGAGTATGACGTGTGTTGTGCATATGCATTTCCACTGAGTTAAAAATAAAATAAAAGCATAGAAGACAAACACAAAGGGTAAAAAATGTGTGAAAGTCACTCACACGTCCTGTAAGTGTGTAAATGGAGCACGCACAACAATAATCAAACACATTCTGCTGAAAATTATGAGGGAGAAATTACAAAAACACTCCCACAAGATGAAATAATTCAACACTCTTTTAGTGAACATGTAAAAAAAAAACAAAGATATTAACAACAAATCCAATATACATCACACACATGCACAAGAAAACAAAACAAGGTAAATTCTTATCACGTGGAAGTCAAGGAAATATCAAAGGAAACATCAAAGGAAGCGATCCGCAGACGCCTCTGGCGAAGACTGGCAGTTGTCAGTCGAAACATATTAGGTGATCAAAGCGGATTTCCTGTTGTCTGAATAAATGAAACCCAAACATATTAAGTTAAAATCTCACTGTCCTGCTTTGTGTTATTTTTTATTATTATTTTATTTCTTCTAAATTTAAAGATGCTGAAACTTGTATATATATATTTTTTTTAATCAGATAAAGACAAAGTGTAGGCCTCATAGATCAACAAAACAAATATTATTTGCTAAAAAAAGATGTAAAAGGTTTAAATTGGCACTCAAAAGTTTGTTCTGATCTCCACTGTTGTCCGAAAAGTTTCAAACATTGCATCATGGGATGTGGAGTCCTTTAAACCAGAGCGAGAGGAAAACTACTAAAATAAAGCATTAAAAATATGGGGACTTTTTTTTTTAAAGGATTTTTTGGGCTCTAGTGGCCTTTATATGACAGTTGCTTGACAGGAAAGGAAGAGCAGGGAATGACACGCAGCAAAGGGTCCCGAACCGGGAATCGAACCTGGGACCGGCTGCAGGTGAGGAACTACAGCCTCCATTTATGGGGCGGGCGCTCAACCCACTACTTAAGTAGTGTATTTTTTGTTAAAAATTACTGTGTATGTAAATTTGCTGTGGCCACCGTATAATGATGATGATATGGATTAGTGTTTCTCAGTGTTTTTAGTTAAAAAAAAAAAAAAAAAAAAAAAAACACTAATAGACAAAAAATACAAAAAACACAAAAACTGACTCAGTAAACTCACAGTACTAACATAAAACGACAACAAAAATACACAAAAAATACTCCCAAAAATCCAAAATTGCAGCACGAATACACAATATGACTCCAAAAAATATATTTTACAGGAAAAATGCTTCACAATGAGCAAAACAACAACAAACAGAACTTTGTTCTTTCCTGTATTAATGCTCAGATCACTCATTATTCTAAATGCTGACATGTTGACCGTCAGATCAAACTAACACATTTTTAGGGCCCTGCTGTGATAATAGTTGCCTACCTCTGATATAGAACAACAATGACAGACACATGAAGAGCATTAATTAGTGCATCAACAGGTATGCGCTAATCACTGCTTTAATTAACATGATCTCTGCTAATCAGTAACTGTAGATGAACTGTACAGCGTGTACAACCTAGGTTTATAGATGTAAAACACATGCGCCCCCCCAGCTTTGTATTCTCACAGAGTTTCTCATGGCTGAGACTTTTTTTTTATCATGACTTAGATAAATGTCATCAAAAGTCACCAGCAGAGTGAAAAACATATCAAGGCAAGGCACATTTATTCATAGAGCACAATCAATTCTGAAAGATGTCTTTTCAAAAATATTCCCACATCTACACGGAAAACGTTCCTCCGTGGCTTATTATTAATTTCTGTCAGTGATCATTCCAGTCAGCACAAATAGCAAATAGTGACAGTAAAATGTCTTATTTTAATTATGACAGATCAAGTTTAGGTCTTTGTAATCTGGAACGTTCAAAACATGTCAATAAGAGCAGAACGCAGTGATGCAGGGTTCTTAAAGCAGAATGGAGGAGCGTGTTTGCAGTGATGAATTGCTAGTTTAACTGGTGTCACATTGTCAGGCTTCAATGCTGTCACATACTGTATAGCAGTGTTTCTCATATGGGGGTACGTGACGCGGTTACACTACAGGGGGTACTTGAGAGACTGAGGACATTTAACAAATAAAAGCATTACAAATATGGGGTTTCATTATGTTTATTTTTTGTTAAAAATGATAATCCTACTAAATATTACCAGCAACTCACAAAACAACAAAAACACACAAAATAAAATGATATATAACAGTGAATAATAAAAAGAACAAACAACAACAAAACACACAAAATGACACCAAAAACACACACACGAAGGGGGTAAGCTACGAGTCTAGATTAGCTCTTATCGCGCTAACGTCTGGGATTTAATCAGTGTGTGCTGCACTACAAAGCTTGCTTGAGCTTAATCACTATGACAACTAATGCTGAACGGCTAATCTGCTCGTGACCAGGTTTTTTTCTGGCTTGGATGTTAGCGAGTCCTAAAGCTCCGCCTCCTGACCAATCAAATTTCTTAGAAAATGACCTGCTCATTGATGGAAGATCCTGGTTGGTGCAGATCTGACAGCTGAGTTTATAAAGAATATTATTAATTATAAATGTAATCCTTTCATTTACCGATGACACCATTTAGGAAATTTATAGATTTATATCTGATGAACTGATCTACAGTCAGCTGATGAAGCCTGTGTGCGCGGACGGCTGAAGTCATTCATTCATTCATTAATTCATAATCTGGGGCTGACATTATCATCAGGAACGTACTACAGTTAAACAATGTGATCTCATCCCAGTGTGTGTAATAGAGAGTCTACCTGAATAGAAACACGTGTGTGCTGTAATAAAGTTTAACTGCAGAGCGCTGTCTGTTTATCATCCAATGGATTAATATCATAAATAATCTCACGCTGTTGAGCATTCACAGTATCAGCAACTTCCTGTCTGAGTTCTCTCATTCCTGCCTTTTCTGTAACAACAGTGTTGTCTTTGGTCTGAATTATGGATTTTAATTATTCATCATTTTAAACTTCAGTAACCTGGTCGGTACCAAGTTATGAAGTGGATCAGATCTGAGTGAGTATAAAAGCTCCGCCTCCTGCTGTGTGCTGCACTAACACTGTCATCATGGATTTATATTCATTATATTTATTTAAGATCATAAGCTGTTCCTCCATTCATTGTAAAGACACTCAGTCTGACTGTTCTCTCTATTGATTGGTCAGATGCTCCACCCCTTTCATGTGGATGTGCACATAGTGAGGCTGTAATCACTTAGCTTAAATTAGCATGTTGTGATCATAGGTGATCAATGTTTGTAGTACAGCTCCTGTCTGACAGGGAATGTTTGATTAGTTAAAGCCAGTTAACGTAGATTAATCACATCTAGATTCATAACATAAACCCAAAGTGAGAGAAAAATAATTGATTAGAAAACTGAAAATACAAAGATCAGTCTTGGTCCCACATTAGGAGGGAGATGACCGTAAAGTATAAGAACTAGAGAAATAAATCTATTCAGGAGGCACTAAATTTTGTTTTATTCCACTTATTTATGAAGTTAGATTCTTTAAAATGTGTGTTATCACTCATTCATTCCATCTTTGTGCTTTTTACATAATTCTGAGCAAAATGTTATAGTAAGAAAAGAAGGTACTTGGATTGAAAAGGAAGAAAAAGGGGGTACTAAGTTTGAGAACCACTGATCTATAGTGTAAATGTATTAGTGTGAGAATCCTTAGAGTTTGGACATGAAGTATCTTTGGGTTTCTTCTTAGTTTGACCTTCAAAAGGTGATAGTTTCCAACCTTGAGTTGGAGCTAAAGTATTTGGGCATTGTAAAACAAGAGATTGGATGTGTTCTAGGTGCTTTGTTAGCAGATCAAAAGAAGCTGGATTAAATTAGAATCACATTCTTTATTTTCTGCTACACTGAACCTCCAACAGCTCGCTCTCATTTACGCTTGAGCTGACTTACTTTTAATGAATAACATCTGAAAACATCTCTATTTCCTTGTCTCTAATGCAGACGTGGGTCGTATGTGGCCCTCGGTCTGATTTTCACTCAGTAAAGGCACAAGGACTCTGAAGATTACAGAAAAATACACAAAGTTACTCCAGAAACACACACACATCTACAAAATAACTTAAAAATAACAAGATATATATAATTCCAAAGACAATAGAGTTAATTTGTGTATTTCTTTGTCATTTTGTCTATTTTTTGTTGTTGTTGCTCATTTTGTGTTATTTGTATGAGTTTTGGAGGTCATTTTGAGTATTTTTCTTGTCTTTTTGTGTTTTTTGATTCACTTTGTGTATTTTTGTTTTTTAAGGAATTTTTGTTGTCATACTGTTTATTTTTTAGCTCATTTTGTGTATTTATGTTTCTATTTTGTGAATCATGTATTTTTGTTTTTTAAGGCATTGTCACTTTTCAATAATTTTTTTGCTCATTTTATGTATTTTTGTCTGTTTTGTCACTCATTTTGTGTATGTTGTTTTGTGTTTAAATAAGGTAAATTTCAGGAAATCCAAATCAATTTCCTGAAAAAAAGTCTGAACAAATTATACCTCAACATATCTATCTATCTATCGATAAAGCAAGGAACCTCTGTCTGTGTCTCAAATATCTCAGCATATCAGGATCAGACTGACCTGAGAGTTTCAACATGGCTGCTGCTTGGTTTAAGGGTGTGCAACGTTGTTTGAACCGCAATGATACCATTCATGAATTCTTTCATAAATTTGTCTTAAATGCAGCTTTGCAGAACAGCTCAATGTTGACAGGTAGTCATGGTAAAACAGGATAAGTTGGAATGACAGGTGGTCATTGTAACTCAGTATAAGTTGAAAGTTGCGTAGAGTCTACAGGAGTGACTGCACAAAGGGATTTTAAAAACGACTGAAGTGGCTCTAATATCCTAAAAAACACCCCGTAAATATTGACCAGCAGGTGTCCTCAGTCAGCAACGATTGTAACTAAGGTGAATAATAAAAAATTGCGTGTGTGTAATTCAGAATTAAATTTGCATTAGGAATTAGTTTAAAGAGGATTTAACTTTTATTCTGAATTAAAGCTCCCATGTAAACCATCGATGAAAAAACTACTCAACCTCCCACTTTTCTATAGCAACTCATACTTCCAACAGGCACTGCACTAGCTATTAAAAAAATGACGGTAGAAGACACACACTACATTTATCACAAAGGCCTTGTGCAGAATTCAAAATCATTCAACAGATTTATTGTCAAAACAGAAATATGTTTAAAAAACTGAATTGAGTCTCAGTGAACGAGTAAAAATATCTAAAAGAGACAATTTTACTAAAAAACAAGCAACCTGAGTTTATTTATGGACCCAAATGTGAGCCAATCCACACATTTTACCTCAAAACTACTCAAGTCATCAGTTTATTCAGTGCACACCATCTACAGTAACTGTTGGTCCACAAACTTTATTCTTTTTGCCACATTTTAATAAAAAAACAATGAATAATGCCTTTCTCCTACACATCACCACTGTATTCCCGTATGCTCTCGGGGATTCGGAGTGCTTGGCGTGATGGAGGTATCTGTTTGATGTCAGTGTAAAAGGAAGTGTCTTAAAACCACCAGAGAACCAGCGTTCTTTTTTCCAGAGGATGCATGTTGTTACAGGACAAATCACCGGAGGCTATTTCTCCTCTTTCAACTCCAGCTTTTCCCTCTTCACCGACACAGCCTCCCGCTCCTCAGTGCTCTTATCGTTCTCCAGCTCTGATGCGTCTCTTTTTCTCTCCTCCTTGACGGCCTTTTTCACTTTCCTCTGGGCAGTAACGGGTTTGATGACTGTGGTGGAATCGAGGGGAGCTGTAGAGCTCTCACAGATAGTCGGTCCTTCCCATTTCGGAATTTCCAGTCCGAGTAGATCTAAGAGCGGCTTCATGACTTCATCCACGTAACCATGGATACGCAGGTGTGCATGCTTGTCCTGGAAGAGTGAGTGGATAATGGCTAGCTTAGTCGTAGTTGTTCTCTGCATAAAGGTTTCCAAATAGTAGGGCTGCACACACAGATGGCCGACGACGATTGAATCAAACTCACGTGTTTGGTGGGCTGCAGGTTGACAATGGCCACTTTGCCTCCCTTACGCTTGGTGATCAGTGGGAGGTCTCCGCTGGGTTTGATTTGTAAGGATGTTCCTAACGTCAGAGCCAGGTCTGCTCGTCTGTGTACGGAGGATAATTCACACTTTTATTTGTACAATGAGGGTGATTTCAATCACGCGTTAAACACACCTCTTTTCCCTGACTTAGGAGTTAAATGAAAATTAAATCATCAAATCAACTCAACTTTTATTTATAGAGCACATTTAAAACAACCAGAGTTGACCAAAGTGCTTCACACAAACAATGATTAAGAATAATGCAAAAGTACAAAAACACAGAGAAAGTAGATGAAAAAAAAAAATAAAGATTTTGTGATCACATTGAATGTTTCACTCCAATAGAAAACAATGGGATGTTTACAGGCAGTGGGGCCGTGTGACATCATCAATCACGTGATTTCAAGATGGAGGAACACAGGTTCTAAAACTGTAAAGTAGTCCTATTTTTAAAAGTTATTAAAATTAAAATAAATAATAAATAATGTGTTTTGTTAGACATAAATCTTCTAATAAGTATATTTCAAAGATTTTAGCCCACATTTGTAAAAACAGTGCAGGATCCCTTTAAAAAGGAGAGCCCACTCTACAAATGAAAACTTAATGGGAGCATTAACAGTTCCATCACACACACACTATTTTGCATCATTAGAAACAAGTTCAGCAGACACTAACCTCCCCAATCTAATCCATCTCCAACAGGAAGCTCATCTCTAATACAGCACACTTTGGATTACATTTTATTTCGTATTTCCTCTTAGACAAGTTCATTAGTGAAGATTTGTGATGTCAAGACGAATTCCATCTCGTAAATTACGTGTCAATTGGGCTCACGTTACACATCAGTCATTGCTGAGGACCTGCATTCCCTTTATATGGAATTGATGGATGGAGGAGGGGAGCTTTTGTGCCTGAGGGATCGAATGCAAATGCTGATGCTTTCTGTCATCATGTCTTAATGAGAAACTCTGCACGGAATGAGATAAAAAACAGGAGGAAAGTGGAGTTGGACTGTTGGATCGTCCCTGGTATAATCCATGTGTTTTTACCAAAAATGTAAGATGAATTTGATTCATCATTATTAGACATTACTGCAGCATGAGACGCACTGATCCATCCAGGGACAAAATAATGACAAAAAGTATTTTTTAGATTCTCCAAATTAGAACCCTGCATTTGTTTCCATATCTTGACAAATTATTTGGTTCCAAACGTTATGCAAATTAATTAATATCTACAGGTTGCACAACACATTTGAAAATTTCTCCATACACCACGTGTCAACCTCAAGGCCCAGGGGCCAAATACGGCCCTTTAGAGCATCCAATTTGGCCCACAGAAGACAGTAGAAATGAATTATTGCATAAATTAACAAATAATTCAGTTGTAGGTATCTCATATTCTCAAATTCAATTAAACTCCACAATATTTTTATGAACTTGAAGTGTTCCCACACTTATATCACATGGATGCTGTAATTTTTTATTATGGAAAAAAAATCAAAATTAAAAAAAAAAAACCTTGCAATTTCACACGATTAATTCCACAAAATTCCACAAAAATTGATTACAAAATCACATTTTTTTAAGTGAAGATCCTACAGGGACTGATGCTGAAAACTACAGCACAATAATGTTAAAATGGATCTTTTTTATCCTAACCCTAAAATCTGTGGCCCACTTGAGATCAAACTAATCCATTTGGCCCCTGAACTAATATTAGTTTGACACCCTTGTTCTGTACTATAACATAGCGAGCAAATAAAAAAGGCTTATTGGAATAATTTGTAGTTTTGTTCTGCAAAAACAAACATAAACTTGCGTAAAAATGTTACTTAGAAAGTCCAGCAAGCAACTGTGGCTGTTGTTCATAATCTGTTTGATTAGGAGCATCACAACGCTTTGGTGGAATCTCTGAACCTTCCTTTACTGTAATGATATAGATGTATAATGTATATATCATTAATCAATCTGCAGGAAACATTGAACAGCTTATTATTATATCCTTTATTTAACCAGGTAGAAGCCTCATTAATATTAGAAATCTCTTTTTCAAGAGGGACTGGCATGGCAGCAGCAGACAAAGTTACAACAATAAATATATTCATACATCAGTACATAAAAAACCAGCAGTTCTGGAGACATTAAATCTGTGTATCATTCGTTTTTCATTATGTAACAAAAACATGAAAAACGAAATAAAAAACACTCATTATTTGATATTTGTTTCCAAAACCAAAATGAAAAAACAGAAAATGCCTTGTTTTTCAAATTCAAGCTCTTTTGCTTTGGTACAGAAAACGAAAAACGGAAAACGAACACCTTTATTCGTTTTCTCCATTACCGATTTGCCAAAGTACGTGACCCGGAAGCGAATCGTTACACATTTAGAAGTCTCTAAATCTTCCTAAATGTCCGTGATGAGGTTTTGTGTTCAACACCAGCTAAAGAGAAAAGGACACGTTTCTGATTCACAGTTGGAAGCAGCGATCTTATCATGTCGAACTGCTGTTAGCGTCAGATGAGAGTACACTTCCTGGTCACGTACTTTGGCCAATCGGTAATGGAGAAAATTAATAAAGGTGTTAGTTTTCCATTTTTTATTTTCTGTACCAAAGCAAAAGACCTTGAATTTGAAAAACAAGGCATTTTCTGTTTTTTCAAACACATCAAATAACGGGTGTTTTTTTTTTCGTTTTTCATGTTTTTGTTACATAATGAAAAACTAATGATACATGAAGTACATTAACTCAAAACAAGATGACAAGTCGTCAGAATGAAAAACAGTCACATTGTCCAAGACTAGCTCTTTAACAAAGATTTAAATTATCCAACAGTGACCAGATCTGTTAGTTTCATGTAAATCTGGAAACTGGTCCATGAAGAGGGGGCGGCATATTTAAAGGCATCCAGTTCTGTTCTGACTCTGGGAACAACCATTTTAATAAAATCCTGCCACCTCTGAAACGCAATTTGCTTTAGAAATGGAGAAAGCGGGGTGGTGTTTAGCTCAGTGGGTTGAGCGCCCGCCCCATAAATGGAGGCTGTAGTTCCTCACCTGCAGCCGGTCCCAGGTTCGATTCCCGGCTTGGGACCCTTTGCTGCGTGTCATTCCCTGCTCTCCCTTTCCTGTCAAGCAACTGTCATATAAAGGCCACTAGAGCCCAAAAAAATCCTTTAAAAAAAAAAAAAAGAAATGGAGAAAGCATTCTGTCTCTGTTTCTTTTTCTCTCTTTATTTAAAATCAGGCCTCAACATGCATGTTTTGGGACAATATCACACATTTACATTAGTGCTGGGACTCTATTGCATTAATCGCGATTAATTAATTACAGAACAAATAACACACTAACGGGTTATTTTGTTAAGAAAAGTCTTTTTTTTACGGTGGCTGAATTTTTGTTGCATCACTAGCTGTGGTTCCATTACACTTGGAAATGAGCAAAATCTAAATAGTTCAATAAAAAAAACAATCAAATATCACTAAAAAGTTTAGATACTTTCATGAGGAGAAATTTCAGACGTTTTGATATTGAAATGTGTCGCAAAAGCGTGATGGAAACACTTTTTCTGCAATTACACGTCACAGAATGTCACATGACCACATGGCGCGGTACGTGTGGACAGAAGAGGAGATTGGGACATTTCTTAGAATTAGACTTTAAAACTATTAGTGCCACATTAGACGTGAAACAATAAAGGAATACGGAGAGTTAAAAAGTTCTGAGTGTTCGTCTTTTGGCAACAAAGTCTCACGGGATGAGATTTCACGGGAGTTACGAGGTTCCTGCCCGAAACACGTTCAAAGCGCGATTATACTTTGTTCACATTTAGAAATTTCGCTTTTATTTTGCGAAAATCTGTAATGGAAACCCAGCGAATATGGTTACTGTTAGTCTGACTCACCTGCTCGCATCTTCAGCTCTGTTCAAGTCTCGGTCAGGAAGAGCGTCCTCCCAGTCCAGTATGGTGCTGATCAGCTTCCCTCTTTAAAAACAAGAAAAGTGAATAAAAGGCGACCAAATGTTTCCTTTTTGAATAGCGTGAGTCACCTGCAGGCTCGTAATCCTCTGGAACGAACCACCTCACAATAACGTCCTGTGGGCTTCAGTCCCATCACCCCGATCACCTTTTCTCTGACGTACTGTCTGAACATTCACAAACATTAAAGTACAAAAACAGACATTTATTTATGATTGAATATATTTATAAATCAGTAATTTTACTTTTTAAAAGTAAAATTTTAAAAGAAAAGTCATTTGTTACATTTCTACACCCAACCAATCCTGAGTTAATTATTATTTTTGTTTAAAAATGATCAACGAATGTTATGAAACTACAAAAAAATCAAATAACCAGAAAACAATCAAATGTGTCACATCATAGCTGACCAATTAGATTAAACGTTATGCATCAAATCATAGTAGACCAATCAGATTAAACGTAACGTATTACATCATAGCCGACCAATCAGATTTAACGTAATGTATCACATCATTTTTTGTAGCTTTCACTTTAAATACCATTTAATTGAGCTACTTTTTACTTATACTTGTGTGTTTTTTATGAATGACATTTGTGTGTGTTTTAGGTAAAACAATGTGTGTGTGATCATACCTGCCACACTTCTCACACTCCTCCACAAACATGTTTCCATGAAGTTCTGACAGCAGGTCCCTGAAAGCAGAAGAGGAAACATAAATCATATTAGGAGTCAGATTTTATCTCTACAAAGGCTCATATCACAAGATTATGAATTATTATTTATTGGGACGTGTTGCAGTTTGATTTAAATCACTTTTTTAAGTGTAGTTTATATATCGCCCTGGTGATGTCAAAGGAAATACTTGCAAAAACAACAAAGAAAACAGACCAAATTCTGTCCAATTGCATTTCTTTTAGTTAAAAAATTGTTTAAATGCATAAAAAAAATGTATACACATATGTAGTAAATTAGTGTATATATATGCTCACTTTGATTTATTTTTATTTTACTTACTAAGCTACTGCATTTATTCAAAGATAGAAAATATAGTGTGGTGCGACCATCTGGCCATGACTGCTGTTTTGAAAAAAATCTTTAAAATTACACTGAATCTAGTTATAGTCTTGTATAAGATTTCAAAGTATTTCTGTATTTATTTCTTTTAAAATAATAACTCAACCCTTGCCCAATGATGCACATTTCATGAAAAATCATGCAGTGAAATCCTTATAGGTCATTGACCCACATAACAAAGAAGTATAGTACATAATGCTGGTCACATAGGTCACATTAATTACCTTGTTTTTTGTTGCCTGGTCCATTTACCCAGAAAGAAATAACACTATGCCATATACTGGTACATTCAAAAGACCTGTAACAATATAAGGGGTTCTTATTTGGTCTTAAAACACCCCATTGTGTGCTCCAATTCAAAAAGCAGGTGCATCACTGTGTGTGCATCTCTTATAAAGAGGGAAAAAAATTTTTGCATAATAAATGTGATGTACTAAAGTCACCTTACTTATCTACTATATTGTATATTGCTGTTACAGGGCATATTTAAGTAAAGCTTTGAGCTGCAACTAATGATTATTTTGGTCAACAAATTAATCAATTAATTCAATTTTAAAACACAGTTTATCTATAAAGTAAATTTAAACCCGCACGCACGCACACAAACACTTGTGGTGCGCACACACGAACACCTGTGGTGCCCGCACACAAACACTCTGCGCACGCACACAAACACTCGTGGTGCAGACGCACAAAAAACATGTGGTGCGCATGTACACAAATTCTGCGCATATACACAAACACTCATGATGTGTGCACACAAACATTTTTGCACGCACGCACACAAACACTTGTGTTGCGCACGCACACAAAAACTTGTGGTGCAAGCACACACAGTCTATGCACGCACACTAACACTTGTGGTGCGCACACACTAACACTCCTGATACGCTCACACACAAAAACTTGTGGTGCAAGCACACACAAACACGCTGCCCGCGCACACAAAAACTTGTGGTGCCACAAACACTCGTGGTGCACGCACACACAAAAACTCGTGCGCGTGCACCCAAAGCTCTGCAGGTGAATTAAATGGCTCTGCATCACGGACAGTGACATAAATCCCACGTCTTCAACACAGTTTACCTACTGTGTCTAATCTAATAAATGGGTGTTTAATAGGCAGCATTCAAACCACTAGCCATTTAGTATTAGAATGCAACATCAGTATGACACAGAGGGTGAAATTGATCAAATAAATAACCCAGAATAATTACATTTGTATTGGTCGAGGGGGGAAAAACAAATCAGTGACTTTGAAAGTCACTTGATTATCAGGACAAAACTGAAAAGAGCTTCAAGTCCAATAAAAATCACTGTCACTGAATTCATATGGACAGCATAACAAAAAGCTGAGGCTGGGAATAAGAGCAACAATTTACAGTAGAGTAGAAAACTTCTATAGCTGATAAAAGTCAAAGTATTGCAATAGTTTAGGAATATTTTCCATGACAAACGGGAATTCGGATATGGATTAAGTATTAATAATAAATAAATAAATAGCATTTATGGCATATATTTTGATATTAAGTGATTTATCTATTTATGTATGGCATATATCTGAAGGTATATATTTATTTATTTATAACTAATTGTGGCAGAGTTGATCCTGCATATATACTGTAACTTCATGATTCTACAATGAATGAATCTGTTGACTTCATGCAAATCTATAAAAATTATTATTTTCAGAGCTCCTCTTTTAAAGATGTTTAAGGATTCCAAACAGAAATGAGAAATTGAGAGAATAATTCAGTATGTAATGTTTAAAATATGATGTGATGGTGAGAACTGACATGAAAACCTGACCTCTTTCCTCTCACAAACCTAAAACATTGATGTCAAGGCTGTAATTTCTTACATTTATGAGTGTAGGTGGTTTAATTTTGGAGTATTTTAGCCCCGACAGACTAGCAACGTGTCTCACATGTAATCTGGCTCCAGTACAATGATCAGGTATCGACCTTAGTAGGTTTTTTCCTGATTTTTAATACAATTATTTTGCAAAGAAAGGAGGTCAAGCTGTTACGTCAGTGTCAATCTATGCAAGCTGTTCAACTAAGTTATTAAATTAATAGTGGAACGCATCAAATTCTGTTTAAAGCAACCGGATAATGTTCACAAATAACAAGCGTATTGTTTTGAATGCATCACTTTGAATTTTATGCGTATGAAATGCAACTGGGTTATCCATAAAATCCCGTCAATCTGTTTTAAAAGTTGTTTTTTTTAAAAAAACAGAAAACTGTCATTAATGAAAACTATACTTTCGCCAAAACAAGTGTTTTTTGAGTTCAAATTAAAAATCTGCATAAATTTCACATACTTTTACTTATTTTGTAGTATGGTGTTAGATAATGATTGATCAAGTGAAATCACTCAAATAGAGATCATTACAGTAGGTTTGAAAAAACGGAGCTGGCTATTATCAGGTTACATACCTTAAATATAACAATATTCTACAATTAAATAGAATAAATAAAAATAAATGCGCAAGTCGATCAGACACTGCGTCGGGGAGATATTCGCTCCACAAACACACACACAGACGTTCCTTGCTTTTATAGATAGATACATAAAAAGAAAATAAAAAAAACATGAAAAATAATATTTGTAAAACTTTGTTTTTAAAGGGATTAACTTACACATAAGAATATTCTACAAATGAATAGAATATATAAAGAACAAATTAGAAGACCGTGAAAAATAACCTCAATAAATCCAATGAAAACAAAAAGTTTTATTTTTAAAGTGCAAAATAACTAATAGTGTAACTTAAATATAAGAATATTCTACAATTTAATTAAAATGTATATATTTTTTTAAATTAGAAGACTGAAAAAACCCTCAATACTAATAAAAAAAAACAAATAATATTTTTTAGAAAGAAGAATAACACAATATGTTTACTAAATTTCACAGCAAAATCATTCTAAATAACAAAACCTTTCAATCTTAATAGAATAAATCACCTTTTGATGACTCTGTCCTATCCAGTAGAGCTTTCTATTTTCTAATGAAATTCAAAGAAGGAACCAGAGAGTTTACAGGATGATGACGTTACCTGGGGAAGCCTGATCGAACATGCAGGCCGTCCACATTCTGACTGATGAGATACTTTAGGTATCCGGCTCTCTGCAGCCCTAGGAGGGCCATGTGAGTTAGGCTTGGACGGGCATCTTCAAACGTGGTCTCAAAGTGAGGCGACTCCCCTCTTTCTTCTAACGTCCACACTCCCTTTGGACCCCTGGGGGACAAACATAGTGATGAACACATGCGGGGGGTAAAGCATTAGTTGAATTGGACAGGTTATAACACAGTAGGTGGTACAGGGGATGGTGAGTGTGTGGGGGCTTCTTGGTTATTTATTTAAAGTCCAAACATGAGGTTTCTGTCCAGATCTGCAGCAGATGTGGCGTCGCATGCAATTCCATTAATCAAAAAGGGTTTAGGATCAATAAGACGTCACTAACGTTTCTTGTTGTCAGTAAACTTAACAAGGGAAGATACCACAGGAACAATTTAAAGGATGAAAATACAATTTAGTAGAGCCAGACCGATTAATCAGTTAATTTAATTTTGTAGTGTGGAATGTTAGAAAACATTGTATTATTCTGTTTTATAATGTATTGCACTGTTTTTATTATTTTGTTTCCTTGGGTGGCCTGAAAGGTGCTTTTAAATCAAATTATTTTTTATGAATTATTATTAAAAGGCTTGATCTAGTGATATTACTCAAACAGAGGACAATAGTCAGCAATTTCTTAATTACCTTGTTAGGATTCCTTATCCATGAACATATTAGTATACACCTCGATTTCAATGTATTTGTTTAAATAGTAAAATAAGGATCAGGAGAACTGACAGGTAGTGGGAAAAGTTGATATGAAACATATTTTAATAATTGTTAACTATACATATAACTGTAACGTGGTTCCCCAGGTTTGTGTGAAATGAAATTGTCCATCCATCCATTTTCTGACCCGCTTTGTCCTATTTCAGGCTTTTATCACATTTTCATGCCAATTACAAAGTCAATTATCTGAACTCAATTATAATTCAATTACAATAGCAACATTTTTTTCAGTTATGATTACAATTATAATTACATAACAATTGTAATTAATTACCAATTACAATAACAGTTGAACCCAACCCTGACTACATCTTTTTTTCAACATCTCTAATGTTGAACCCAATGAAAATTTCACCCATATATCGGTTATTGGTTTTATAAAAACCTGCAATATCTTTTATGGGCCCTAAAAATATCAGTAGGGCTCGAAAATTGACTGTGGATAAAAGCATGAGATATTTCTCACAGAATATGGCTAAAAAAAAATATGAACGTTAAAGTGTTGAGTTGAAAAGTCTGTTGTGTTATTGACCATCAGTCACTTCTGGGTGGCTCCAGCAGTCCTGATAACACTCTCTCCATCCACCACCCTGACATCTATACCAAGCCACCTTCCCTTTATGTATGAGATGAAGGAGAAACATCCAATGGAATCTTCAAATACAGCCATAAACGGACTGGGCTGGTCTTTTACTTTCAGTCTGAACTTAAACAGCTCGATTTTTCCACCGGCAGGGATGATGATTTATCACCTCCTCAGCAAAGACCAGTTCAAACACCCATCAGCAGTGGCAGATTACTGGGGTATGTCTTATAATACATGCTTATTACCACAAAAAAGAGGCCGAGGACATGAAAGCCACAAAATATATCCTATTTATTTGTGTTTAGGTGTCACCCTGGCTATCAATTTTAACCTAATAGTTTGGATTTCCCCTCGTCTCAATCACAGATGGTTGTGGGTCGTGTGCTGTTTGAATGTAAATTACATTAGGGAGTCTGATGCGCGATTGCATTAACATTGCATTCATGATGATGTTCTACCCCAAGGTCAACACAGGCTGACTGACAGAAGGGTCGATGACTCATTTGCTTTTTAAGATTACAATTTTTGGCGTTTCGATCAACATCACGATGATCTGACGAAATGTTTGGTCCACTTGTGTTTGAATCCAGGCCTCGTGCCATCAAGGGCTGGACTTTATACGACCTTTGTTGAAGGATTCACTGACGCTGGATTAAAGGGTCCTCAGTGAAACTCAAAGGACAAATCAACTCTACTTGATGTCGTAAAGTGCATTGCTTTGTTATAAATGTGTGTTCAAGGACATTTGGATTTGCTTTGTTCATATATTGGGTTTTACACAAAAATCAATGTCTATTGCAGACATAGGCAACTGACTTCTTTTTCTTCTTCTTCTGTCCCAGTTTTTCAGCTCATGTGCTTTCAGAACCCCCGTGTTAGGTGGTCTCAGGTAGCGTGACAAGGACCACTTTCCTCTCATGTTTTTGTCCAGGCAAATAGTGTCAGTGCTGTTCTTTATGGATGGTAGCCTGACATTGTAACAGGAATCCCCATCAGAGTGGAAATAAAGTAACCTGAACCTGTGGGGAGCTTCTGCCTTCATCACACCTCCAATGCTGAGTATGGAATATGTTTTTGTTGTTGTTCTTGTTTTTATTCCAGTTTTTGAGCATATGAATTAATACATGGAATATTAATGGTGGTGTTAAAAGTACTGTTGCCCTACAGCAGTCAGCATTTAGAATAATAACCAATGTGTGCATTAATACATAAAGCAACAAAGAGGTTTTCTTTCATCCAGAGTGTTTTTGTCCTCATTTTCTGTCACTAGTACTGTTTCCAAGTTTGGTTAATGCTTTACAACAAGCATATACTGCCCCTCTCTGGTCAGACATGAGCATTACATCTTACCACTCACTTTATAATACAGAGGCAAACACTATACCTACATTGTTTTTTAAATATTTTGTTAATAAATATGTATATATACTAAATTACTCTAGTAATATAGTTGTCTTTGTTACATTTTATTTGGCATTAGTAAATAAGTATGAACATTTACAGATATTGTACATGATATGAGCGATACCGTGTTATAAAGACTATTTTGCACAATAGGTGTGCTTTCAGATTTTTACTTGTCCTTTGGTGTACCATGGGCACAAAACCACTGCACTAAGACACCATGCGCCAACAATGGGAAACCTGGCTAAATAAAAGTTATGTTTGTTTGTTTTTTAATGTCTACTGTTAATATATGGATATTAACTGTAAACAAATAACTCAAAGCTAGAGTTGCAGACATGTGGAAAGATGGATACTTCATTTATCTCCAAGGGAAATTCAGCGATGAGCTCATTCATCTCTGCTCCAACTGAGAGAGAAATGAACTGATATCACAATGAATGAGCTCGTACTGCACCGCAGGAGAGGAAAGTGTTCCGTCTGTAGCGACTTGTCCCAGGCTAAGGCCTCCTAGTAATCAACTGATCAGATATAGAGGATGGATTCTTACCTGAAATCTGGAATGCCTGTAGATGTGCTGATTCCAGCTCCAGAGTGAACAACAAAGTACTGAGATTCTTTAATCATCTCAGCGAGTGTCTCCACCTTCGCTTTGAGCTCCTCTGGGCTGTCAAACTTCTGCAAAGAACAAACAAACTATTTTAACAGAGACTAATTATACAGCGCCATTATAACCACTGACAAGCAAAAGTGTTTTTTTTAATTGATGAGAAATGTTAGTGGGTTTGAGTAGGGAACAGGAAAACAGCAATTATGATGGGTTTGAAAAAAAAATAAATGGAAATAAAAATAAATAAATACATGCAAATCTGGCACTAGAGTTAATTTGATTCCCTTTCACCCAACAGTGGTCATAATGTTATGGTTTGTATTTGTAAAAATCATACATAAATTAAAAACATACAAATGTGTGAATGACGAATAAGGATTTACAACATATTTAGTAAAATGGGCATAATATGGCAAGGTTTGCATTAATTTTATGATGGAATTAAATGAAGTAATATTTTGAAATCTTATACAGAACTATAACATAATTAAAAAGGGCACAAGATACATTTAAATATATTTAGAGTAATTTTGAAGATTTTTTCTAAGCTATAGCCATATTTGGTATTTTCTTGTGCCTTTAAACCTTATTTTAACTAAAGCAAATACAGTTGGACAGAATATTTAGGTGTCACATCATTGAACCAAATATAAAATGCATTACTAGTGTCAAACAAAGTTCTTATAATAAGTTCATTGGTGCGAAATCTGTGAATATTACGTTATGCTACGTCTCTCTGTAGCTAACATGTATGCTAACAAAACACAGCTCTTTCACGCAAACGGCTGTTCTTTACCTCCGGAAGTCCACAAACACCTTTGTCTGGGTACGGAGAGAGCCCGGCTGCGTAGTTCACAGACATGTTTACTGGATAGTTTGGTTTAATTCAATACTTTTAATCTTTAAGTGTCAGAAAATTTAGTGTTTGATCGGACAAGGAAATTTTCTACGGCGGGCTCCCGCTGATGACGTAATCATTCAGCGACGAGTTTAACAGCGGCGCCATGAAATAAAATAAAATGAAAAATAAATACATTTAATAAAAAAATAAAAAATACATTTAATAAAATAAAATAAAATAAAAATAAATTTAATGAAATTAAAAAATTTAAAAAAAAAGAAGAAAAAAAATATCCTGGCTTTTTGAATATGTAACTTCTCCTCCTTCAACATCTATAGAACTAGCTAAGCAAAAATAACATCCTAATTTTCATATTTTTCATTCGTTTTATTTGATTTTTTTTTTTTTTTTTTTTTAAATACACTGCCAAATAGTTCTGGTTATATTGTTTTCTTAAAGTGAAAATGCAGGGGAAAAATAAATGTCCCTTTTTTAAAAAGCAAACATAGGAATGTGTAACGGTAATAATTTTGAAAAGTGAATGCTTGTGACAGTAAGCTTTGTAGAAGTATGCTTAATGTGAGATGTGTTTTGTTTTTTAAGCTGGAACTGTAGAATCCAAGGTTTTTTATCATTACTAAGCAGATCTAAGCAGATCAAAAATGTACCCTGGGCTACATTTTTGGGTTTGGTAAAAATCTTTCGTTTTTGTTTTGAATAAAAAAGAATTGACACGTGTTTGTGAGTTTGTATACCATTATCATACTCATATACAAGTCTTGGTTATTCAGTGTTTTCTGATTAAACTAGCTGTAACCAAATATTGGTAAAACTAAAATCTACAATCAGATGTAAACGTGATATTCTGAGTTCAAGGCTAATCTAAAAAAAAATAATACTGTGATATTGTGAAATATGACTGATGGTTTTTGTGTAGTCATTATTGTATTTCAATCTTTAATTATACAGTTGGAAATTAGCCACAAAGACCAAAGCTGCTCCTTTTATTGTAAACAGGAACTGTCCATAAAATAATAAAGTAAACTAAACTTTACCAATATCTATGAAAATCTCTATCCATCCATTTTTTTTACGGGCACTGTGATTCGAGGCAATTTTGAAACTCTAATGAAACCAACAAAATTGTTTTTGGACAGTGGGAGAAATCTGTAATGGTTGGAAAATTTAAAAGTCCAGTGAGAGAACGTGTAAACTCAGCTAGTGCTAACAATACTGTAGTTTAAACTGGCATTAAATAAAAGTGTGTTAAGTGCTTAAAACCAATATACACTGAATTATCAGAATCTCTTTAAAACATAAAGTTTTGCTTTGTGTAAAGACAGATTGAATCAGTACAAATGTTAAAATAAAATCATTCTGCACACACAGTTGTAGATTGTTTTCAAATACATTTTTATTTTTTTTTATAACGATCCCCAAATGTTGACACACACACGCACGCACGCACGCACGCACACACACACACACAGTTGTGTGTGAATATCTGTGATAGTTTTTTGTTTTTTTTTTGGTTGTAATGTAAACCCACATTCAACACCAGAAGGAGAAAAAAATATAAAACCCATTGTTGCTCGTCTAAACTATTTTACCGATTGTGATTTTATTATCCTGAGAAATTCAGCGTGGTGTTACAATTAAACTGAAAACAATCAATATTGATGATGGCTAAAAAAATATACACACAATGAAAAACGCCCAGATTCTCTCAACGTAACGTCCAAAAAACCTGCCCCATGTCCCACATGCACAAAGAGCGGTAAAATCTCAGCGGCTTCTTTTTGTTTCCCTTTCAGGGTCCAATGGAAAAAGAAAAAACCTACTTAAAACCTTTTCCCAATTATAATTTCTTCACCTATATAAATCAGTTGTGTGGATAAATGTCCAAACAAATGAAGAAAACACTAAATAAAAAGACTTGAAACCTTAAAACAAAAAGTACAACAAACACTTATCAAAATGCTTTGGGCTTTCCTTTACACGCTGCCCCAGGTCTTTGGGTCCATCAGGTAGCTCTGAGAGGCCCCCCCCGTCCTCGCAACCGCCCCCCGATGAATACAAGTTAAATCAAATAATTAGTTCAGTCCCCAATTCTCATAAAATATAATAATCACTCTTACGTAACTCCCTAATCTCAGCTACTTCAAAAAAGAAAAACACTCCTAAATGACAGAAACGCGTCCAACGAGAACCAGGAAAAAAACACAGCAAAAATCCCATCATTGGTCCTCCATCGTCACGGCGAGTCTTCTTTGTGTCACGGATTGCGATGAAGGTTTAAAACTGAAGAGAAGACGAGAAGCTTTGCAGAGATGTTCTGAGCATGCATGATAACTTTTTGAAAAACCACATTCAGGCAGCAGTTCCAAACAGAGAGAGAGAGAGAGCTGGACGATGTGGTATCCCCTCAAAGTAAGGTTCTAAGGTGACGATGATGGAGAAACTGTAAAAGAAGTGATTTTTTTGAGTGTGCTGGTGCAAATCCTACCAGTTTTGACCTTGCTGCTACGAGGCGGTCAGTGTCTGCCTCACAGACGAGACAAAAGCTCTGTTATTAGTTGATTGGAGGAAAGCTTCAAATCGCTCTTGGTTGGACACCAAGATTATCTGGCAACCCGGGAGTTGGAAAAAAGGAGTTGCGTGTAAACCATCTTGATCGGCCATTTCTTATTTTTTTGCAGCATGTCACGACTCCTCGTTGCCCGAGTCGTCCTCGTCGTCCTCGTCGTAGCAGCATTCGCTGTTGTCGTCGTCCACGTCATCGTCGTCGTCGTAATAGTCATAGAAAATGTCGGAGCCTTCGTCCGGGGCTGGGATACGTGTGCGCACGCAGTACTCGGCCAACGTGGTGGGGACTTTGACGCCGTCGCGGTCCGCTTCTGCCTTAGTGGCCACCACTTGTTTCCTGAGGAAAAACAAAGGTTACACCAGGGTTCCTACAGCTTCAGTTAAACTCAATTCAAGACTTTTTAAGACTTTTCATTGCCATTTGAAATTAAATTTAAGACCAACTTCACATTAAAAACAATTGGGGAAAAAAAATGCTGCACAATTTCCATTTTTCACAGCGTCTAGTGCAGACGTGCAACTGGCGGCCCCCAAAGTAAACACACAAAATACACAAAATTATAATAAAATACACCAAAAAACAGACTAAATTAATCAAAATCACTCAAAACACAAAAGGTGAAGACAAAAATAGCCAGAAATCTATAAAACAACAACAAAAATACAATGAATAAAAACCATTAAGGCAAGCATACACTGTGCAATTTTTGGCCCATTTTGAGCAGATTTTTGACTTGTGCGTCTATTTTGGGATCTGGCCAAGTCTCTACTAAATCGCATGTTGTGCATTGTGTAGAATACATGGGGTCACAAGAAGCGATTAACACCTCACGACCAGCAATCGTACGGTCGTAAGGAAATCAAACATGTTTGAAATCCCGTCGCTCCTCGTGAGGGTATCACTGTGGAAGCAGAGCCACGGACCGGCTTACCTCAAACTCTCACACTGCACATGCACGAACACCGCAGGACAACTGCAAAACTGACGGACTGTACTGCCCACGTCAGTCCAGCCAGTTCCTGGACCATCATATTGCAGCCTTTTCTTTTTTTAAAGCTATTTCTTTCTAATGTTTCTCTCAACTTCTGGGTTCTTCTGTTTTAATGGCAACGTTTCAGAGTTCTTCTCCTTGTTCTAATTTGTACTTTGCATTTCCAGACCAAGACCCCGACATGTCGTGTATGGACGTGCAGTGTGAGCAGTCAGATCGTGTCAGAGTGTCCCCCGTTTGTGTTTCATTTTCTCATGTTACCGGTGCGCTGATCTGATGTTGACATTAACAGTTGTTTGTTAATAAAATTGGTGTTTACCACTAAAACAAACATTTCTTTAAGGAAAAAAAATGAGGTTTTCACTGTTGGCTCAGACAAGAAAATGCGGCCAGATCTGCACTCCAACTGTGACGGTTATTTATTTACTCTCCGTTCAAGTGACTGTTTACTGTAAGACCTGTGCACATGCCTCTGCGTACATCTGTGGAACCAAACAGTAGTTTAGTCCACTGTGCTCGTTTTCTTTCAGTCTCCAAGACTTCTTCTTCTCATTTCTTTTTTATTTCTGGTATTGGAACGTCTCTCCAAGCCGTAGAGAACACACACTAGCATCATTTGACATCACATCTGTATAACTGCACGGGGAAATCGGCCCCATAACAGTAGAACACAATGTATCACAAAATCTGTTCAAGGCAATAGGTAGAAATGTGTGTGAACTCATTCTCTTTGGTTTAGAACGCTTCATCACCCATTAGCATTCAAAGAAGTAAAATGAATATTTATTTTTTCACAAATCCTGCCTTATGCTCCTTTATGTAAAGCCATTAAGAAATATCTTTGTTGTACAGGCAATTTCCGTTAAATTTACATTTCCCCATGTTGTTAAAAGTTCCGTCAAGCATGACGCACATCTGCAGAGATGAACAGCAATCAGTTCCTCTGTCATGATTGAGTGATGTTATGGTAAATTATATATAAAACAAATGTCGCCATTTACTTTAAGATGGGAGACTAATTACAATCGTGAAGTCATACTTTTTGTTACAATTTAAGACTTTTGAAACATTGATTTAAGACATTTTAATGACGATAAAGGCCTTATTTTTAGATTCATGAATCTAATGCCTTTTAAGGCTTTTTAAGGATCAGCGGGAACCCTGTACACATCAACACAAATGTAGAAAAACTGCTTACGTCACATTTCTCGTACCTGATTATCTCGGCGTATTCCCGGTCCTTGCCTTTGCTGTCCCTCCATTTGCGGTACATGACGGAGGCGTCCACGTTAGCAGGAGAGGAGGTGTTGGGTTCGTTCAGCAGGGAAATGACGCTCAGCAAAATAGTCCTGCACACAAACACACAAAACACATTATTTTCAGCTTTTTTGCAACATAATCTTGTCCAAGTAACGGAACATTTGCAGCTGGATACACAATGGACGTGCATCTGTCCGTCCTTTCCGTTGAGGACGTGGAAGATGTCTACATGATATTAATTATGGTAGCAGGTATGCGGCTGATTGGAGCTGGCAGTTATCTGACTTATCACAAAGTCTGGATTACTTCGGCAGATGTTTTGGGAAGGCTGCCAGTCATTTCTGATGGATTGGGCAGGACTCAACAGCCAGATAAATGTGATAAAAAAATTCAAAAGTAAGCAAAATGCTACTTTGGATCGACTGCGCGGGTTGGAATCTAACTTGGAGAAGTTGAATGTTCAGCATTCAAGTAAGGCGACCATATTGGATTACTGCTGAGAGATGAACTTTAGGCTGCTTGGAACATTTTAGGTGCCAGCCGGCCGAAAACAAATTCCTTATCTACATTCGGTTCCCCACAGCTAGCTGTTGAAGGCCAGTTCATCTGTTCGCCAGGATGCTGTGTCGACTGACGCTCCGTCCACTCCTCCTCCTGCTCACCCCACCAACACCACCTGGAACTTTGTTTCTGAACTCAGATCTACCCAAGGTGGTTTCACGTTATCTGCGCCTGGGCTGAACTGTGAACGGATCATGTTTCAATGCCTACTTTGGCTCCCATTCCTTCTCCCTCCCATGCAGTGGCCGCTGGCATGTTTTGTTATAATTGTTTTTTATGGGCTTATGTGCAGCCGTAAGGGAACAGAGTGTAGGATCTGCCTTTTTCCCCTCTCCTTTCCTCCTGTTTTTCCATATTTCCTCTAAGGATACAGGGCACCGCCCTTGTGGTTCTCCCACTCCTGTCCTCCCATGTTATATGTGATTGTCTTTTCATGTTTCTTGGACGAGATGTAACTGAAATGCAAATTTCCCCTTTGTGGGACGAATAAAGGATATCTCATCATCATTATTCATATTACACACATTTGGACTCGAGGAGGGACCAGGGTTTTAGCTGATGTCATTTACGGTTGATCTGAGCACTTTTAAAAACCGATGGGAGCAGCTCAGCAGCAGTATGGAAGCAACGACAGTCCCCTCGCTTCCACACAGGTGACCCCCGGTGCACAAAAACATAGACTACCTGGGTCTCCAGCGGGAGGGATTCGGACTCTACCCGGGAATGATGCAGATATCTGAGCTCTTTTGTAAAACCGATGAGAGAAGAGGTATCAAAGCGAAAAACCTTCCACACTCCTTCTCACATTGATGAGACTTGGTCTCTGAACGACAAGTTGGGACTTCCAGGGTCTCCAAGGGGAGGCGCAATTTGGACTCTACCCGGGAACGACAAACATATTCCGACTTGGGGGACAATGGCTTTCCGCTGATCTGAGCACTTTTGAAAATTGATGGGAGAAGCAGTATTATCTGTTTCCACACTCCTCACAAGCTTTGAACTTATGATTGTTATGTATTTTCTGTATTTACCTTTATTATTGCTTGTTTCTTTTTCTGACTTGTGCAGTTATTTTAACAACTTTAAAGAGTCTGAGTTTTTAAAAAGCGTTTATAAATAAAATGTATTATAATTATTATTGATGGGACAAGAGAGATTTCCGGGTGTGAAAAGGACAGTATAAGTAAATCTACAATGTCCACCGTTCACTAACCAGGGCCATGATTATTTTTATTAAGCATTTATTTAAATTCAATTTACAAATTTGAAGGAAGTGCACCTGATGGACCCTAAACAGGCCGATAAGTGAAACAGTTTGAAAAGTCAGGAAAAAACCTGAATTTTCAGCTCGTGTGCAGCATTAGCTTCAGCAGCTGACTTGGACTTTCTGTCTCAAAGACCGATACCACGTTTCCACAAAAAATGTTTCAAGAACTGAACGTTCTAACGGTAAAAATAATCTACATCTCTGTTAAACTCGCTTTCAGTTAAGGCAAATTTATCCCTCTCAACCTTTGAACGCATGCCCGAGAACTGAACAAGAGCGAGATTTCAGAGAGTGTGAAAAGGCTTATATGCAGGTGGTGCAGACTATATATATGTATATATAAATAATTAATTGGTAATGAAGAGGACGCTGTGAAAGTGATTTTAAAATGTTAGTATCATATTTTCATGGCTAAGGCACGTGTAAAATATTCAGAGTTGGTTGATGGGAATTTGCAAGTTGATGTAAATTATTGAAGCGGAGGCAGAAAGAAGAGACGACAGGGCAGGTACTCACCTCACATTCTGGGTGGGATTCCATCTCTCCGAGGGCAGCTCTCCACTCTGTGGGTCGTCCACTGGGGGATGCAGTATAGAAATGCACACGTTTCCATTCTGAAAGAGAAACACTTTACACTGTAACACAACCGTTTCATGTGTAAACAATAAACTGAGACAGAAAAACAAAAGAATTATACATGATACGATACCTCGTAAATGTTAGGATGCCACATCTTGGTGAGGAACCGGAACGTAGGAGGGGAATACGGGTAGTCCATGGGAAACTTCATCCGAGCCTATGACATAAGAGACGCATGTAAATGTTGCTAGAAAAGTTCAATCAAAAAATATTATTATATCAATGCATTCTTTGAGTCAAAAGCTGATGAAGTGCTATTGTTTCCCCCTAGTTTTTCACCTAAAATGTTATACCAAGATGAGTCATATTCATTGTGGTACTGGGTGCATGTACATCCGTTTGATTGAGCCCCGAAATAAGCAACTTATACAGCCCCCAAAATAAATGTACAAAATGACAAAAATACACAAAACAAGAGCAAGAATCCATTAAAAAAAATACAAAGAATTAGAACATTGCAGGAAAATACAGTAAAAGACAAGAGGAAAAACACAGAAAATACGCCAAAAACAAACAAAACTACTACAAAAATGAACAAAAACAACAGTAATACACAAAATTACTCCAAAAAAAATTACAGAAAATGACAACAAAAGACAGTATGAACAAAACACAAAAAATGACTATGAAAACCCACAGTACTGACAAAAGAGCAAAACAACAACAGAAATACACAAAAATTACTCCAAAAAACGCAAAATGGCACCACAAACACTGTACACAATATGACTCCAAAAAACATATATTTTATAGTAAAAATACACAAAAGGTCAACAGAAATGCACAGAATGCTTCACAACGAGCAAGACAACAAACATACACAGAATGACAGAAAAACACACAAAATTACTATAAAAACTTTGTTCTTTACTGTATTAATGCTCAGATCGCTTATTATTCTAATGCTGACATGAATGTGGATCATGTGACCCTCAGATCAAACAAATACATGTTTTGGCCCCATTTTGGTGCCCACGTACGAAGTAATGGGCCCCATTCATATATTGGTATGTGTGAATGATTCGGTACCACCAACTGTCGCAATATTTGATTCACAAATAAATATGAAAATGACTTTAATGTAAATTGCCAAAAAAAGGTTATTGCGCATTGCATAATTGTAATCTACATTGAATTACCTTTGAAACGACATATCACACGACTATGTTCCCATAAATTTGGAAATAACCGGAAATGGGGGGTGGTCCCCCGGGCCCCATTTAAAAAAAGGGCTCAGAGCGTCTCATCACATTCATTCATAGAGTATTCATACCAAACTGCATTCCAATCTAACGAAGGAGTAGTCATTTAAAAAACTGGACTAGAGCCCCATTTAAATATTGGTATGTGCCAATGATTCGGTACCACCAACAGTCTTAATATTGACTCGCAAAGAAATGAGAAATAGACTTTGGATTTTTTTTTTCTTCTTTCGAAAAAATTTAGCGATTTTGGTTAGGATTAGGTTATAACCCAATATTGCAACAATTTTTAGGGTTAAGTTTAGGGTAAGGTTGAGTCAGTCATGCAACTTAAACCGACCAATGACTGACTATCACGTGACCTTCTTTTTTGCTTCCCACTGTCGCCAATGCTTGTTCATGTAGATTTGTTTTTTTTATTACGAATTGTATATGTTGATATCACTTTAAGATTACTTTCGTTGTAATTTGGGCTGTATAAATAAAGTTGAATTGAATTAAATATGAATGTTGGTCCATATCGCCCAGCCCTATAATCTATATAAATATTACTAGAGGCATACATTAACAAATCACCAGGTAACATTTCTGCTTTATGTTCTTACCTTGAAATACCCCCCCTCATAGTGAGTGTTTGGGGGCCCAAAGATCGCCACTTCCCAGTTGTACAGATCAGCCTCGTCCGCCAGTGTAATTTTAAAGCCCTCGACGGGTTCCTCTTGGAGGTTCTTCATCTCCAACATTAGGGCTTTCTGTGAACTGGCGACGCGAGAAGGGTCGTGGTGCGCCATGTTAGTCCGGGGTGTCTTTACAAATAAATAGAAGAAGACCCACTTCACCGCTTCAGGAACCTGGAGACAATGAAACAGGCCAAACCTGTCAGGCTGAAACACACTCTAAAAAACCGAGCCTAACTTCGGCTGCGTTAACCCGTCGTAACTTAAATCTACGGGTTTTTTTTTTTTTTTTCAAACCAGAATTGTTAACTGTGAACTAAAAGTGGTCCTTGTAGCTTTTAGTTGCTCTACCTGGAAGAACGAGTGACGAGTGTAAGCCGTAAATCTCACCGATAGCTGTTTGGCTAGCGTGAGGCGAACTAACCCGATCAAAGAACTTCCAATGTTTACGTTTTGAGTTCTTTTTAGTCCGGATTCGAAAAATGACATAGTCCAATTAAGGCTACGGGAAAAATAATCTCCCCCGTGTGGTTCGGGGTCGCCCTCAAAGAAGACTGGGTAAAGAAAATGTTGCTGAAAGAGACCCCCTTCTCTGAAAACAGGCAATGGAATTCTGGGATGTGTGGGATTTGTAGTCCAATTATATCGGTAAACATTACATTTTCCCTTCAATATGACCACTAAATCACATGTTTACACGTAAATACGTCTTTTAATGTACGTTTATACAGTTAAACTTAAACATCATAAAAATTGGGACTATTATTTATAGTTTTTTTCATTTTAAAAGAGGTATATTAAAACTACACCAGTGCCTGTGACGTCATGAAACCGCGGGTGTTGTTTGGGTTTCTATAAGCAGCTCTGACCTATTTTTTTACTGTCACGTTATTCTATTGTAAGAATCATTTATTTGTGATATTATTTGGTTTTAAATGCTGAATTACCTTTCCAGTTAAGAAAGAAAAATCCTAACTATTATTTTCTATCTCCCACGAATCCAGTCGTGACGTCACTAACATGCGCCGTTTTACAGAGGGGATTTTTACCTGCCTGCCTTACCATGTGGAAACAAAAAATAAAATATAATATAAAGATAAATTATTATCTGTGTTGGATATTGTGTGATGTTTAACCAGTATTTTTCCTGATTACAACCTGATACATTTTATTTTTTTACAACATAAAATTTGCACTTAATTGAGTGCCAACTCGCCTTTTTCGGCCCATTCTACGGGCACTACTAGAACAATAAACAGTATCAGTAGTTATTTTGTGTTGTTTTGTTTCTCTGATCTGTTTTCTGCATAGATGTGTCTTTTTTGCATCAATAATTTCATATAACATGTGGTGCACTTTATTGTAATTGCTGATTTGTGTTCAATAAAAAAATGACGAAAGAAAAAAATAAACAGTATCGGTATCGCACTGTATCCATTGGTTGCATTTTATCAGATTTTCACTAAAACAAGGTTATTTTCGATTTGAATGAAATATGAGGTATCGTTTTCGTGGTCTGGCCTTTTGATCAAAAACAGCTGTTTTTCAACGACTTTGTGTTTATTATTGATTATTTATTAACGCCACAATTCCTGCTCACAAACTAATACACAACTATACTAAAATGTTTCCGGTAAACCATCATCTCAAGGTTGCTTTTTTTAATAAAAAAAAATAATGTATTTATTTTACCTAAATTATCATGGGGTTACAATAACGTGCTCATTCTGTGTATATTGAACACATTATTCAATATAATCAATGTAATATAGTATAATACAAGTGTTATAATAAAATATCAGTGTTTGGGGAACCAAACGTAGACCAAAGCTTACGTTGTATTTATGCGACAGACTAACACTCGGACCCCGCGCTGAGAGTAACTTCGTGATGAGTTCCAATACTCGACGTCGGTCCCGTTCTGGGTCCAAGAACCGGAGTAAAGACCGCAATGACCGGTCAAGGAAGAACCGGTCCAGCTCCCCAGAGGCGAGGAGAGGCCGGGGGAGGAAGTCGGTGAGCAGGGAGTCCAGCGGCTCAGTCTCCCGGAGCAAAGCTCAGCGCGGCGGCCGTTCAGGCTCCAGCGGGTCGGAGGGCGACCGGGGGAGAGAGGCCGGGAGACCCAGGGCTCGGTCCTCAAGGTGGGTTCTCTACCTCCACCACACCGTGGAATGTTAGACTCAGACTACATGATGATAATTATTAATGTATAAATTAACCAAATCAATTTAGAAAATGCAATGTCCGTAAATTGTTGTACAATTAATGTATCAACATTAGAGCCTGACAGATTAATAATCAGGCCGATTTTAGCTTTCGCCGATTAATTGGCATCTGTCAATTCCGGTTATAAAATGTAACTTTTCTTCCTGCGTGGAAATATTGTGGTTATATATACTTTAATTTCTGCATTATCGATTTTGAATCGGCAGCAATGTTTACAAAATGACAACACTGAGGTAAGTGCACTCATTTATTCTTTAGTTACACTTTTACCTTTATTAAAAAAATAAATGAATCTATGTTTGTTTGTAATTTGAGCAACTTTATTAACAATAATTATAATAAAATCAATTATACTCCGAAAAAATAGTTTGCCTTTTTTTTTTTTTAATTAGTCGCTTTACAGTCCTTATGTTGACTTTGTTACTTAAAAAGTTCATGATTTTAATTTAGTAGTGTTTCGCTTTTTTGTCATGAATCATATTTTGGGTATTTTAAGATTGTGTTCAGGTGCAGTCTGTATCCTGCATATATAAATGTTATTATTTCATATATCAGTGTGTAACATAATTGTTCTGCAGACTCTTTATCATGTTGGCAAACGCAGACAGTTTTTAAACAAAGCTTAAAAATCTATTTTTTTTTTTTTTTTACAAAAGCTTTCTGCTAAATTATGTTCAATTAATATTATTCGCTTTTGGTTTTATTATTGCTTTTATCTGTTGACTTTTTTCTGCCCTCGTTTCTGTAGCACTTTAAGATTACTAAATGTAAAGTGCTTTACAAATTAAAGTTATTATTATTAAAGCTGAAAATGATGGAACATCAGTAATCACTCCTTATACAAAAATAAGAAAAACACTTAAACTTACAAAATGTAAAACATGTCATATTTAGTCATGGCAGTTGTTATGAAATAAAATAAGATACTTGCTGCTTATCCTACTTAAAGCATTTCCTTACATTACAAAAACACATTTTTATAAGATCTAAAAATGAAACCATTTCTAAATGGGGAAATTTAGTTCATAATAATTCTTTAAGATTGTTCAGTGTCTTTTACCTTTTACGTTTATTTACAAGAATTCCTGCAGTCTGCTCCCCCACACAAGATGGCGGCACTTAGTCCCGCCTCTCCACGGGCGATGAGGCATCTAAAGTGTATTTATTTGAAAAAGTTCAAACTATTTTCTTCATTCTCTGTGTTTCTAATAAATGACCTAAACAGAGAACTTTACTAACAAATACATGTATTTTTTCTTTCCAGCTCTGACTCTGGTGATGGAGATGATGATAGGAGGAGGAGGAGGAGTAAAAAAACTTCTCCAGAAAGACGAAGAGGAGCGTCTCATTCCAGCTCCGACTCTGGCGAGGGAAGCATCGATAGAGACCAGAGAAGAAGAGCTGAGAAGAGTCCGTTGAGAGAGAGACACGGCAGGGAGCAATGGAGGAGCAACGACAGACACCAGGACAGGAGGAGGGACGTGAACCGAGACCAGTGGAGGAGGAACGACGAGCCGGGACGGAGAGAGAGAAGCAGAGAGAGGAGGCGGCAACGTCTCAGCTCAGAGTCCTCAGACAGCTCAGAGCCTGATCGCAAAGTCAAAGAGAAGGAGGAGAAGAAGAAGAAGAAGGAGATGCTGAAAGCCCTGGAGACCCCCGAGGAGAAGAGATCCAGAAGATTAGCAAAGAAAGAAGCGAAGGAGAAGAAACGGAGGGAGAAGATGGGCTGGAGCGAGGAGTACATGGGCTACACCAACGCTGACAATCCCTTTGGAGACAACAACCTGCTGGGGATCTTCAAATGGCAGAAGGTGGGTTTTAATCCAAAGAACTTTGAACATTTCTGTAAAAAATTAACTTCACTCAACCATGATTAATTGTTCTTCACTTTTTTTGTCAGGCATTGGACAAAAAAGGTATCGGCCATCTTGGTGAGAAGGACCTTAAAGAGAGAAATAAATGTATTCAGGAGGAAAACCGCAGAGAGCTGCAGAAGGTTTGATCCAGTTCATATCAAGTGTCAGACTGTGATGGAAATGTCATTCTAACGTTCTACTCATACTAAGTCTATAATGCTGAGAAATGTCTCGTTCTCATGTTTTAGCAGAAAGAAGTGGTCATGTGACCAGGTACGTCACATCCTGTGATGTTTCATTGAGCTTTTGCGATACATTTCATTATCGAAACGTCTGAAAAACCTCCTCAATAAAGCGTAAAAACAAAAAACTTTAGATTTTGCACATTTTCAAGGGTAATGGAAACATTGTTACTGTCTATAGTAAATAGTCATACTAACAACATACTACTCATACTAAGTCTGACGTCAAAATGAGTATGTAGTGTGTTCACATTAGATAGTATAAAAAGATTTGGTACGTGAGAAATAAACAGATGTATATTATATCAAACTAAAATGATTCTATATCATTTTAGTTATATACATTATATATGCAGTGTTTGGAATAACGGCGTTTGTTTTTCTCCTGAGGTCTGAATTGGACGCTCCAAACGGGCGGATTTGGTCCCTGGACCATGAGATTGACGTGTGCTGTATTGGGAGATTTTTTGAAGTATGCACAGTGGGCACACTAGTCATACTCAACCGTCCCATGATGCATTGCGAGTGGAATGTAAAATGGTCCAGGGACCGACTTCAAGCTAAAAGTCAAACTTCTCCTTTTCAAAATAAAATCATCTGTTCTGGTCTTCCATTAGTTTTTTTTTAAATGTAAATGTAAATAGGGCTCTTATTTTGAAGTTACCAAAAGTTTAGTTAGTAGCACAATGGAGGGTCTCTGAAAATCTGTGAATAAAATGTGTCTGCGTGAGTTTTATGGATCAAATGAGCACATGTTGATATTCCACTTGGTCACTTTCTCACTTCAAATGTTTTCAGAACTTTCAAAGTAAAGGTGGAGAATCAACAGAGATATTTAGTCTCAGCGTGCTAAAATGCATCTTGGGAAACTTGGAAGTAGTCTTTAGTAGACAGTATATAGTCATTGAGTTTGTATTGTGTCGTACGCAGTGTGACATTTCAAACACGGCGTTAGTTTGGGCTGAAAAAAAAACTGTTGCAGTTCATTAATAATTGATCTGTGAAACAAACCTTTTGTGGTTCAGGTGAAACAGCTTCGTCTGGAGCGCGAGCGTGAGAAGGTGATGAGGGAGACGGAGCTGGAAATGCTGCAGAGAGAAAAAGAGGCGGAGCATTTTAAGACGTGGGCGGAGCAGGAGGACAACTTCCACCTTCAGCAGGCCAAACTGAGGTCCGTCTACAGCGGCAGGCTTTTCGTCGTCCATCGGGTCTTTATTAAACGCAGCCTTTTGTGTTTGTAGGTCCAAGATCAGGATCCGTGACGGCCGAGCTAAACCCATCGACCTGCTGGCTAAGTACATCAGTGCAGAGGATGACGACCTCGCTGTGGAGATGCACGAGCCGTACACGTTTCTGAACGGGCTGACGGTCACTGACATGGACGACCTGCTGGAGGACATCAAGGTCAGCTGATGTTCTGAAGGAGCTTCTCTAAGGTCTACCTGAGGCTTCTTCTTTAGTCAGCGTTGATCTTTTATTATTTCATCAGGTGTACATGGAGCTGGAGCAGGGGAAGAACGTCGACTTCTGGAGAGACATGACCACCATCACTGAGGATGAGATCGGAAAACTCAGGAAACTGGAGGCTTCTGGGAAAGGACCAGGTGAGACCCTATTCCTAACGTCTAATTTTGTCGTCATGACTTTATTCTCATAGAATTACAACTTTATCCTCAGAAAATTACAACTTTAATCTAATAAAATTACAACGTGAAATTTGTAATTATTGATATCGCAATGCATATCGTATTGTTTAGTGATGGGATATATCCTATCGTGTATTGTATCGTCAGATTTATAGTAATGCTCATCCCTTGTAACAGCAGTGTTTTACGTTCCTCAGGCGATCGACGTGAGGGCATCAACACGGCGGTGAGCACCGACGTTCAGGGTGTGTTTAAAGGGAAGACGTACAGCCAACTACAGGCTCTGCACCGTAACATAGAGACCAAGATCCAGGCTGGAGGCTCCAATCTGGACATCGGTTACTGGGAAAGTTTGATGCAACAAGGCAGAGTCTACATGGCCAGAGCCAGGTAGGAGCGTGGGAAGTGGTTTCTATAAGAGCAGTGAACGTGGTTTGGAAAGATCTGAGAGTGAGTTTGACGTCACAGGCTGAGGGAGCGACATCAGGACGTTCTGAGGCAGAAACTGTTCAAGCTGAAGCAGGAGCAGGGAGTGGAGAGTGAACCACTGTTCCCCATCGTCAAGGAGGAGCCCAGAGACGAGCAGACAGAGTGAGTACACACCTAGAGATGTAGATAGACATATTACACACTGGAAAAGTACGTTTGTAAAATTAAAATCACTTTTTTTTGCCATGTTTACAAAAGTCCCAGGTTTTAAAATGCTTTTGTAGGGATGCACTGAAATTAAAGTTCTCAGCCGAAACCAAGAAAACCCGAGGCCGAAAACTGAAACACCGAAAGAAATGATCATGCCAATTACCATTACATTTATGGCTATAAATATGTACTAACCTCACTTTAAATAAAGCATTGCAATTGCAATGCAACACTGATGTTGTTGCATCATCGCAGCATCTTATTTCAGCCGTGTTGCTTTGGTGAAAAAAGTGTTTCGGCCGAAAAATTTACTTTTGGGATTTTCAGTGCATCAATATTTGTTTGGAGTCAAGCATTAATACTGAACATTTCTGACACTCTCTCACTGATATTAAAAAAAGTAAATTTAGAAACTTGCTGTGCAGTTTTACACCAACATTTCTCAACCTAAAAAAATGCAACAAATGTTGGGTCACAAAGTCCGAAAGAATGTTTTTTTTCTTTTGTAAATTTATTCTATCAATATTTTTATTGTTCCTTTGTTTCCTTTTGATTTTTCAAAGTAAAATAAGTAAATTAACATTTTTAGAGCTACATAGAAATAAAGAACAGTACATTAAGTTTTTCTGGCAATAAAGAAAAATAAAGTACAATTTGGCAATTTGTTAACAATATTTAACTTACATTTTGGTCAGTCCTGAAGATCAAGCCGGCCCGTCTTCAACAACACAAAGAGGAAACGAGGAAACCACAGGGGGGGACGGGACGGAGGACAAACCAACCACGTCCACAGAGGGCGGAGGAGAGAAGGACGAGGTGGTGGAGGCGGTGCTGACGGAGGAGGATCTGATCCAGCAGAGCCAGGCCGAGTACAACTCTGGCCGCTACAGCCCCGCCCTGCTCACCAGTTCAGAGCTGCCCCTCGACACGCACACGATAAGCCCAGAAGAAGACGCACACACGCTGCAGTTAGCACGACGACAGCTGCAAGTGACAGGTACGAGCCGGCGCCACACACGAGTGTACACAGATTCTAACGATGGTTATGTGACTTTATACATCAGGTAGTTCCCATCAAGTGATTTGATTGGACAACAGATATTTTAAGAGTGCTGACATAGAGTAACAACCGATCTTCTTACGGATCATATCACTCTACTGTACAGCTGATCTACAGGGTCCCCACGGTCTGGAAATTAATGGAAAAGTTATGGAATTTCAAAAAACAACTTTCCAGTCTTGAAAAGTCATGGAATATTTGAACAGTTTTGGAAATTTTAGCCTATTTTATTATGTTAAACCCTAAAATATGTTAAGCGTTATCTCAAAGTGAAAGTGCTGCATACCAACAGCATCATTGAGCAGGAATTGCGAGATCTCGCAAATTCACGCAAATTCCCTCTCCGCCAACTGTGCGTAGGTAAGATCACTGCAGCCGGTGTGCGCTAAAAACCAGGAAAGACGTACGCAAAAAAAAAAATCTTAGCGGTTTAGAACTAAGTCATGGAAATTTGGTAAAATATTTAGGAAAAGTTTGAAAAAGTGTGGGAACCACACTACGTTCACACTGCAGGTCCTAATCAATGCACAATTCAAATTTATTTTAAAATCTGTTTTATTTTGTGTGTGATCGTTCATGTTACATCAATTTGGAGTATGAATGGAATACGATGCTGAAGTGACGCACATGGGCAGAAGAGGCACCTAGAATGTTTACGGAAGTAAATATGGAGGCTTCCAGTGTGTCGCGCTGAGAAATTTTCTTTCCCATCATAATTGAGTTCAGATAATTCACTTTGTAATTGTAATTACCATGAAAATTTTAACGCAAAACTGGGGAATCATGTTACAGTTGTATGTAGTTTTACACATATGTAGTTGATTATTAAAATATATTTCATATCAAGCTTTCCCACATTTTAACATTTAAAATTTCTTTTAAAACCTATATTTTCATTGATTATGAAGCCTAACAAGGTAACCAATAGATAGGAAATGAATTAGATGATAGATATTTGTTATTAGTGTATTAAAGATGCTAACAGAAAGCTAACGCAAGAGGAAGCTTAACTTTTGTCAGGTTATTTATTAATTGTAATTGACTGAGGATTAAAAAATAATTGTATTTTAATTGTAATTAAAAAAAATGCTGGTCACTAATCGTAATTGAAAACGTAATTGTAACTGAAAAATGTATTTCACCTCAACCCTGGTATGTTGGCTGCTACATTTTTACAATGGACGGTTTGGATGCGCTTATGTAGGAGTCGGATAGTAAAAAAAAATGCCTCGGCCGTCTAGACTGCAGTCGCATTGCAGACAATCAGATACGTATCGGATTTAGGGCTACATATAAAACCTGACCTGGGTTGGATCTTTAACAGATCAGATACAGGTCTCATATGGGCCACAAGATCAGATATGGGTTACTACGACCTTGAGTGTGATATTGCTTATATACAACACTTCTACAAGATCATTTTAAGTGAGGAAGTGATATTTAACTGTCTTGTGTTTTTGCCGGCAACGCCAACGAAAGCGCAAAAGACATTTGTACGCCGGGCGCTTATAGAACTGTTGTATAAAAGCAATATCACACGAGAGGGAGCGCTGTTGTGATGAAATATCAGCACTGGTGTGATTCGGTCGTAGGCACGAGGCCTTGACCTCGAGTGTGATATTGCTTTCATGCAACAGTTCTACAAGCATGTTTTAAACGAGGCATTGATAATGAACCGTCTTGTTTTTTTTTTTTTTTGCAGGCGACGCCACCGAAAGCGCAGAGGATGCGTTCGTACGCCGGGCCAGAGAAGGAATGGATAAAGATGAGGCCCAGTTCAGCGTGGAGATCCCCGTCACGGGCAAAATGTACATGTGGGCCGACAAGTACCGGCCGAGGAAGCCGCGCTTCTTCAACCGCGTGCACACGGGCTTTGAGTGGAACAAGTACAACCAGACACATTACGACTTCGATAACCCGCCCCCCAAGATCGTCCAGGGTTACAAGTTCAACATCTTCTACCCGGACCTTATCAATAAGCGTTCCACGCCGCAGTACTTCCTCGAGGCCAGTTCCGACAACAAGGACTTTGGGGTTTTGAGGTTTCACGCGGGGCCACCGTACGAAGACATCGCCTTTAAGATCGTGAACAGGGAGTGGGAGTATTCGCACCGGCACGGGTTCCGCTGCCAGTTCGCCAACGGGATCTTCCAGTTGTGGTTCCACTTTAAGAGATATCGCTACAGGAGATGAAGAAACCCAACGAGGAAGAACCAAGTAACTGTTCATGTTCGTCAAACTCTACGTTTTATAATAAAAAAGAAGCAATGTTTAAAGCCGTTATTGCTCAGTATAAGTTGAACTGTAATTACAAACGAATAATTTGATAAATGACTGTTTAGACGTCTTTGTTTCTCACTTTGTTGTTATATTGTGTGTAGACTTTTCCAAAATAAAGACAAATTGGCTAAAACATGTGATGTGATATTAACATAAAAACTTAATTATGTGTTAAAATTCAAGACTTTTGAAACATTGTTTTAAGACATTTTAATGACAATTAAGGCTTATTTTAGATTCATGAATTTAATGCCTTTTAAGACTTTTTAAGGTGGTAATAGAACTGACACTTCAATAAACCATGTCGAATCAGGAAATTGAGCAGATTGCCCAGCCCTAGAATTAATGTTAGATGCACAAAAAACAAACATGTACTAAACAGTACAGAAAAGATATCAAATCAATTTTATTTGTATCAAACTAATCCCATTGGAACGATGCAGAAAGAGACAAAGCGGCCCAAAAAAGTAAAAGATAGTACAGTAAGTCAGTTTTGAATCGTTTAAACTGATCACAGATTTACTTATATTTTGATTTTTTTTACAGGAAAACAAGTTCGCTGATCAATTTGAAGGAAATAAGTGTTTTTGGCCACCAGGGGGCAGAGTGAGCTCATTCGTGTAAATACATGACCCAGTAGTTGCAACATAAAATAATCCAGGTTGAATGTTCCATTGCAGACAATTATTAGTCATTAAAAATGAAATAAAAGCTTTAAATGTGTTGAAGTAATTTTCTTGGGGGAAAAATAAAAAGCTCAATGTTTACAAAACAAAAAACTTGGCCATAAAACTAGATTTTTTTAGCAAATGAAATATTTGTGGGATGTGCAAATGTCTCATCTTACCGTCTTAATGCCGTAACACACTTAGTTCTTCTCCAAACCCACATCCACCTCCAACCAATTTTCCCTTTTAAACAAAGTTAAAAACACTGGAAGAAAAAAAAAAATCACAAAAACAGATTTAAAATACTTTCAAACATAAAACATGTTTTCCTTGCAAGTTGTTAGAATGGAAGTGGCTTATTTTCAGTTTATATACATTACTAGATAAAGTGATAAACCTTTTTTTTTTTTTTAAGAAATCATATTCTACAGCTTGTGTCAAACTCATGGCCCGGGGGCCAAATCCGGTCCTTTTGGAGCATCCAATTTGGCCGCAGGATAAAGTCAAAATGACAGACAACGTGAATCACTGCGTAAAAATAACAATAATGTTAAAATTGGTTATTTTTCCCACCTAAAATCTTTAGCCTACTTGAGATTCCGGACTATATTTTGGTTTATTTTCATAGGCAAAAATCTGTTGTCAGTTTGTGCATTTTCTCGTTTTGTATATTTTTGTAGTTCTCTTGTGTTTTTGGTGACATTGTCATTTTGTGTACATAGAATAATGTTGAAATTGCTTGTGTTCCAGCCTAAAATGTACGGCCCACTTGAGATCAAACTGTTCCTTATTTGTCCCCTGAACTACAATGAGTTTGACACCCCTGTTCTACAATGAAATCACTATTAGCAGGAAATTAAAAACCTACCGTAGTTGCATATAAATCAAAGAAATTTCAAGTATTTCATACTCAGAACAAAGATTTGTGCATCTTTTGGTGCATGGAGGGTTTTTTGTGCTGAAAGTTTTAAAAATGAGATTTTAAATCATTCCAATAAGGTTAAAATTGGGACTCGTCATTGGTGCACTGCAGAACAACAACCTCCGTGCTGTGGTTATTGTTTCTGGGGTTGTTTTCAGCTCCAGAAACCAGGGGCTTTCCCTCTGCTGCAGGAGGCCTTTCTGTGTTCTGATGAACAACATCGGAGTTGTCATGGTCACGTGACCCTTGAGGATGTCGTCCTCTCTGTTTCCAACAGTTCCAGGGCAGGGGGATGTGTCCTTTGTAAAAGTTCCAGGCCAAAAGCGCCACCAGGGAAATCACCAGAAGCGCGACCACGACCTGCAGCCCGGGGATGGATGGTCCAGCGGTCCTAGGCGAGGGGCGCAAAGACACGCCCCCTTCTCCACTGCTGCCAGTGACTGTGTACTCAGCCACGGTGGTGGTGTATTCACCAGCGTTGGAGCGCTCAGCGGCCACGCATCGATAATGTCCAGCGTCGTTAACGGACGCGTTGAGGATGAGGAGTCCGTCTCTGAGGAGCTGGAAGCGAGAGGACGGCGTCATCAGACGACCGTCTCGCTCCCACGTGGTTTCTGCCAGGTTGGAGGGGGAGGGACAGCCCAGTTTCAGGTTCCCCCCAGGCCAGATGTACTGAACTATGGGAGCGACAGCCTCTGAAATCAAAGAAACATGATCATTTGGGCGTGGTCGACCTTCCAAATCTTGGAAAACTGACGGGAAATCACAAACTGGAAAATCTAATAAAATGTCTCATTTTGTCTTCAAACGTATATCACCCCAAACCTTTAGAGCACGTGTGTTAAACTCAAGGCCTGGGGGCCCATTCTGGCCCTTTAAAGCTCCCAATTGGGCCCGCAGGAGAAAGTGAAAATGACACCAAAAACGTGTAAATCACCAGTTATAAATACTCTGGAGACGATTATTTCGTTATTTTATTAGATAAAGGCCTAAATAAATTAAACATCTGCTCAAAAAAAAAAGATGTAAAAGGTTGAAATTGTTGCTTGAAAGTTTTGATCTACATTATAAACACTAATATTGACATGTCAGTATTTTAAAAAAAAATCATAAATCTGAGCATTAATAGAGGAATGAACAAAACCTTTTGTGTGTTTCTGTTGTTTTGTCATTTTTCATTTATTATGTGTATTAGTATTCTTTTGTTGTATATTCTTCTGTTATTTTGAGTTATTTTTGTAGTCATTTTGTGTATTTTCATACTTGTCTGTTTTTCTATGCATTTTTGTAGTCGTCTTGCATTTTTGGTCACATTTTGTTGTCATTTTTTTTGTGTGTTTTTGGAGCCAGTTTGTGTATTATTGTTTTCATATTGTATATATATTTATTCTGTGTATTCTTGTAGTTGTCTTGTGTTTTTGGTGCAATTTTGTTGTCATTTTGTCTCTTTTTATTGTCCTTTTATGTATTTTTCTGTCATTTTGTGTGTGTTTGGCATCATTTTGTGCATTTATTTGGGGGGCTGTAGAGAATTAACCAGAGGATTCTAAGAATAAATCAACCTAAATTGAGTTTAACCAGATTTTGGATCACATTTAAATCTACGATTCAATGTAGATTCAAAATTCAGAGATACTTTAGTTAGTCTACATTCTTTATCAGCTGGTACACTGATGTTTTTAGTCTCATCCTATAGATGTTAAAAGTGGACAATAACTCACCATCTTTTGGGCAAAGTGATGCATTTCCATTTTTCACATTTTGGATGAGCTCGCTGAGGAAGAAACAGGAATGTGGTTTTAAACTCTGAGCCCAGTTAGCGTTTAAAGTGTGACGGCTGCCTATACCTTGTTAAGTTGGAAAATAAAACACATTTCTTTGTAGTTTTGTCCCAGCCACAGAAAGGATCTCTGCTCAGAACACAGTCCATGCAGGTGGAGGACCTCCCACAGGTGGCCACAGGGATCTGTGCAGCTCCGTAGTCTGAGCCTGCATACAGGTGACCCTGAGCACAGACACAAAGGAGGGAAACATGGATTCTGAACAGTATGTGCTTCGTTACTCTGCTTAAACACTAGGGGGTGCTGGGTCTGCTTTAGTCCATTTGGTTTTCTGAAGTCAAAAAATGAATAAAGGTGAGAAGATAACAGTAAAGACAAAGACAATATGCAAGTATTGAAAGAAAATACAGAGACACACATACACATGATTCCTTAAAGGGCCCATGTTACGCTAAATTAACTTTTCTGTGCTTTAAACATGATAAAGTGTTATTATGGCTTCACACATGTACGAAGTGTTAGTTAGAGGGTGATTTGCTCCTTTCTTACTTCAGGGTGAACACAAACACCTCACTATAATTTGATGATGCGTTCCCACTTTGATGACGAATTTGAGAAGCTAAAACTCTGGAAAACAGGTGAGTTTGGGAAAATAAACCTCAAATATTATGTTTTTAAGGTTCTTAGAACAAATGGAGATGATGGTGAAAAATAGCATGATATGAAACTTTAAAAAAAATATGTAAATTCCAAGCCAGGAACATAAGCTGCACTTTAAAATAATATAAACTCTCTTTTTATACGTTTTTTTAAAAATATTATAGATGTTTAACTTTGATAATAAATGAGGAAATGTGTCGATTATTTTGGTTTATGAGTTCAAACAGTTTATAAGAAAATATATTAGATGAAAAAAAAAATCTTCAATTTAAACAAAAGAGAGCATCTGTATTATCTTTATGTATTCAAATTAAAAGAAGTTGAGTGCATCATTACGTCCCAAACTTTTTAAAAAATTGGGAATCAAGTGGAATCAAGGACCCAATATCAGGATTGGAATTGAATTGTTGGTTGAGTATCATTACATCCCTAATTGTGACCCATTTTTTTTTTACTTGCTTCTAGTTCTTATTTTTCCATACGTATTTTATTTTGCTACTACTCAGCCAATTCTTAACCTATCTACACTATTCAAATGTTTAAATGTTCTGCTGCTTAGTGACAATGCTGTTATGTAATTTGTAAAATGCTAACACGTTTACATTTAATGTAATATTAGGTTTTTTGCTTTTACTGTAAACTGCTATAGCTCTGTCAATTTTTTAACTTAAAGACACTATTTTAGCACCAAAATGTTGTCCAATGTCTAATCGACTATTCTAGATCAAATTGTTCTGCTCCTTAGTGACAATGGTAATATCTCATTTGTAAAATGGTAACTCTTATTTTTGATGGAATTTAAGGTTTTATGCAAATTTGGCTGCTTATGCAAACCTTACAGTGCTTGATTAGGCCTGCTAGAGTGTGACAGCTGCTGCTAATGAACTTTGAGGAAAACTGCTGTTAAAAAATTCTACAGCTACAATTTATAGCTTAAAATGTTGCCACAATCGTCCTCTTTCTCATAGTTCTACTTTTAGTGGGAATACTTAGCCTTACTTTGCTTCCACAAGTAGAACTTTTACCCTGAGACTGCTATAAACACATACAGCCAAAGAAGTTGTCAATCCTTTTTTGAATTCCCATTTGCTTTGTCACACCAATACAAAAATTGTCTAGTCAGCTTTTAATTACCGTTACAACAGAAAATTCCAGAATCTTGATGAACCCTGGAGGATCAAACACTTGCACTTCCTCTATGATGAACATCTCTCCTTTGTAGTTGACAGCTTTCAGCATCGTGCCCTCCTCTATAATAAACACATACCTTTACTGTATTTGCATGTGAAGGTAGATTATATTTATCTGAACACGAGCCGCTGACCTGTGCCTATAAACATGACGTGGTATTTCTCTCCGTCCGCCGCCAACACGTCAGTGACTATGATGCGTGTGAACGTGGCTCCTCGTCGTACGAGCAGAGGCCGTTCTCCTATTGGTCGGATGGCCTGGTCCATGAGGGGCCGGTCTTTGATGAATTGAAGAGTTCTGTCTGGGAGGTCCAGAGTCCCATCGATGCCCGCTTCACGAGCCTGATTGTTTATACACTGATGGAGGGAGAAGAACAGGGAAAAAGAAAGAAAGAATAGAAATCAGTTTTAGGCTAAACGAGGCGAACTAACACGACTTGGTCAGACTTACAGCGCCAGGACGAGGGACCGGGACGTCGCCGCTGTACATCACCCACTTCACAAAAGAGGTTTCCACGGTGACCGGGGTTTTGTACTTTCCCTCAGCAAACACTTTACTGATGTCGGACACGTGGTACGCACACACTGCAGACAGATCTGATGCGTCTCTGAAACACACAAAACAAAACATCAAAAAAACAAAACAACCGTTTGCCCGATTCCTGATTATTTTACACCCACCCCCTTTGCAGCAATAACTAAAATCAACCATTCAAAATAAGTGATGACAGGTTTTTAGCATCGCTGTAAATAGTTTTGACGAATGCTGACCCATTATTGTCACTTTTAACCTCTTTTCACCAAATTTCATGCTAAATTTTGCCAAATTAACCACATTCACCATTTGTCATGCTCATTATTTACCAGTTTAAAGTAATTGTTTCTATTTTTTTCCGCCACTTTTAAGCCAATAGACACTTTGAACCCTTTTTACTTTTTTTTTTTTTTTTTTTTTTAAACTTTTAACCCATTTCTGTGGTTTTTAAAATCCAATTTCACCACATTTTCCACCATTTTTGGTCACTTTCAACCCATTTTACTTTAACTTAAAACAAGGATTTATATCTTTAAGATTATTTACAATGGAGCAAATAATAAACTTCCTGGATAACAGTGGATATTATTTAGATAAATACATTTTTGCCACATTACTCTCATTTCTGCCACTTCATCAAATTTAAAGGCATTTTCTGCACATTTTTACCACTTTCAAGACATTTTTGGCACTTTTTAATGCTTTCCACCACATGTCGCTCAACTGGCCCATTATTGTCACTTTCAACGTCTTTTCACCATATTTCAAGCTTATTTTTGGCAATTTAAACACATTCACACATCGTCATATTATTTGCCAGTTTAAACTAATTGTTCCAATATTGACACTTTGAATTGTCTGTTTTTATCCACTTTAATTTGCAACTTTTAACCAATTTCTGTGTTTTTTAAAATCCCATTTCACCTTCTTTTCCACCATTTTTGGTCACTTTGAACCCATTTTATTAGTGATTAAAACCAGGATTTCCATCTTTAAGATGACTATAATAACAATAAACGTTCCTGGATAACAGTGGATATTATTCAGATGAATAAATAAATGTGGTTATCACAGATTCATAGAACAATGGACCATCATTTTACTGACTTTATGGATGGACCCCAAAAATCTCTCCCCTTTATTCCCCCTTATAGATGGTCCTGTCTCCACATGACTGTTCTTCAATGTTCATGTCTGTGTTCAACCACCTTCAGCTACAGTGGGGGTCCCTGCTCTATGGGACCTTTATTTTGGAGGGTCCCCGCTCTATGGGACCTTTATTTTGGAGGTTGTGGGCTGAAAAGATTGAGAACCCCCACTTTAAAAAATAAAATCCTCATTTACTTTTGTTGTCTGTCAGATTTTAAAATCGGTTTGATGAAAAGAAACATTTAAGTGTGATGACAATGCAAAAACAACAACCAACTGTATCTGGACAGACATCAGGTTTCTTGAGTCAAACGTACGACTGTGGGGTGAAGATGGCGTAAAAAATACACTCCTTCCAGGGCTTCTGGGGGTCACACCAGCGGTACGTGTCCTGGATAATGTACGGCAGCTGAGACTCCAACACGGGACAGTCCATCCTCGCCTTCAGGAACGACGTCCACTTCTTCTGTAACGTGCGCTTACCACCGAGGTCACCCTACGAGCACGGAGAGAGAACATAAACCCTCAAAGATCCAAATAACAAAACGCAAACACTAACTAAAAGCATAATTCAGCCGCTGAAAGTAGTTCTGTGTGATATGGATAAAATAACACAAACTAGAGAGAATTATATCCTGATAACAATATATATCCCAATATAGCCTTTCTTCTTTAAAATTAAATGAAATGAATGAAAAATTGCTATTCCTTATGGGCCCTATTCTCTGTCTGGGCTTAAAGCTGCAATATGTAATTTTTTTTGGGTGTTTTATTTTGTAAAAAATCCAAAATCACATTTGAGCAAATTGTAAACCAAAGTGTTCTGAGTGGACAGTGAATCTATTCTCCTTCTCCTGGTTCTGTAAATGGAGTTTATAAATCCAGGAGCGTGACGCTGAACTTCAGCCAATCAGAGATCTTTCTACAAATAGAGCCACCCATGAGCTGCTTTGGGCGTTCCCGATCTAGAGTAGAGAAAGAGTAATGGCGGACATTCCGGCTGGAAAACTACAAACGATGACTTTCAGGAAATTCAATGCCGGACACGTAGTATGGCCAAATTACAGGTAAGAAATTACTTTACCTGCCTTTAATAGACAAACTGAACTTATGCATGAATGGTTAGAGTTATATTGTACGGTAGATGATATATATTGTTAGAACGCACAGCATTAGTTGAAAAGGTGAGAAGGCTTTGGTCACCTTGCAGACTCGGGCCACGCGAGACACCACCAGTTTGTTGTAGCAGTCACACTCCACGGCGGTCTCGCTGAAGAACAGGTACACCTTGTCGTCGTCCCCCTCCTCGCTGCTGTCGCTCTCTGGCATCTGTGCCATGGACACAAAGGTGGGCTCTGATACACAACAGAGTTCATTCATCAGGATTATTAGAGCTTCAGAGAGAGAAGTCAAAGTTATCCAGAGCTCACCATGAAGCCACGAGCTTTTGAACTCAGTGCGTATGGAGACAGGAGAACTACGCATGAGGACGGGTTCGGATCCCAGGAAGTTCATGGAAGTGGCCGAGTACAGGTTGTTATCTGATGGACCAGAAGTGAAATTGTTGTTAAACTCACTGATCCTTTACCTCAACATTGATTTTTTTTGACACATTTTTGTGTAATTTAGGCACATTTTCTGGGATTATTTGAAAGAAATTGCAGGATTTTAGAAAATTTCAGAGTTCTTTTCACAATTTACCAATAAAAATGACTCCAGTTGTGTAATTAAGGCATGGGAAAATTTGCGAGCCCCTGCAAATATTGTGGAGTTTTATTGAATATGTGAATGTGGAGAGACCTAGGTATCTACAACTGAATTATTTGGTAATTCACACAATGATTTAGGTTCTCTCTGTTATTTTTACTTTCTCCACAGGCCAAACTGGATGCTCTTAAGAGCCGGGGTGGAGGTCGGTACAAAATACCCCCAGCCTGTGAGCCAGATAGCAAAATAATAGGTGACATGTAGTAGGTAGCAGCGCACCTTTGGATGAGAGATCATCCATGCTCAGCAGAGCTCAGAGGGAGAGGAGGAAAGGCGTTTACGAGACAGAAAATGGCGCTACGTACGAGAGTTGACGTTCCCAGCAGCGCACACTCCGACCAGAGCAAGTGTGGAATTCATGGATAGTGTGGCGATTGTGAGATAAAACCATAAAAAAGGGACAAGCAGTGACACTCTGCATGTCCGGGAGGAACAGGAAGCTACGTGTGTGCAGACTGACGGGAGAGAAAGTTGGAGGAACGCCAAAATACATTCAACTCTGACATAGATAGATAAATAATAATTTTGCCATCAAAAGCCAGGTCTGTGTTTTTTTTTAGTTTTATATAAGGAAACGATGTTCAGATGTTAGAGTTGTCACTAAAGCAAAAAAAATTGCTTTAAAGTAACTGACAGGGTTTTTTTTTTTTTTTTTTAGAAAAAGGCTTTTTTCTAAGCTTTTTGCTCTGAAACTGAAGATTTGTGTAAAACTTGCTCTATTCAACGGCTGATTACAAAAAACGAAACGAGCCAGAAACAAATGTTTTTTTTTTTTTTATGCAAGTAGAGGCTTCAATCTTTCAGAATCTGGTATCAGATAGTCATAGTAGAAAACATTCTGGCACTGAGGGGGGTAGAAAATCTGAAAATGGCTGGCACTGAATGAGTTAATGATTTCATATTTTGTGACGAGTGCTATGAGACGACTTATTGTAATTAAAGCTGAGTTGAACTAATTGTCAAGTAGTGTAAACAACAGGAATGAGATGGATATGACTGAACGCATTAGGAGGTACTCACCGACCATAATGGAAGCATATCTCTGGAAAGGATCAAACGGGCACTTCCCTTTTCCATCATCTGCTTCTTCCTCCAGAGTCAGTTTTCCATTTGTGTAAGACTGTAACCATACAAATATTGAACGCTGCTGTTACTCTGCACATACTGTGAGGATAATGGCATTGATAACGACATATCCACTGTGTGAACGTGTCTCTGACTGTCCGTCACCATTTTGTGGCACTCCGGATCGAAAGCCTTGGTTCCACACACGTAGATCATGCCGTCATCCATCTTATGCAGGACTCTAATGTAGTTTTTGCAATCCGTCTGTAAATACAATACATTTACTGTATTGGGAAACACTTTGAAAAGGATAAAAACAAGCAAATATAAACCTACCTCTGCATTTTTTCCTTTGTTTTCACATTCATCTTCTTGTGCTTTAGTCACTTCCCATTTGACCTGAAAGTGAAATTGTTGGTTTAAGCTTTAATTTCCTTTTCTGTTGAAAGACATTCTTATAAAACCGTCTGCAAACAATGAAAGTAACGTAAAGATTGTGGGGGGGGGGGGGGGGGGGGGGGGTGGAGTATAACAAAAATCACTTAACCAGGGGTTATCAACCTTGGGTTGAGGACCCCATTTGGGGTCGTGAGACACTGGGAGGGGATCGCCAGTTGTCTTCAAGAAACTAAGAATATTATTTGAGCCCAATTTTGCTTATTTTTTCCCTTTTTCTGCAACTACACCAAACTCACCATATTTTTTACCTATTTTCATCAATTTTTCTTGCCATATTTTATTGAATGTTTGCTACATTACTCTTATTTCTGCCACTTCTCCATCAGATTTCAATGCCTTTTCTGCACATTTGTTCCCCTTTCAAGACATTTTCAGCAAAAATAAACCCTTTCCACCACTTTTACCACCTAATGTCACATTATGTTGACCCATTATTGACACTTTTTTACCTCTTTTCACGATATCTAACGCTTATTTAACCATATTCATGTTTTGTCATGCCCATTATGTGCCAGTTTAAACTAATTGTTGCTACTTTTTAAATTACATTACCCCAACCCTCATCTTTCCCCCATTTATGAAACTTTTAGGCCAATATTGACACATTGAACCCTTTTTCTGTCAGTTTTTGGCCACTCAAGTTTGCTCCTTTAATCTATTTTTGTTGTTTTTAAAACCTAATTTCACCACCTTTTCCACCATTTTTGGTCACTTTTAACCCATTTTATTTCTGATTAAAACAAGTATTTATATCTTTAAGATGACTGTATACTATGCTGCAAATAATAATAATAAATATCCTGGATAACAGTGAATATTATTCAGATTTTTTTCAAGTGTGGATCAGTGAGGATTTGAGTTGTTCACAATGATCAATAAGATGTTGAATGTTGATCAAAACGCTGGAATCACCAAATCAAATCATTCCAAAATGTGGCTGATGTTTAGGGATCACCATTTAACTGATTTTTTTTTCTTTACCAGTTGAAGCAGGAGATTATAAACCTATCATCGGTTGCCGTCTCTTATTGTACTGCTATGTTTACGTTTACAACCAGAGGATTGGTGACCTGGCGTTCCAGGCTGTAGCTCCCAGACTCTGGAATAACCTGCACCAGTCTCTCAGGGAGCTCAACTGTGTGGACACTTTTAAAAAACTGCTGAAGACTACACTTTACAGTAAAGCTTTTAGTTACTGGATTTTAATTTTTATTCGTCCTTTAATGTTGCTGTTCTTATGATATTTATGCACTCTTATTTTATTATTCTATTGTGTTGCACTTGTACTTCTACCACAACTCTGTACAGCACTTTGTGATTTTATCTGCAAAAAGCGCTTTATAAATAAACTACTTACTTGGTGTGTAAACAGTAAGTGTGTGTAAACAGGAAGAGTTCAAGCACACATTCACTTCCTGTTCTCAATTTAGGAAACATTTAATATTCCTGAGTCAAATTGTCTGGAAATGTGATGCAATGTGCTGGGTGGAATATGTGGTTTCTATCCTTTACTGAGAGATTTTTGTTCACAAACAGGATGTTGGTGGTTGTGGTTTATTATAATAAATAAAAAAACTAAATAAAACAGGATATTTATTAGTGGAGGACTTATTTCTTGAGATCGAGAATGTACGTCAGTCATGGTTTTAAAGGTGTTTGTTTTATTGCACAATCACAAATGGATTGTTTCAAATGTTTCATGAAAGTGATGAAACATTTCTTCATTTCTCCACAAGGCAAACTCTTGCAACATCTCATGCATTACTGGTACATTTTTACGGGTTACACGTCCACCTGCATATTGTCACGGCAAATTTGCGGTTGACCTCATTTGGAGACATGATTTATTGCTCTGGTTGAATGATGGAGTAATTGCCATAACAATATTTACATTTATTTAAATTGAGAAAACTAGAGGATTAAAAGCAAGAATTTATCAATGTGACATTTAAAAAAAGTCAGAGATAAAAACACAAGAAAAAGCATTTTATTTACAATTTCTTTAGACGTTATTACTAGTGTTTGTAAGTGAATGATGGGATGGGCAATATATTTAAAGATATATCCACATTTCCATCTTACAAAATGTCTTAATTGTTAGTCTGAAATAAATAAATAAACAAAAAGCCAAAATTGTTGCAACATGTTTATATTGTGAATGACGCATGAAATTATTATTATGAATTTGTTCCAGACATCCACCACATGTAACGCAATGCAAACACAAACAAGGGAAAAAGAAAATAAACATATTTTATAGTAGACATACATTAAAAATTAATTTATATAAATAGTTCACCTATTTTTATGAGTATACATCTAAATAAAACTATAACCAACATACACACATGCATAGGAATACATGTAAAACACCAATATCTAGTATACGTGTTATACATGAAATAACATGTTATTTTAAAAACTATTTTTATTGGAATTGTTGGGGTTTTTTTTTTTTCAATAATTGACTTTTACTGTCGGACAAAAAAAGAGCAACAAATAAGTCACAATACTGATGAACTGGTGAATAGAAACGTTATTAATACATTAATAAATCAAAACAAAAAATGGATGTCATGAAAAACACACATGATGTGATTAAAGGAACCAGAGGTGGTGTAATGAATCTACTGGTGCTGAATACCATTAGGACCATAACACATAAAACATAACATAAACGTGAGCAGCTTTTTATGAGCTAAAACATCCACAGACTGAATAAAAACATGATCAGGACCAGAAAACTGCTGAAATAAATCCTAAACAGTTCTATTGTGTGAGGAGACCTGGTCCAGGACCTTGTCTAGGAAACCATGTGTAGTGGACTTCAGTTCTAGCTCTATGTTCCTGCAAATATCCAAATATCTCACAAACAGAACTATATATTTTTTTAAAACAGAAAAACGCTGCTTATCTGGTTAATGATTTTTCTGTATTTCTGTTTTGTTTTTTCAAGTCAGTAAAACAAAATAGCCACACTGTTTATTTGTTATTTTAATTTGGTTTTAAAACAGAATAACCAAAGAATGAAGGGTACACGGATTAAAGACAACCACTTAAACAAAATGTCGGCAAAAACACAAACCAACAACACATTACATGTACTTCAAAGACACACAAACTGTTCACAAAAAAAAAAAAAAAATACATAAACTGACTCCATACATGCACAAATCAACAACAAAAAATTACACCAAGAACACAAAAACACACATTATGACTCCAAAAACAAACATCAAAACCACTGACAAAGACAAAAAAACCCTTGTATTCATGCTCAGATTGGTCATTTTTCTAAATGCTGACATGAATAATGATCATGTGGCCCTCAGACCAGATAAAATCAGATGTCTGTGGCCCCTGCTGTGACAGAGTTGCCCTTCCCTGCTCTACATCTATTATTTAAGTATTCTCAAAGCCAAACTGTGATTTAAAATGAAGCGTTTCTTACTGATGAGAGTTTCTTGGAGATGTCACTGAGGTCAAGGGCATAAACTGCCTCCCTGGCGCCGAGCAAAAGCAAGTTCAGATCTTCTCTCAGCAGCATTGTGGAGTAGTTGGACACGCCCTCTTCTTGAAACAGATGAGCGTTGTCCCCTACACAGACAGAACATGACTAAATTACTCTGCTCAAAGCAGGGGTTAAATCGCCACTTTTCCCAGTGAGACGTTGCAAAACAAAACCATATGAGTCAACGTGATGTGACACAAAGTTAGAACGAGACAAAGAGCGGCACTCACTGTGATAGGGCACGGATCTGCGGGGGACACAGCCCAGCGGAGAGTTCTCCTCCAGCATCAATGCCAGGGGAAGCAGGCTAAGACTAAAGACAGCGAGGGCCAGCAGCAGATGCATGGCTCCTTTGTTCACGCTCAAAGGAATTTAAGGCTTTTATTGTTTTCTTAACAGTCAGTTGTGGAGGGGCGAAGACAGTGAGTGGCATCTATGGCGTGAGGTGGTCTGTGCTGCTGTGTAAAGACGGGCCCTGGCCCCTTTACGGGCCCCGCTCAGCACACTGTCCATGGCGAGATGGATGGCACGGAGCGAAGAAACAAAGCCGCTGAACGCTGAAAGAGACGAGGTTGCACGGATATCACACCACGCCATTCACCAGATACTACCAGACTTATGAATTAAAAAACAACAACCTCAATATATAAATCGACCAAAACACTAGCAATAGTAAAGTGGTTGATAAACCTTTAAATAATCAAAATATAGACAAAGAAACAAAGAGAGGAGGAGATGATCAGTGAGCTAAAGTCAGCAGCACAGCAGTAATTCTGTCAGTACCATAGTGATGTTAATGCAGGGCAATAAAAGGCGTTCTGCAGGGTGTAGTGCAGTCACGTCAACTTTAGCTATGCACTACAGAAGCATATTACACTCACAAATAGTTTTTTGGACAAATTTTTCTCCCTTTTTTTTTTTTTTGGAATAATAGAATAGAGTTTATTGCCATATGTACAAGTTAAAAAGAACAGGTACAATTGAATTATTGTGCATGTCCCTGAGTCAGATGGAAAAAATTAAAAACAACAAATACAGTATAACAGTAGAAGGTGCAAAACATGGAAGAAAAACAGAAGTATACTCTACAAAAATATAAATAAAGAAAAGTTGAATGTACGTATTGCACATAGGAGAAAGTCAGGTGAATTGTCCAGCGTGGTAAATTAATTTTTCAAAAACAGAAGAAGAAATTAATTGGTCAGAAAAATAGAAAAAAATTAGTCCAAAAACAAAAACAGAAAAAATTTATCTGAAAAACAGAAAAAAAATGTGTGCGAAAAAACAGAGGAAAAGAAATTAGTCAGAAAAACAGGAAACAAAAAAAAAAAAAAACAATAAAAAATGAATTACTCTGACAAACAGAAGAAAAATAATTTGTATGAAAACCATTAAAAAAAAAAATTGTCCAAAAAACCAAAATAAAATTACTGTGAAAAACAGAAGAAATAAATTAGTCGGAAAAAAAAAAAAAAAAAATAAATGCCAAAAAACAAACCTAAAAATGTATTACATAATATATACAATTTTATTATTTTTTTCAAGTGAATGCAATACATGTCCGTACTGCACTAACACAATACGTGTCCAGGCTTCACTCTATCCAGAATAGTCTACCTACAGGGCAACAGATAACCCATCACTACCTTCCTTCCCATTAAAGCTGCATAACAACAACAGCTGCTGTTGACTGAGATCTGGCCCAGGGCGCTGTTTTAGAACGCCCAATAAATACCTAAAGATGAGGAAAAAAACGTAAAGACTTCTGTTTAAACTAATACAAATATGTCTATTTGTGGGTCTTTCTATTATCAGTTGGTTTGGTTGCATGTTTGTGCCTTTTGCAAAAGAAAAAAAGTAAAAAGAGAAGTTGTGCTTTTATTTATACAACACATCCCATCTGTTAAATACGACGGCGTAATAGGGCTAACCTGGCAATAAGCCACACCCACTTCCTGACTTTATGTAAGAAAGTGAGTTTGGTAATACTGTACCGCCGTTTCTGCTCACTTAATTTTGAAATATCAGGACTTCAATCTCTATCATCTAAGATGAAACTTATTTTCATAAAATTACAACTTGATTCTCAAAATATTATATATAAATATAGTTAACCTCACAGTGCCCAGATTTTTTATTTTATTTTAATGAGGCCCTGATACGTCATTGTAGTGCAAAGCTTTGATAACGGCTGAGTTTAGTTTAGTTAGTTAATTGTTTTTTAATCATTTTTATTTATTCGTTAACGTTGCCTAAAAGGCAACTCTTACTTCATCACAGTTCTTCTCCTTTTGTGTTACTTTTATGAACTTTGAGAACTTTAGTTATAACATTTAGAACCAAAATGAACATCTACACAGACCTGTTTGTCTTTTAAGTTTATGAATATACTACTTTATTTGGTTTTTGTACTCTTTATTTCACTTAAAAAAACAAAGCATTTTTACTGTTTTAACCTTTTAATAAGTAGTAGAGAATGTTTATTTATCCCGCAGTGAGGAAATGTACTGTCATGACAGCTCAATCAAATTAAAATAAAAACTAAAAATGTTAGTTTAAAAAAAAGAGAGACTTTTACTTTGTTGGAACGGGTGCAGTTTGAGACATTGAGTTACTCAAATCTAATAGTTACTTTAGTTTCCTGTTCTGTCTGTGTGTCTGTGTGTTGAAAGTTGATGAGCTACAACATGTCAGAGAATGCAGTCCTGATAGGATGTTTCACATATTCTCACACACACACGCGCGCGCACACACACACACACACTTTTGTAGTTGCACTAAATAAAGTCTATTTTAATCATTAACAGGTGCAATTATTTTTAAAAAGAGCATCAGGGTGGTTCACTTTGTGCTCAAAGTGTGTTTGTTGCAAAATAACTTTTACCATTGTCTGTGTAACTGAAGAAGAAGAAAACAAGAGAAGAAGAAGAGTATAAATATCAGGTGGCGCCTTTAGCATTGCAAAGTTGTTTTTATTTAATTAAGCAGATTTCAAAATTAAAGCTAATTATTACTTAACAGTAGCACTTAATATGCTTGTGTAAAGTGAACAAATCTTAGAAACAAACCACGAGCAAACATTCCAGAGTCAACGGTTAATCTTTTACCTGCGCGAGACGGACACGCCCTAAACTAGCAAAGCTCCATGAAAGTAGTCCCGACAACACCTGCTACTAACTCCTCATTAACGAGCCTCATTAAGTAGGTTAGTTAGTAGGAAAAACAAAGCTGGTTAAAATTCAAAAAAGAAAAAAAAGGTCAAATAGAGAGCGACAGTGTTTGTTTGTTTGTTATTCCTAGGTAATATTGTTGTAGGGCTCACCCAGCAGCTCTGCACCGCCTCCCTCTGTGAGGCTCTGCCCGCCTCTGATGAACCTCAGCCCGGGCAAACCAAACTGTGTCCGTCCGCGGAAGACGATGCACTCTGCCCGCGGAGAGAGCTGTGAGTGAGTGGATGAGTGACCCGCCTCAGCTGTGTGTGTGTGTGTGTGTGCGTGTGCGCGCGTGCGCGTGTGCGTGTGTGTGTGTGTGCGTGTGTGTTTATTAACGATCTGATTATTGTTCACACACAAAGACATCTGGCCAAGTTCTAACAGAAACAATAGTGACGTAATACTGTTCCCTAGTGGTGTATTATGAATAAAGCAGCTCAGGTTGAATGTTAGGGGTGTAAACTACTGTAGGGGCCACATTATAAACATTCATGTCAGCGTACGATTGATTTTTTTTTCCAAAACCTTTTCTGCTTTTTCACTAAAATGTGCAGGTACGTCGTCACAGAAATGTTATCACTGTTTGTTGAAGGAACCAATATATTGTTTACTGTAATATTTCACTATAATGATGTCACTGGTAATAAAGACCCTATTTATTGTTTACATAAAGCACTATTAGACATACTTATTAGTTTACATTGGTATGTTGACACTTATTTACAGAAATGTTGCACTAAAATAGTGTCACTGTTCATAGGACACTTTTTAAATTTATTGTCTTTCAGAGATATACAGTAAAATACAAATTGTATTTTTTCACGTAATTTTTTTTCTTCTTCATATGTCATAGATTATCGTAGATTGATTTCTGACCAATATAGCGATAATCGCAGTATCGTCATATCGTGAGATAGTTGTTATCGTGAGCTTTGTATCGTGTATCGTATCGTATTGTGAGGTACCCAGAGGTTCCCACCCCTATTTAGAATCACGACCAACCTGAGCATTAACACAGGTGAGAACAAAGAGTTTTTTTTTTTGCATAGTTTTGTCGTCGTTTTGTATTTATTTCTGTCGTGTGGTGTATTTTTGTTGTTGTTTTGTGTTTTTGGATTCTTTTATGTGATATTTGTGTATTTCAGTAGTCATCTTGTATGTTTTTGGTGTATTTTTGTTGTGTTTTGTATGTTTGTAGTCTTTTTGTTAGAGGTTGACCAATATGGGATTTTCAAAGGGCAATGCAGATTCTGATTTTTTTTTTTTTTTTTTTTTTTTAATTCATCCGATGGCCGATATATAAAGCCGACATTTGAGGCTGATATACTTTTTTTTTTTTTAGCACATTGATTATGAAAGACAATTGAAACACTCACATGATATAAATGTATATATTAGAAATTAAATTTAATACACCAATAGAACTCTTAGTAAGTAAGTAGTTTATTTATAAAGCGCTTTTTGCAGATAAAATCACAAAGTGCTGTACAGAGTTGTGAAACGCTTAATTTATTGAACTTTAAATATACCTGTACACACAACCAAGTAGAACAAAAATATTGATCTTATTAAGGATATAATAGGACAAGGATATTTGATCAGGCACTATTACATTATATCCTTATCTTATTATATCTGCTTTTTATTTCTCAGTCTATTGGCTTCTACCTCTCCCATGCACATGCTATTATTATTATTACTTTTGTTGTTGTTGTATATTCATACATCCGAATGGATGTTTTTATGTTCTTTCTTTTTTCCTTTAATGGCTACTCAAAGTGCTAAATAAAAATAAAAAATCGTCCGATATTGAAAAAAGTCCATATATCGGTCGACCTCTACTTCTTGTGTGTTTTTCTGATGTTTTGAGTATTTTTGGTTGAATTCTTGTCGTAGTCTTGTGTAAAGAGTTCTGGTGTATTCTACTCAACTAGAAGTACTGTTACTTGATTGAAATTGTACTCAAGTACAAGTAAAAAGTAGCTCAATTAAATAGTACTCAAAGTAAAGTTACTAATTACTTTCACTCCCCAATGTTTATTGTTGGTAATAAATCTTGGTACGGTTCCCTTACATAAAGTAAACATCTGAAGTAGAAACTTAAAAAAGAAGAGACAATTTTGCACAGTTGTAATTTAATATATTTTTCACAAAGGCATCTGTTATAAAATAAAAGGTTTGTGAAAATGTAGAATTATTATTATATTTAAATAAAATAACACCAGTGGAAAGAACTTTAAAACTGAGAAAATAACCTCTATTTAATGCATTACGTTTAATCTGATTGGTCGCTATGATGTGCATTTGATTGTTGTCTGGTCATTTGATTTTTTTGTAGTTTCACAATGTCTGTTAATCATTTTAAAGCAAAACATAATAATTTACTCTGTAACGTTTAGGTATAGAAATGTACTGTAATTTACTTCTTTTAAAATGTACATAAGTACAAGTAAAATTACTGTTGAAAAAATATACTCAAAAAACTCAATTACAGAAACTTATCATTACTTTCACCTCTGGCATTAACACAGGCAAAAACAAAGGGTTTTGTCATCTTTTTATGTTTTTCATCATTTAATTTCTGCAGTTCTAATTTTTTTTTTCTTGTTTTGAGTTTTCTGAGTCATTTTTATGTTTTTTTTTTTTGTTTGTCACAAATAATGAAATAGTGTGGCTTGTTGTTTTTATCCAGCTGTGAAGGCTTCACGCTGTTCTTGTGAGAGGACAAATGTCATCACCTCCCCAGTGAAACCAGTGACTTTAATTACCATCAACGCTAAGAACCATTCACTGCACTACACAGAACATCTGTATTCAGGTTGTGGTTGTAATGTATTCATGATGTTGAGATATATATATATATATATATATATATATATATTTAAATTAAAGTATATGAAAATGTGAACTTAATCAGAGCTAATTCTGACCAATCAGGGGTTATTTCTGAGTTTTTGGCAGGGTAGGGTAAAGAGGCGGGACATGAGCTGATCACAGGAAATGTCTGTTTTGGTTTTTAGGGAATAAAAATAATAGTTAAGTTACAGTACAAATAGAAGTTCTTGCCGACAACTACAGTAAATCGGCTGAATCTAGACTAAAACTAAAACAACTATGATGTCAGAACGGATATTCAACAAATAATACACAAAGGACAATTAAATGACAAAAAATACACAAAAGAGGAACAAAATTGCACAAAAGGGGAACAAAATGACAACAAAAAACAAATAATGAAATACACAAAAGGACAAAAAAGTTTTGTAAAATGAATTACACAAAAGAACCAAATTACACAAAATGACAGCACTACAAAAATACATAAAAGGACAACAAAATTCCCCAAAAAGATGACAAAATTACAGAAAAATACACAAAAGGTAAATAAAATAACAATAAAATACACAAAAGGACATCAAAATGACACATACCAATATATAAATGGGGTCCATTTCCCCGAATGTGTCATTGACTACTCCTCCTTTGAATATGATGAAACACTCAGAGCTCGTTTTCGGTAATTTCCAAATTTATGGGACATAGTCCTGTGATATAACGTTTCAAAGGTTTTTCAACATAGATAACGATTATGCCTCACAATTCATTTAGGGGCCCAACCCCCCTTTTTTAGGCAATTTTCATTGAAGTCGTTTTCTCAGTTATTTGTGAGTCAAATATTGTGACAGTTGGTGGTACCGAATCATTGACACATACCAATATATGAATGGGGCCATTACTCCAAATGTGCCACTGGGGCAACAGTGGGCCCCATTTTTTCAAATGACTACGCCGTTAATGCTCGTTGAATCGGGTGGTAATTTCACATGAACATTCTATGAGTGGATGTCAAGAGCCTCTCTGAGACCTTTTTGAAAGGTCATTTCTAAATTTATGGGAACATAGTAGGGATGTAACGATTAATCGTAAGGCAGTTAAAAATCGATTCATAGGTATCACGGTTGATATCGATTTTTTGAAAATTGAATCACAGTACTTTTTTTAACCAGCAGAGGGCGCTATCCACAAGTGTAGGCGGCGGGCGGAGTCTCCTAATACTTTCTTTCTGGCCGCCTTCTACTCTTAAATATGTTAATAAATGATTCACTACCCCTTTAGCACCGAAAGAATATCTGTAATATTACTTGAATATCTGTAAAAGTCACGTTTTTCTATTAGCTCTGTCTGCTAGCATAGCTTCTCTTCACTGCAAGATATCTGCATGCCAACCGACCACTGTGTTACCAGCGCCCTCTGCTGGTCCAAACAAATATGACGTAAATCAGTGTAATCACGGTTTTTTTTTTTTTTAAAGTCCAATTGTTAAGGCACAAAATACATTTTCAGTTGCACTTTTAAAAGAAAAAGAACTATTATGCAGTTTTGCATCGTTTATTATAGAACCAGAATTTAAATTAATAGGCTTCATTTTCATTTCTATTATTCCTTTATTTATTTCATTCAAGATGTATTTTTAGTTAAATTACATTGTTTTGAATAGTTCATCAAAACAATGTAAAAGGAAAATAATACAGTATTTTCTAGTTTTTTTCCCAAAAAAAAAAAATTGTCTACAGTCCCATTTTGTAAAATAAATTGTGAGAGAATCGTATCGTGAACCCAGTATCGTGAATCGAATCGTATCGGGAGTTGAGTGAATCGTTACATCCCTAGAACATAGTCATGTGATATAACGTTTCAAAGGTAATTCAACATAGATTATGATTTTATGTTGCACAATTTAATTTGTTTTACTTGGTGGAACCGAGTCATTTCACTGAATTCTCGGGAACGTGGTACTTGCTATTTGGCGCGAAGACGTTCCGCAGGCCCAGTTCATCAAAACCTGTTGGGTTAAAAAACCCATAGTTGGGAGGAAAATTGTCTAAAATATGTTCTCAATCTTGGTCTTGGTCCTTTAAAGTCTGTAATAAAACTGTATCTAAAGTGTAGTTACAAATACTTTATTAGTGCTGAGTTAGTTGAATGAGGCCCTAAAACGTTACAATAAGCAGAACAGACTGAGTGTTGGGACGGTTTATTGTCAGTTGTTCACATTTGTTCCAGTGCTGTCATAAAAGAGACTAACAACAACAACAAAGGATCCATGCACAACCATTTGATTTTAATGCACTCAAAATCTAACAAACACTGTTTTCAGACAGAGATAAAGATGTTTACACACATCATGTACAAACAGTGACGACGGAGTGGATTTATTATTTTTTTGTCCATTTGTTATTTTAGGGAAAGTTTTTTGCAAAAATGTGCTATTAACCACAATAATTATTGTGCAATGGGTATCTTCACATGAGGCTGGTCTGAATACTGGGAATACTGGAAAACTCATCATAGCACCTTACAACAGGGGTTCTCAACCTTGGGGTCAGGAGACACTTGTAAGGAGTTGCAAGATGCCTTCAAGAAACTAAGAATAATTTTTTTTGAACAATTTGAGCCCATTTTTACCCTTTTTAATGCAACTCCACCAAACAAGGATTTACATCTTTAAGATGACAATATACTATGGCACAAATAATAATAAACTTCCAGGATAACAGTGGATATTATTCAGATAAATATTTATGGATGGACCCCAAAAATCTCTCCCCTTTATTCCCCCTTATAGATGGTTCTGTCTCCACATGGCTGTTCTTCAATGTTCATGTCTGTGTTCAACCACCTTCAGCTACAGTGGGGGTCCCTGCTCTCCGGCACCTTTAGTTTGGAGGGTTGTGGGCTTAAAAGGTTGAGAACCACTGCCTTACAATACAAACACAGTAGCAGGTCATAGGGAAACAGTTCACAGTACAAACGAGTGCTAAAGGAGCCATGTCACACAAGAGAAAACAGAGATTGTGCCGTTTCTGCTTCTTTTAGCTCAATTGTGCTAGCGTTTCTACCTCCACCAAGGAGGTCATATTTTAGCCATCTTTACTTTATTTATTAGTGGGAATACATAAAAAGTACTTCACAGATTTTAACAGAATTAACGTTATGTTAAACCGTAATTTGTGCCAAAAGGTATATAATTTGAGGGAGCTGTGTGTCAGATATGAGAAGGAAGTAAATTTAGGACACATCATCAGTATTGTTCCTTTGAATCAGGGGGTGTTTCGGCCTTTCAAACACCACTGTAGACACCCTCATCAAAGGTGGCCAGCTACAGGGTCAATGAAGCCTGAGTTTGCATCCTATAACGGTTTCCCACTTTCTCTTATCTGCAGCTTTGGGCTACTTCACACTCGGTCTGTGAATTTGATCTTTTTTTCTCCCTCCGAAGTGTCTGCTCTTTGATCTCTTCCTTTGATGTTCTCTGTGGCTATTCTAGCCAAAGATAGACCTTACATACTGGAAGATTCCATTCAATTTTGGAAGGGATCTAGATCAATATACCAATTCTGGATCAGTTGCAAAGAAAATTCATATCTCGGTTCGTAATTGTCTGATCTTTATGGAAATTGACTCACATTTGTCGGGTTGGTTCTTCAATGAATCCCCCAAAGTTTATCTGGATCGGATCTGGATAGCACATTTTATCACAATTATTCTAAAAAAATGGGGGTTTTTATACATTTAGACCTACTGTATGATTATTAATGAGGATATAAATGTGTTCCAAGCCTTGAAAGTGTGAATAATCATGGCACTATGATTATTATACTGATTTGGGATCAGTTGCAAAAAATAAGGAAAAATCCCTTTCTCATAATTGGTGAAAATTCAAATTGTTTGGGGTTTGTGCTGTAGTTTGTTGTTCTGGCTGTCCGTGTTTGTTCCTACATTTTCCAGTGTTATCATGGCTCAGGATGCAGACATTGGCTCGGAGAACATAAAGCTTTGCTGGTGGTCTGCTATTGGTTCAGCTGTTATATTTGTAAACAATTTTTAGGCAAGCGTATAAGTCAAGATGATGGCTATCAGAACACTTTATGGCAGGGGTGTCAAACTCATTTTAGTTCAGGGGCCAAATACTGACCACTTTGATCTCAATTCACATTATAGGTGTAGAAAACGTACCGGTAAGTTCAACATTATAAGGCTCTAGTTTGCACTTCCACTTGTAAATGATATGTGAAGTCTGTAAGGCACCGACAACATCCAAGCAATAAGTGACAGGTGTCAGTTTCTGGAGGAGTTTCACTTTGATATGACAAGGTTTATTTTATTCAGACAACTTCACTTTGATCTCCTGACCTGTTTCCACTCTCAATTGCCAGTCTTCCTCAGAAGTGTCTGGTGGATCAATTTGATGTGTCCTTTGAGTTTAAATTTCTGAGGAAAAGTTATCTGATTAAAGGAACCCTTAACATATTATTCAAAAAGAAGACAAAAATAATCTTGCTGGAATTGTTACGTGAAGTCAAGGAAACTTCAAAGTGAAACATCAAAGTGATCAGCAGATGCCTCTGACAAAAACTGGCAGTTGTTATTCGAAACGTGTCAGTCGATCAAAGTGAATTTCCTGAGGAACAGTTGTTTGAATGAATGAAACCTTAAGAAATTAATAAAAAAGACAAAATGAACTTGCTGGAAGTTCTTTCAGCAGACGCCTCTGAGGAAGACTGGCGGCTGACAGTCAAAACATGTCAGAAGATCAAAGTAAACTTCCAAGTTGTCTGAATAAAAGAAACTTTAATAAATTGTTCAAAAAGAAGCCAAAATGAACTTGACTTTAAGTTTCCCTGATTTTGTGGCTATTTAAAAAAAAAAATATTTAGGAACATTTTGTGGAATATTTGGGGGTTCTTTTAACGATTTGAGATTAAAACTTAGTGCCATCTGTCAAATATTGTGAAGTTAAGTTGAATTTGAGTATTTGGAGGGGCTGAGATTTATACAAATGAATTAGTTGCTAATTTACTCAATAATTCATGTTTTCTCTGATTGTTACTTTCTCCTGGGGGCCAAACTGGATGCCCCAAAGGGCCGATTTGGTCCCCAGGGCTTGAGTTTGACACATGATTGCAGTGTTTTTCTGCTTGCCTTTTTACGCTGATGAATTTCAACAACCAAAACTGAGATCAAAAGTATGAACCCGTGGTCCATTTTTTTTTTGTGCCTTGAGAAATACGTGGTGGTCTGCCGTCCGTTGTCTTCCACTCTGAAGGCACAGGATGAGTAGCTGCGGTGACGAGAGGGTTTGGCACTGAAGGTTGAGATGGTGTGGCATCACTGCGTCTTTAACTGGCTCGTCTCTTCTCCAGCTTCATTTTGAGTTCATCGTTGAACGCTAAAGGAGGAATATGGTGGAAAACAAAGAATCCAGGTATTTAAACTGAAGATAAAAACCCAGTACAGGACTCAATGTACCCACACTGTGTGAGAGGAGACGGGGAGTGGATCAGTCTCCTCATTGGATTGGTCGGTGACGCTGGAACCGATGAGGTCAGAATCCGACGATCTGGAGCTGGAGACCTGGGCAGGGGGCTAGTGGACCACCGATCTGTAGAACAATGAAAGTAGGGGATAATATCCAGTGTTTGTCAACATGTATGAATCTGTGATAACCACATTTATTTCTTTATTTGAATAATATCCACTGTTATCCAGGAAGTTTATTATTATTATAGTCATTTTAAAGATGGAAATCCTTGTCTTAATCAGAATTAAAATAGGTTAAAAGTGACCAAAAATGGTGGAAAAGGTGGTGAAATTGGATTTTAAAAACCACAGAAATTGGTTAAAAGTTGCACATTAGAGTGGATAAAAATGGACAGAAAAAGTGGTAAAAAAAGGATCCAATGTTTAAATACTGTATCTACTTAAGAGTGGCAGAGATTAGGAGTGATTTAGGTAGTGTCATTTAAGAAGTAGGAACAATAAGTTTAAACTGGCAATAATGGGCATGGCAATTTGTGAATGTGGTTTAAAGAAATAAGCATGAAATGTGTTGAAAAGAGGGTTAAAAGTGACAATAATGAGTCAACATATGTGACATTAGGTGGAAAAGTGGTGGAAAGGGTTTATAAGTGCTGGAAATGTCTTAAAAGCATAAAAGGTGGCAGAAATGGGATTGATGTAGGAAAAATACATTAAAAGGAGCAAAATATGGCAAAAAAAGTGATGAAAATAAGTTAAAATATGGCAAGTTTGGTGTAGTTGCAGAAAAAGGGCAAAAATAAGCAAAAAATGGGCTCAAATTGTTTATTTTTAGTTTCTTGAAGGCATCTGGTGACCCCCTCCCAGTGTCCCGCGACCCCAAATGGGGTCCTGACTCCAAGGTTGAGAACCCTGCTTTAGGTAAACCAATATTAACCTTGCTTTGGAGGCAGGGCCGGGGCTTTGGGGAGGGGGCTGGAGGGTGCGCTGTGAAGGATTCGTTCTCCGTTTTCATCGTTGGCTGAAACATACGCTGTTAAACAAACAAAAACAACAAATCAAGCATTTTAAACTCCATTAAATTCGCGTACGACTAAGTAATGAACTGTAAAAGTTTCCCTACTGATATTCTCCTCATACGGCTCCTCCAGGAGGAAAGGTTGAAGAGTCCCTGCTGTCTTCTCTACTAGAGCATCAATAACATCATGTAATGTAGCACAGGGAATCTGCCAAAGGAAGCCATAATATTATATACATATATCAGAGTACCAGTTCAGTTCATTAAACTTGTGAAAATTGTTTTTTTTCTTCATTGTATAATATTTTTACCACATCTTTTGAGATAGTTGTCTATAAAATGAATAAAATTACATGGTTTGCATATTAAAATAGGGATGGGTAATATTAGCAGCTGATATTTGATATAATATGTAATATCAGTTGTCATCGGTAACAGTTCTTCCACTGATATTGAAAAACCAATTGTTTTCTATATTGTTTGAGACAACATGTTAAAAACAATAACCATACAGTAGGTCCAAATGCATGGACACACACATAATAATATACTTATTGTTTTATTTATTTTTAAACATTTCCTTTTTGGTCTTTTCTATGCTTTAGTGTTAATTCTTTTCATGAACATTTATCATGACTTTTTAGAAATCTGAATTGACTGAAAATCAGTAAAAGCACTTTCATTTAATTTTAATTTATTTGTGCCAGTGTATTTAAAAAAAAAAAAAAACATATAAAAATAATAGATACATATTTTAATCTGGCCACAAAAGATTAGACAAACAAATTATTAGAATGTCTTCAATAGTGTAAACATTTAATATAAATATATATGACATTCCCCGAGAATTAACATTTGCTTCTATAAAAACCTAAAGCACTTGAATCTAATCACTTATATTTATATTTATTCAACTGGATGTTTTAAAGGTGTTTTATTTGATCATTTTATTGTCCTTTTTGGTTACTTTGCATTGTTGGTATATTATACTATATATTATATTCTTTTGTTATGAGAGCACCCTCATGTTTTTGAAAAATTACGATGAAATGCGATCTGGATCCGATCTGTTAAAATTCAGTTGAAATCCATTAAAGTAAGTACTTTTGATGTAATCCTGCTGACAAATAAATAATATATAAATGAATATATGAATGCAGGTAAAATACTACTCATTAAACCTATTTAAACATCAATGCACAGTCATATTTTTCATACTTGTGAAAGTCAAATCTGTCTTAAATTCTGACTAACTGCTTTAAAAATATGGTTACGAGCAGAAACGAGACATTTATTTGAGTTTTCTTTCATCGATCACTTACAGGATTCTCAACATCGATGACGTAACCTCCCTGGTCTCTTTGTGTGACTCTGTAATGTCTAAACACTGATCTACAGGAAACAGAACAAACAGATGTCAGTGATGACATGGTGCACACGTGTACGTACACACACACACACACACACACACGTACCCGTTGAGGTCCTGTCTAGTGGTGACGGCCAGAGAGCATCCGTCCCTGCCTGGACGCAGCACCATGTTCCCACAGTCTGGATGTCTCTCTAACAGAACCTCAGCTTCTGTTCTAGACACTGGACGAAAACACCTGAAGAAGAAGAAACACCCACAGGATTAGGCTCAATTACATTTTTCAATTACAAATACATCTTCAATTACAACTCAATTATGATTACAGTGTCCCAATTACAATTAAAATTATTATTTTCCACTGAAAGTAAATTATAATTACATTAAAGTTCAAATTCAATTGATCACAATTACTAAGCGTTTAATAAATAATCCCATGAAACGTAACTTTCCTCTTGTGTTAGCATCTGTTAGCATCTCTGATGGTCATTCCAGAAAGTTCTTTTTGAATAATATGTTAAGGTTTCATTTACTCAGGAAATGTGCTTTGATCTCCTGACATGTTTTGACTGTCAACTGCCAGTCTTTTTCAGAGGCATCTGCTGATTGCTTTTTGATGTGTCCTTGACTTCTTTGTAATAATTCCATAAAGTTCTTTCTGTATTCTTTTTGAATAAGAAGATAAACATTTTACTTTGATCTCCTGACTGAAGATCAAAGTACATTTCCTGAGAAAATAGTAATATAAAAAAATTACATATTACTAAAAAAAAAGACAAAGATAACTTTCTGGAAAAATTACGTGTCAATTTGTGTCAAACTCAAAGCCCGGGGGCCAAATCCGGCCCTTTAAAACATCCAAATTGGCCCACGGGGGGAAGAAAAAATGAAAAATTACAAAACGTTGCTGTAGATATCTCAGTAAAGGGGTTTCAAATATCTGGCAAAACTCCATGGCAACTTAAGCTCAAGACAATATTAAAAAATCAAAACTTTTCATTGAAATTATTTATTGAAATTAAGCAGAAATTGGGAGTAATTGTAAATCCCCTTATCATATCCAAACATAAATATTGGCATTTATGCAAAATAATACACTTTATTTAAAATATTTTTAAAAAAAATTCAACAGATTTATTTGGCAGTAGAACTATACAATTATTCAAGTGGAGTTTCATTAAATTTATCACAAATTCACTAAAACTCTACAGTATGTTTGTAGGGGTTTCAATTTTTAAATAATTTGACAATATTTCCCCAAATTAAATAAATATAGTCATTACCTGTCACCTATTGCTGGTGCCTTATATACTCTACATACCGGTACATACATTTATTTCATTTTATACACGATAAAGGGAAGTAGCACTGAACTAAAATGAGTTGGAACCCCTGAATTACGTGATAATAATTGAGGGGACACTCACGCTGGGATCTCCCCCACTAAGGGAACAGAGAGAGGGGAAGGAGGAGCCCGTGCTGGGTTACGACTTCTCCGTCTGGATCTTTCCTTGTCCACCACCTCCTTCAACATCTGCAGCTGACCTGGCAGCAGCGTGAGGCAGGACGGGACGTTCAGCTGCGGTCGGACACCAGAGAGAATAGAGAAATAAGACCAGACAAGATCCAGGAAGGCAGAGAACATAATATCAAACATAATTCTCTTTACATCGATAACTGAGTAGAAGAAGCCTTTCCAAAGCTCCCTGGATTCTAAGTTTGGTGCCTGGAAAAGAGAACAAAACGAGATGTCAGCGTGGAAATATGTTTATGTTTGTTTGTCTGTAAGTGTGTGTGTGTGTGTGTGTACTGTTGCTGCTGAAGTGGTGACGTACTAAATTAATGTTTTGTGTGCACAAAAAAAATCTGTGCGAAAAAATCATTAGTATTTGTAAAAGACATTTTGTGTCTGCACAATAGCTTTACTGTGTGTGAGAACTTTAACTACAAAGCGAGCATGCAGCTGCTTAAACTGTTTACTGTCATTAATAATTAAACATCACGTCCACGTCCCTCCCTTTATTAACTCACCTGTTCACTTGCATTATGTCACTCCGCCGTTTTTTAATCGTGCAATGTAGGAGGAAGGGGGCGTTTCCAGCGGGTGGCCCTCCAATGGTGTTTAGTAAGCTCAGTGCTGATTGGCTGCTCCACAAACGCAATTAAACCAGAGTCTCAATTCATCTCTGTATTTGGTTTTGTAGTTGTAAGAGAAAAGTTCTCACACATACACAAAAGCAATCCATGTACCCTTCGTTCTTTGGTTATTTCGTTTCAAAAACAAATAAAAAAAATTAGAAAAAACAGATTTTTTTTTTGTTTTATTAATTTAAAACCAGAAACAGGAAAACAGAAAAAACAAAAACCAAACAAGCAGCATTTTTCTGTTTTAAAATGAAATCTGGTTCTGTTTGTGAGATATCTGGATATTTACCAGGAAACTAGGACGAGAGCTTCATGTTTTAATCTCACCACACAGACTTTTATTCTGCTGCGTTTGATAAAAAAAATGATCCTGTATCATGTTGTTCACCTCACACTGATGGCAAAGACGTAATTTATGTGTAGATGATGTTTCGTTAAAGAGTTATTGATGGTGGAAGTCTGAATCTGCAAATATCTGCCAACTTTACTGAGCAGTGTTATGGTCCAAATAGTATCCAGATAAACTGGTGACTGGGCGGAGTTTTGCTCCCAGTCCGGACATAAAAAGACAAATAAGTCACATTACTGGTGAATTGAAATGATATTAATACATAAATAAATCAAAACCAAAAAATTACTGTGACGTAAAACATGCACATGATTTGTAGAGCCAGAGATGGTGTAATGAATCTACTGGCTGCTGTTAGCGTATTTATAACGTGCAAAATAAACATTTTTACTGCCCTCAAAAAAGCTGTAATTGTTTTTGCAAAAGTGTCAAATGGTAGAAGTTCTAACATCTATTGTTCCTCACACCAGCCTCACAGTCCTTCAGTCAATCTCCAGTTTATCTGGATACCATTAGGACCATAACACCATAAAACATAACATAAACATGAGCAGCTTTTTATGAGCTAAAACATCCACAGACTGAATGAAAACATGATCAGAACCAGAAAACTGATGAAATAAATCCTAAACAGTTCTATTGTGTGAGGAGACCTGGTCCAGGACCTGTGGAGGGAAACCAGGTGTAGTGGACTTCAGTTAGTGGACTTTAATTTCCCCATAAATATCTAAATATCTCACACACAGAACAAGATTTAAAAAAAAAAAAACACACACAAAAAACAGAAAAACGCTGCTTAACTGGTTTTTGATTTTTCTGTATTTCTGTTTTGATTTTAAATCAATAAAACAAAATAACCGCACCTTTTATTTGTTATTTTTGATTTGGTTTTAAAATGGATTCACCAAAGAACGAAGGATACACAGATTAAAAGCAGTTTTGCAGACACAAAATGTGTTTTCAAAACACAAATAATTTTTTTACACTGATTTTTTTTTTGCGTACACAAAATCTTTCTGATCCTAATTTGATCCCATAACGTACCGTGAGTTTGGTCTCTCCGTCCTTCATGCGGAGAATAAGTCGAGCTGCTTCGAGGTTTCTGTCCCGGCTGCAGTCGTCCTTCAGGGACACGGACCCACTGAGGTCCAGTTTCTCCACATACTGTTAAAGGACGAACACACGTATTATTACATACTATGACTTTTCCAACTCAATAAATAGCACAAATGAAACATTTTTTTTTACTATTTAAAGTTCAAAAAGTGCCACATTTCATGCCAGTTCTAAAACCATCATCATGAACAACTGATGTTTAAAAATGCAATGAATCCAATTCTTTGTATGAGGGCAAAATTTAAAATGCTAGTTTTTGAAATAAAATTCAGAAAATCATCTACCATGACCTTATAATTCAGATTTATGAACATTAAAAACACATTTATCACGTATGTTTACATTTCACAGTCAAACATTTTGATGCCCTGTAGGCAACATTTTTGATTTAAAAAAAAAAAAAAAAAAGTGCTGTCAACATTTTTCAAAGAAATATTTCTATCCTTTTTAAATAACCCATAACTGCATGTGGGAATGTAAGAAGAAATCAGTTTTGATTTATATACAGTAATAAAAAGATGACTCTTTCTTGGGATATCAAACAACTTTTCTTTATGCGACTTCTTCAACAGAACAATTTGGAAAAATCTCAGAATTTTTTGAGACCGAAGTGTGCAGATGTTGTGAAAATGTGTTAAAATGACAGAATGAGCCCATTACCATGTCAAATACATGCATCTTACCATCGACGAGGTTTTAATTTCACAATATCTTGTCCAACCCTTAATATAATTACATGTCACAAACCAAGAAGTGCTATAATCACACCTCTGATTATCAACTCTTCAGCCACAGGCTTCGTAACCGCTTCAGATCTTACACATGTCCGATGTGTAAAAGTAGAAACATCAACACATAAAAACTCTGATGAGGATCGTTTCTGTGCAAAGAAGGTCCAAATAATTTAAAAAATATTCCTGTTCATTAGGAAAAAGCTTCATTTTATTATTTAAATTACCACATTATCATCATCATGTCAGCATTTAAAATAATGACCAATCTGAGCATTAATACAGAATTGCTTTATGCGTTTCTGGACTTTTGTGCATTTGATTTTTGTCGTTTTTTGTTATTTTGTGTAACTGTGTTTTCTCTGCATATATGTTTTCTATTATTCTGTGTATTTCTGTTGTTGTTTTATTTATTTTTCTGTTATTAGGCTGGGCTACCGAACTCACTAAAATCACTACTCCTCTGTTATTGGTGAACAGATCAGGCTGAAATGTGGTGGCTATCATCTATGGATGTGTACGCATCCACGCTCAGAGCCCGATTTTTGATTTAAGAAAAAAAAATTGAAAGTCGATTTCTCATTTATTTGCGAGTCAAATTTTACAAAGGTTGGTGGTACAGAGTCATTGGCACATGCCAATATATAAATGGGGTCCGTTACCCCGTACGTGTCACGGGGGCGCCAGAGGGCCCCATTTTTCAAATAACTACTCCTCTGTTAGTTCTCGTTAGATTGGAATGAAGTTTGGTATGAATACTATCAATGAATATGATGAGATGCTCAGAGCCCTTTTTTATTTCCGGTAATTTCCAAATGTTTGGGAACATGGTCGCGTGATATATTGTTTCAAAGGTAATTCAACGCAGATTACGATTATGCCTCGTACAATACGATTAGGGGCCCCCTTTTTTCAGCAACTTCCATTAAAGTTGTTTTGTCATTTATTTGTGAGTCAAATATTGCGTCAGTTGGTGGTACCGAATCATTGACACATACCAATATATGAATTTGGCCCATTACTCCGTATGTGCCACGGGGGCCCCATTTTTCGAACGACTGCTCCTCCGTTAATGCTCCTTGAATTGGGCTTTAATTTGACATGGATATTCTATGAGTGGATGTCAAGAGTCATTTGACTGAATTCTCGGGAACATGGTACGTGCTACTCGGTGCGGAGACGTTCCCCGGGCCCGGCCATAGTTCATCAGAATGTGTTCTTGTGTAGTCATCTTGTGTTTGTTTTTTGTCATTTTGTGTATTTTTTCTGGGTTTTCCCAGAGTTTGTGAAATTTTTCCCTTTCCAAAAAATATTGTGTCATATCGTTATCGTGAGCCCAGTATCGTACATCGTCCCACCCCTAGTAATTTCTGCGCTTTGACAGAACATCTGTACAGGAGAGGGAAGGTTTAAAAAATGAAAAGTACAGTAAGTAAATGTGTTTCCATTGTGTGTGAGACCAGTCTATGAGATAGATAAACAAACATAGATACACAGTCAGTGACTTACATGAGTGTCCTTTGCGTTGTTGAAGAAATACAATGAATTCCCACACAGACACGTCCACAGTCGCCTGGAGGCCTGCCTCAGGGACAACAAAGATAAACGAGTAAAATAGGGATGAACGACTGTGGTGGTGATGGTGGTGACACATCTGTGTAATGGATACCCCCCCCCCCACCCCACCCCTTTTAAGTATTCAGTCATTTCCTGTCCCAGGAGGATGGAAGTGTGTGAGTATGGATCAACTCTGCACCTGAGCCAGGCTCACATTACATGGATGGAGCCTAATGAGAGCTGGGGGAGAGGAGGAGTAACAACATCCTTTATTCATTCATTCATTCATCGATTCATTCGTTCATCAATTCATTTATTCATTCATCACCACCTCATAAACACAACCAAAACACTCAATTTCACTTTAGTGTATGAGATGCACACTTGTCAGTGTTTGTAAATTATAATTGTAATCATGGAATAGATAATAATTCACAATTACGACTTAATTAAAATAATTTTAAAAATCTGTTGCTGATGTAATTCTAAATGAAATGTAATTGAGTTCAGATAATTGACTTCTCTTATAAAAATGTCAATTACATCTTAACCAAATGCAAACCTGAGGAACCATGTTATAGTTCTATGGCTTATACATAATGTACGTATAGTTAACAATTATTAAAATATGTTTAACATCAAGTTTTCCCACTGTCAGTTTTCCCATTTTACGTTAAAAAATAAATAAATGAAATGCAGGTTTTATTATAATGACACAAAAAAGGCTCAGATGCACAACAAAGATTTTAATACTAATATTTTCATGGATAAAAAAGAGAAACTGACTGAATGATTTATCTTTTATGTATTTTACAGCTGACCAGTTATGATAAGCGATGCTAACAGAAAGCTAACACATGGGGAAGGTCACTTTTAAGGGGTTATTTATTTCAGGCTCAGTAATTTAGATTAATTGTAATTGAATTTTAATTGAGGATGTAATTGTATTTGACTTTCAGGATTTTTTTTTTGTAATTTCAATTGTTAATGGAAAAAATGGCAGTCAACGTAACTGTAATTGAACATACATAATCAAAGAACTAATCGTAATTGAACATGGATAATCAAGGACAAAATTGTAATTGAACATCAGAAATGTATACGCAATTGAACATCAAAAACATAATTGTAATTGAACGTGGATAATCAAAGCTAAATTGTAATTGAACATAGGTAATCAAGGGTATAATCGTAATTGAACATCAAAGACGTAATCATAATTGAACATCAAAGACATAATCAAACATCAAAGATGTAATCGTAATTGAACATCGAAGAGATCATCGAAAATTGAACATCAAACACATAATGGTAATTGAACATCAAAGACATAATTGTAATATAACATCAAAGACGTAATCGTAATTGAACATCAAAGTAGTAATCGTTGTGAAACATCAAAGATGTAATCATAAATGAACATCAAAGACGTAATTGTATTTGAATATAAATAATCAAAGCAAAATTGTAATTGAACATGGATAATAAAGGATGTAATTGTAATTGAACATCAAAGACAATCATAACTGAACATGGATAATCAAAGTACTAATTGTAACTGAACATGGATAATCAAAGACGCAATTGAACATTTATAATCAAATACATAATCATAATTGAAAAATGTAATTGATTCCATCTCTGGTTTGTTTGGAGGAATAATAATCTTTGATGGCCAGATGTTGATGAGAACTGAGGATGTGTCGTGAATGGAGACATGGCTCGTTTCTTGACTTTATTGAACTGTCACGCGCCTTTTCTGTCATAATGAAAGCCTGCACGAGCGGACACCGCTGCAGCCTCGCCCGTCCGAGCGAAAAGAGGAAGTTCTGTGTGAATGAAAAGCGCCTCATCCACGCCCTCACACCGACTGACCACCACTGTCTGTCTGTCTGTCTGTAGTTAAAGCATGCACTGACTCAACCAACATGGTGGACACCCACCTTCTCCTTCGGTCCTCGCTTCTCCAGGTAACCCTCGTAGTAGCAGGGCGGGAGCTGCGCCCGGAGGCTCCCCGATCCGGAGCGCTGCCTGACGGGAGCGGCCGCCATGAGTGTCGCGGACTGGGCACCGATGGAGGACAAAGAGGAGGGGTGGAGGGGGGGTTATCAGGGACTGAGTGACACGCCTTTTCCTCCTGATGAGACAGACAGCTGTGGCACTAATCCAACAGCTGGATTAAAACTGCTGTTTCTGAGCCTCATCATCACTGCTGGGGGGGAATAATTATCATAAATTATTAAAGATTGTCCTGCGATAGGAGTCATCCAGACACACCTTATTGACTTATAGGTTTAATATAAGGATGGGCCACTATCACAGCGGGGGCCACAAAAAGCCATTGAATCTGATCCGAGGGCCACATTAACAACATTCATGTTGGGATTTAGAATAATGACCAATCTGAGCATCAATGCAGGAGATAAAATGTTTTTTTTTTTTTTTTCTGTTCTTGTAATTATGTGTCACTTTCTGCGTTTTTGGGGTCACTTTCTGTATTTTCCTCTCATTTTTGTGCAATTTTCTTTGTCATTATATTGTGTTTTACAAGACATTTTCTATATTTTGGGATTTTTTTGTGAAGCCTACTTTCTGCATTTCGCAATCGATTTCTGCATTCGATTTGTGTATTATGTCAGATGTTATATTCCTTACAACTTCTTGAAATACAATTTTTGGGAATTTGTTTTGGGGGTTTCACAAAATAAGACCAAGGGCCACACGTGGCCCCAGGGTCGCAAGTTGCTCATGTCTGTTTTAAGGGGTTATTTATTTCAGACGTAATTGTATTTGATTTTAATTGGAAAGAAAGGCCAGTCACTGTAACTGAACATGGATAATCGAAGACGTACTCAAACATCAAAGACGTAATTGAACGTCAAAGGCGTAATTGAAAATAACCATTTATTTGAGAGAAAAAAATGCCATCCTTTCACACAAAGTATAATAAACATATACGATTACAATAGGTATCGAGGTAAATCACACATCCTAAACGATAACCTCCCCCCCCCACGTTAAATCATCTCCATAGTGTCACAGTTACAAAAACAAGGCACTACATTAAGACACATTCTTACACAGAAATAGTAAAGTTAAGTGTTAATACTTCATTCGTCATTATTAGTTTTTATTACTACTATTGTTGCAAAGGCACAACAAATTGCGTTCACCAAATTTTAGCCCTTTGTTCGAAAACATTCAAGCCGAGCTTTTAGACTTTTGACAATTAAACAGCTGGTTCTGTGATTTAGTGTAATGAGGCATGTAAACCCACACCTGAACCACAGTTACTGGTCATCCCAGGCCCCGCCCTCCCTCCTGGTTCCCCTTACATACATGAATAACTGAGTAGACATGCAGGAATGATATTAAGAGGTATACATATACAATGAAAGCAGACTAAACTGAGCTGGGGGTTCAGATAATGAGAAAAAAAAGGGGGCAGGTGGTGAATAAAGGCTGGTGGGGGGAGGGCGTAATCCACCGCTGTGTGTTGTAAAGACCTGTCCGTTCCACTCCCACTTTAAACAGACATGGGGGAGATGAGTGAGGCGACTTGGGTGTGTGTGTGTGTGTTGGGGGGGGGGGGGGGGGGGGGGGGTGTATAACAAGCTAAGGAGAGAGTTTAGAACCCATGCCCTGACAGCCCATCGTTTTTAACACCTAATCGAAACTGAATCCAGCCTTTGTTTGTAAATCTGTCACAAAATAAAACTGTCACAACACGATTTCTATTTGCTTAAAAAGCTGCGAGTTTGCCTCAGAATAAATCCCATGCTCTTAATTATAGGTTTGGGAATGAAAGCAAAGCGTTTTCCAGCGAAGAAAAAAAAAAAAAGACAATTCATTGTCATCCAGCATAATAAACACAGAGAGAGACACTGCCTGCAGCATCAACGGAGCCTGAGAAAAGAAAACCCTTTTTCAGATTTTGGTCTTTTGCTGCGATAAACATCAAATGGTTTAGAAATCACCATTAAAAAAAAGAAAAAGATATGTGACTAGACTAACTTACACATATAGTTAATTGTGGAAACAAAAACATTGACATGAGACTGCTGATTCTTTTTGGTCCTAAATTATGACAATAAAACAGTCGACATTGAAAATTTCACTAGTAATCTATGACTCAACATTTTTGATCATTAATAATAGTAATAATGATAATAACTGAAGAGGTTTAGGGTCACTGTGAAAAAACCTAAAATAAAAACAGATCTAGTAATGGAAGAAAAAAATAAACAAATGTTGAATACATTTTAGTTAATTTTTTTCTTTTCTCATAACTTTTTTTCTTCCAGTCCTGTTTTTTATTTCATTCTCCAGAAAAAAAAAAAACAGGATTCTTTTTTTTAGTCCTGATTTTTTAACCTTAACTTTTTCCCAGTCTTGAAAAAACTAAAAAAAAACCTAAAAGTTGAGAGCGGAAAAAAAGGAAAAAAGATTAAGACAAAAAAAAAAAAAAAAAATGGCCGTATGATTAAAAAAGAAAAGAAAAAAAGATTAAGACAAAAAAAAAAATGGAGGTATGATTAAAAAAAAGAAAAAGAAAAGTGTTTTAAAATTATGAACGTTTTTTCTTCCACTACTGGATGCGTTATTTTCTCCCAGTGACCCTAATCCTCTTCCGTGTACTTGGTGCAACTTTTGGGGGAAATAAAGAAATTGAATCTTTAGAATAAAGTGTCAACAAAAACAAAATGCGAGTGTGTTCCTTGGCCAACAGGTGGCAGTAGTGGATAATCTAAGTCAGAGAAACAATGGTTAGTCAGCTCTTCATGATGACCAGCATAGCTTTCACAGCTGCATTCGTGCTGGAAAATTGAGATAGATGAAAGAAAAAAACAAGAAACCCTGAAGTGGAGTGCAGATATATCATCAAGTGTGATTATATAAAATGAAAATAAGCCTAAATGGGAGTTTTTAAAAAGGCAAAGTGCCCTACGTTATTCCTTTTTGCTCGTATCAGAGGTGTGTTGTGCAAAGTGCATTGGCGCTTTGGATGAATCGAACATGCACCTTAATGTTACGCCATTCTTTAAACATTGCGTCATCCCTGATGTTATTACATCTTCATTTACTACAGTACTCAATAAAATAGTGTCGTCTTTGCTCAAACAGAAAAGGTCATATAACAGTAATATTTTTCAATGATTGAGAGTTGGAAATCCTTTTTTTTTTTTTAACACCTCGTTATCCGTTGCTTTTTCGCTCAGTGTGGCAGAGGAACGATCACTTCCACGTAGTTGTTGGGGAAATATCCCGATTTTCCACGAATGGTCCCTTCAAACCAGTTCTCGTCGATCTGACTGACCAAGGTGATGACGTCGCCTTCCTGGAAGCCCAGCTCGCCGTCGTTCTCCGCCTCGAAGTCGTACAGAGCTTTGCAGCACGCCTCGGCGACTGAGGACGACACACAGAACGAGACACATGATAGAGAGAGAGGTCTGACACTTTTCCACCCAAAGGGTTAGTAACTTAGGACAGATGTGAGCAGCTTCTTTTCCAGAGGAACCACTGGGAGAAACCAAACGTTAGTTACTGAGACTAAAATATTTGATCAGATTAAAACAAGTGTTGACCTCCGATCAATTAATCAAAGATTATTTGCTTATAAAAAGATGTAAAAGGTTGATATTGCCACTCAAATGTTTGTTTTGATCTCCACTGTAAACACTTGGTTTATTGAAATTGTCGGAAAAGTTTTGCACATTGCATTGTGGGATGTGGAGTCCTATAAACAGATGCATAGAAGTGTTTTTTAATTCATTCTTACCATTTCTCTGCCAGAAGAAGAATCATTAAACCAGGTGATGTTAAACTGTCCATTGTGCCAAAACATGGTCATCACGAGGTTTGTACATTTTGAGACACATCATCAGTAGTGTTCCTTTGAACCACGGGGTGTTTCAACCTTTTTTAACAATAGACACCCTCATCAATGGTGGCCAGCTACAGGGTGATCAAGCCTGAGCTTGTGTCCCATAATTTTCCTACTCTCTCTGATATCTATCTGCAGCTCTTTGCTCTTTGATCTCTTCCTTTGAAGATATTTCATTTTGGCCACATTTGGATATTTCGCTTTGAACCCCAAAATAAACATCCTCCATTGTCTCAAAAATTAAGAAAAAACATCCGTCTACGGGACTCCGCGTCCCACAATGCACCAAACTTTTTTCGATAAGAAAAGGATAAAAGAGGTTGTTTCAAAACCTGAAATATTTTTTTTTTTTAATCTTTGTTCGCACAAAGACATAATTTTAGTACGTTAAGTGTGAAACTTCATTTATTGATTTCAGCTCACTGATTTAACCAGTGGTTAAAACAGATGCTGGAGAGAATCACATTTATTCATAAGTCTTAACAACACATATTTGAAAAAATTTAGAGACCATTTATACATGTTGTTAAGGACTTGGATTCTTCTGATGATTTGACTCATTTCTAAGTACCCTGTAATAAGTGCTACCACTTAGTGAAAGCTCAAGAAACTCATTCTTTTTTTTTTGTTATTGCACCTTTTCATTGTGCTCTATAATGAAGGCCATGTATAAAAACTCTCTCTAATGGAAGAATTTGTAATTACTGTATTAACATGATAAGAATCTTCTCAATACCTCACTTTTATATGTATTTTAATTCATTCTTGTGCCTTTTTTGTACAACCCAGTCCCGTTTTTTCCATATTACAAAATAAAAATCATAAAGTTTGAAAAAAGTTCCGGTTCACAGTGGAGATGAAAACAAGCGTTCAAATGACAATTTCAAACTTTCACATCTTTTTTTTTCCTCGATCCATGAGGTCTAAAGTATGTATTTATCTGATAAATATATACATATATAATCCCCAGGAGATTTAAGTATTTTTCTTAAGCTCAAAATCAAAATCATGTATTACCATGTTTCAGTATTAAAGACAAATTATGTCTTAAATTCAATTCCTCCCAGAGATCAGACATGCCATGATTTTATTTCTTGAGCTCAGAAATCTTTGGTGAACTGGAAACCAGTCGTTTGAAGTCAGACAAAACATTAGCATTAAAGAAAAACAACATAACTTTAGTTAATAAAAGTACGACAGCAGAAAAATATTGTATCATCTGCAGCCTTAGTCACAGTCATAACTTTAATAATTCCCTTTTTTATTCTAAAGTCTCTGTATATTGACTAAATAAACCAGAGAAACTCATTTTTCACCAAATGAAAACACACATACATGAACCACTGCCAGACACATTTAAAGAGGTGAAAATCTCTAAATTGGGACACGTTTTGTTCCTCTTTCCACTCACGCCGTTTGCTCTTGTGTGACGCTCTGTTGAAGTTCTGTTGAGGAGCTGTTTCATGTTTCACAGGGAAAGACAATTATCATTGGATTTCAAAACAGAACGGGGAAAAACTAAGGCCTTGGATACAGAAGCAAAGACTCCACACACAATAAGATAAAATAAGTTTACCTGGAGCGTAATGGGAATTTGGTGCAGCAGCTGCTGGGGTGTATCCTCCATTATTGGTGTTGTCTGACTGTCCATAATCAAACGATTGTCTGGGTTTGGGCGTGTATTCCTGCTTTGGTCGAGTCTGTGCATCATTGACTCTGCAAACAGGGAAAAAAATAAAGCATTAAATAAATAATCGTTATGTGACTAGTGAGGTTTTGATACAGCAATAAATATGAACTACATCTCTAAGTGTTTATTGTTCAGTAAAAAGATGTCAGTTACGTCAAAGCTGGTGGAGACAATCATTTTTCTAACAGATAAAGATGTAGGTGTGAGACTCAGATCAATAAATTAAACATAATTTGCTGTGGACACTCCATTTATTGGCCTTGTTGGAAAAGTTTGATGCATTGCATTGTGGGATGTGCAGTCCAGTAGATGAGTGCATAGACGTGTTTTTACTGTGATTTTTTTATGTGTTTGCCCCAAAAACTCAACACATTTCTGGTGTTTTCACTTAAAGTTGTGCTAAAACAATGGCGGATTATTTCGGATTTTAAATAATTCCCACAAGTTCATTTTGTCATTTGTCTTTGATATTGTGCTCAGAATTCTGTGAAAAAACAACTATAGAGAAAAATGATGGAATCAATGAGTGAAAACACACATTTTAAAGAATCTAATTTTCTAAATGAGTGGAATTAAACAGTATTTAGTGGCTCCAGAATAGAATTCTCTCTTTTAGATTGATTTATTGATCAATGAGACTCTATGAAACGTATGGTCTGCAGCAGCTTTAAGTGCAGCAGGTGATTCCTGACATATTGATGAGCCGTGTGACCGACCTTTCTTTCAGTTGAACAGAAAGCGATTCCAGAATGTTGGTGGCCTCCTTGTGGTACTGCAGCATCGACTCCACAAACGCATACAGCTGACTCACCTGCTCCACCTGCACCAAACGCACGGAAAAATGACCAGTCATTCCAACAATTCATGCCCAAAGCTTGCATCACAGCGCTTTATTACGGCAGAGAAGCTGAAACAGGTTGATCTCCTGCTGCTGCTGCTGCACGTCACCGTGGAAAAATGAAGGCATGTTAGCCGACACCTCCTTACTTTAATCCACCTGTGACAAGCTGTCAGAAGGAACCGTTTATTTAGCAAAGGAGTTGTTTGTATAAACATCTAATGACACCTTTTTGGAGTTTGTGTAACAGTCTATGTGATTTATTGTAATGTAACAGCCATTTAATGCCCATAAAAAGCTTTAATGTGTGTTTTTTTTAGTGTTAAGCAATTTTCAGACTAGAAAAACTAGAAGACCAGGTTCACTTATTTAAAATCAAGGAAACATTCACATGCTTCTTTGATCTTGGGATCAAAAAAAAAAAAAGAAAATGGAGGAAAAAGATTTTTATTATTATGACGAGCCCTGAAAAAACATTGTTTAACTGGTGAAGGTGATGATGAATGAAGTTGGAGAGTTAAGGTGCGGATGATGTGTTTCTCAGTTATGCAGATTAAAAAGAGAATTATCAGGACTGTACGATTAAAAAAAGAAAAAAATACATCACAATGCAGCGGATCAAAATCACAGTGGAGGGGGCCCCTACACTCAGCGCTGGCGAGGACCCTAATTTTGATATGCTTCAGATGATTTAAAAAATCAAAATGGTTACGCTGAAATCACATCACAAGAGCGATGTTAGCCACACTGCTAATCCTCAACCTGTTGAAAAGTGTGAGTTATTATAGGAAAGGCATGGAAACCTTTGGTCTAGTCCTGTCAACAGCTATATAGGGATTACGTGCATAACTCTCAGTAAGTAACTGCAATATTAATCAAACAATCTCTGGCTCTCCACCTAACACACAAACAGCTGGAATAAAGGGAGGTTTGATACCTACTAGTTTGTTTATTTACTTTTCAGAACTCTACAATCTTGGGGCAATCCCCCCCACCAGCCCACAGTTCCCCCAGCATAGATTAGATGTGTTGTTATATCTTTTTGTCCTCCAATCTGACAGATATAATTTGGTCTAACAAGACTTTCATGGTAAATGGTAAATGGTAAATGGACTTGATTTTATATAGAGCTTTATCACCACTGAAACAGTCTCAAAGCGCTTTACATATCAGCTCATTCACCCAATCACTCTCACATTCACACACCAGTGGGACAGGACTGCCATGCAAGGTGCTAGTCGACCACTGGGAGCAACTTAGGGTTCAGTGTCTTGCCCAAGGACACTTCGACACATAGTCAGGTACTGGGATCGAACCCCCAACCTCTCGATCAGAAGATGACCCACTACCACCTGAGATTTATGGTAATAAATCTGATCATATTTAAAGTGATTACATGTGAGTCACTGACTCACATCTGTTTCCAGCAGGTTGTGCATGGAGCCCTCAGCCATCTCCTTGGACTCATGAAACTTCTCCAGTGCCTGTCTGATCTCCTCATCTGGGATCTTCCCCTGACGTTTCTTCTTGTAGTCGTAATCCAAACGACGGCCCTCCATCTTCTTTAAGTGATGCTGAGGAAAGATTTATTAAATATGGTCAGCAACAAACACTTGTTCAAAGTATTAATTAAGTGAATTTCAAATCCTTGATTTTTGACTCATTTGGTTTATTTTGGGAAATCTTGTCAAATATATTTAAAGAAAACTGCAGGATTCTAGAAAAATTTCATCACAGTTTCATCAAATTTGTATATTTGGAGAAGCTGGGATACGTAAAACTAAACTAGTTGGTCATTTACACAATGAACCACTTATTGTTTTGGTTATTTTTGCTTTTTATTAGTTATGATGCAAAGAATTGGAACAAACTGAAACTTTCGACTGGTTAGAACTGAGAGGGAGATTTTTAATTTATTGTTTTTATTGTTGATGTCAAATGCTATTTAATGTTGTGTTTTATTGTTGTTAAAGGTTTTCTGTTGCACTCTTTAATCATGTAAAGCACATAGTGAAACTCAAGGCCCGTAGGCCTGGCAAATGATGATGCAAATTTCCCTCCAAAATAGCAAACAGTGGCAAAGTCAAGACATTTTAAACAAATGCTTAATATTCATGATTTTGTTTGAATTTCTGCTTTTTCCTTCAAAAAAACGTATGTGGCCCTTGACATAAAATTAGTTTGATACCCCTAATGTAAAGCTTATTGAATTGCCTTGTGGTTGTTATAATACTTGTATATATGTTCATATCCTTCATATTTATGATTATTATTATGTTTCTGGTTTGTTTTTGTTTTTTTACACCATCCACCAAGTAAAATTCCTTGTATTGTCTAAGAACTCTACTTGGCAATTAAATTGATTCTGAAAAAAATAAAATAAAACGCTATTAAAAAATATTATTTGTCTTCCCTTTCTCCTGCGGGCCAAATTAGATGCTCTAAAGGGCCGTATTTGGCCCCCGGGCCTTGAGTTTGACACATGAAATAAGAATTTATTAAAACCATAATTACAGGTTTAGCTGACACATACACAAAGGTGGTGTTTTTCAACCTTGGGGTCGGGACCCTATTGTGGGGTCGCCTGTAATGTCGAGTAACTGGTTAAAAAAAAAAAAAAAAAAACTCAGGTAAAAATGTATATAAATTCTATTTTGTGAATAATTTTTAAAAAAAAATACACAATACACACAATTAATATCAAAAAACTGCATCCTATACATCACATGATCGTTTTAAACAGCCAATAGTGGAAAAGCGCAGCGTCCTTGGAAGTGTGAATGTCAAACTACAAACCAGTTTTTAAATCATGTTGATAGGCCAAATAGAAGTGGAGTTATGAGGGAAAATGTGTGCGTGTTTTTTTTGACATTTTCTTGAGCTGTCAGTGCTCCGTGCAGGAAGACGCTGCAGAGCGCGTCTAAAAATAAAGCAAAAGTGTTGTGCAGCAAGTTTGAACAACACTGAAACGTCACATTATAGCTGTTTCCTATTGGTTGAGAAGAAGAATGCCATTGTCCAATCATAATGTCCACATATAGCGGGAACTTTGTTTTCAACCGACAGGTAAACAGAGACGGAGAAAGAGAGGGTGAGGTGAGAGATTTGAGAATATAGTGATTATTACTGTGATTTGACTGTTTAGTTAGTGTGTAGTGAGTGAGATTAGAGTGTAATGTAGTGTCTAGTATATTAGTTTATTGTTTTATATCAACACAATGAGGCACAAATAACTTGCCTTTCCCTGTATTTGTGATTCATACTTTTTTGTAAATAGTTGTACAAAATCGCCTGAGACATCGCTTGCATTTCACTGTAAATAGCTCTCTCTATATATATATATATGGGTTTTTTGATTCATCTGTATATAAGTTTTTGAAATATATAGTTTAGATTTGCTATACACACAAAAATGATTTGTTAAAAATGTTTGTGACTTTTTCTCACTCGAATTTTAGTTTTTATAGTGGTTTTAGATCCACTGTGTCACTGAGGTCATGCTCCTGTTTTCCTCTCACCTGAATGTCTTTAATGTCCTTCTCAGCCACTGAAAGCAGCGGATCAATGAAATTCTGCTTGACGTCAATATCCAGGGAATCCTTGACCTCGCCCAACCTCTTCATGGTCTCTCCTACGTCTGTTAGAGCCGCTCCTGCACAACGCACACAGTTTCTCATCAGGAACCATTAAAGCTATCACGAACAAACTCGTTTGTCTCGTGTTCTTACCAAAGTTGTTGTCTCTGCCCATGTCGTTGCCATATCTGGTCATACACTCCCCGAGGATACCTTCAGGCTGAGGGTAGCCAGGATTGCTCACCTGCCCGCGGATTTTAGACACGGTGTTGAGCATGGTGAGTTTAGCCCTGTGAGCCGGGTTGGGCTGCAGGTACTCAGATGTTTTATTGATAATGTCCAGGTAGGCTTTGCTGGTGATGTCAGCTCTCTGATTAACATGGAGAAAACACTGAGTATGGAGAGGAACAGAACAGAAACAAAACAATGCAGCTCAGTTTATAATCTATTAAGTACCCGTTCAAGGTCCTTGAAGTCTTCATCCAGCTTAGTTCCTTCTGCACCTCCAACCTTCTCACTCACCATCTGTGAACACATGGAAAAATAGTGGAATACATCTCTAACAGATTTAGTTGACTGATATAGTCCTGATAACTACATTTGGACCAAAACTAAGTTGCATTTTAGTCAACAAGTTCAGATGAACTACGGCCGGGCCCGCGTAACGTACCACGTTCCCAAGAATTCAGTCAAATGAGTTTGTTCTACCAAGTGAAACAAATCAAATTGTGCAACGTAAAATCATAATCTACGTTGAATTGCTTTTGAAACAATAAGTCACACAACTACGTATGTTCTGATACATTTAGAAATTAACGGAAAAGAGGGTGGTCTCTGAGAGGCTCTTGACATCCGCTCAAACAATATCTATGTAAAATCACAGCCCGAGTCAACGAGCATTAATGGAAAAGTAGTCACTTGAAATTTGGGCCCCCTGGTGCCCCCGTGACACATATGGAGTAACGGGCCCCATTCATATTGGAATGTGTCAATGATTTGGTACCACCAACTGTCGTAAAATTTGACTCACAAATAAATGAGATAATGACTTTAATGGAATTTGCAGAAAAAAAATAAGGGGGGGGGGCATGGGCCCCAAATAGAATTGTGTGAGGCATAATCATAATCTACAGTGAATTACCTTTGAAACGATATATCACACAACTATGTTCCCATACATTTGGAAATTACCGGAAATGAGGGGTGGTAAAGTATTCATACCAAACTGCATTCCGTGCGGACACATCCATAGATTATAGCTACCAAATTTCATTTGTTCACAAATAACAGAGGAGTAGTGATTTTAACTTGTGTACACAACAACAAGAACAAGAAGAAGGACAAAGTGAGGGCGTTTTGAATCCGGTAGCCTAGCTTAAAAACAGACTTTCTACTAGTATGGGTCTATCTAAAAACTGCTGTAAAAAGAATTAAAGTAAACTCGACTTTCTCTGCCTTTAAACCTTGTTGGTTACTTTTTCCACTTTTTTTGCTATGAACAGTAAAATTCCAAAGTATTTTCATGTTTCCAACATGAGCCGAACCACAAATATGTGCATGGGTGGATTTCCTGTACAGAGAACCTCGATTCTATTAAGATTTCACCAAAAAGTTATTTTTTTCCTTTTTCCTTCACATCTGCACACAGTGAGACATTTCTTAAACTCCAAAACTTATCCATGGACAATTTGACTGAACACATACGTTTAAGATCATCTTTCTCTAACCCAGGCTGACAGGTCTAACAGAGACCCATTGTGTGTGTGTGTGTGTGTGTGTGTGTGTGTGTGTGTGTGTGTGTGTGTGTGTGTGTGTGTGTGTGTGTGTGTGTGTGTGTGTGTGTGTGTGTGTGTGTGTGTGTGTCCTCTTGTTGGTTTTAAACATCGGGGCAGCTGTCATAACTGCTCTGTATGACTGGAATGGAAATCAATCTTTTCTACTTAATGTAATAAACCAGCCTGGGCTTTGCTCATTTGGACGGAATATTTATTGCTTTTGGAAAATTCCAATCACGTTAAAGCACTTAAATTACTGAGCATCATCTGTTGTATAAAAATGCAGGATGTGCTGTAATCTTCATTTTAGTGACACAAAAGCATAACGCCTGTGATTGTTGTCACTAAGACCTGATTCACACGGGAAAGATCACATTAAAAAAATGTACAATTTTTTTTATTTTTTAGGCATTAAATTCACATTATGATTTAAAGATAATGAGGGGTTTCTATTCACTTACTGCATATATCACAAGTTGTGTTTTGTTGTTTTTGAAATCATTTTGTGTATTTTTCCATCATTTTGTCTATTTATGTTGTGGTTTTGTGTATTTTTCTCTGATTTGGTGTGTTTCTGTTTAATGCGTTTTAGTTTTTATTTTGTGCGTTTGTTTTTCAGAGCAATTTTTTGTATTTTTTGTGTTACGAGGCATTTTGCATGTTTTAATTGGAATTTTTCTGTGTATTTTGGTTGTTTTTTTTGTGCATTTTCTCTAAAGTTGTTTGTTTCCGTTTTTGTTTTATGTGTTTTTGTTTTTGTTGTTACTTTGTGTGTTTGTTTTTCAGAGCATTTTTTGAGTTTGTTGTATATTTTGTCGTTGCATTTATATCTGGGCGACCGTGGCTCAGGTGGTAGTGGGTCGCCTTCTGATCGAGAGGTTGGGGGTTCGATCCCAATACCTGACTATGTGTCGAAGTGTCCTTGGGCAAGGCACTGAGCCCTAAGTTGCTCCCAGTGGTCGACTAGCGCCTTGCATGGCAGTCCTGTCCCACTGGTGTGTGAACGTGAGAGTGATTGGGTGAATGAGCTGATATGTAAAGCGCTTTGAGACTGTTTCAGTGGTGATAAAGCGCTATATAAAATCAAGTCCATTTACCAAGTCCATATACAGTATATATATATATATATATATATATATATGTGTGTGTTGGTGTATTAAGAGTCATTTTGTGTATTTTAATTATTTTTATTTTCAGTGTATTTTTGTTGTTTTTTTGCATTTTTCTCATTTGGCTTGTTTCTGTCGTTTTTATGTGTTATGGTATATTTTTTTTCTGTTATTTTTGGAATCGGTTTGTGCGTTTATGTAAGGGGCCACACAATATGAGAGTGAGGGTTGTATGTAGCCCCCGGGCCACAAGTTGCCTTTATCTGACTTAAATTTCATTTGAAATCAAGACGATGTTGTACCTCATCAATAGTTAAAAGGGAGTCAGTTTCAAACTTGGTTTGTAACTAGTTTAATTTACATTTCAAGCATTATTTCTTAAAGAATGAGAGGAAAACCCCTCAGGTCTTCTACCGTTACCATGACTAAAGCTCAGAGCCGGTTTGTGCAGAGTAGTGACATAACTCACATTTTTTTCTGACACAGTAGGTAATAGGTATCCACCCAGTCAGCAAATCACAAAATTAAAATACCAAAGAAAGGAGACTTCAAAGCATATTTTTTACTAAAACTGGTCAAACTTCTCAGTCTTGATGCATAATTTACATTTAGAGCCTCAGGGATTAACGAGTTTAAGGTTTCTGATGCAGGGGATGGTATTACTTCAAATAAAACTAAAGCTTTAAGAAACCCTGGGTGAGAATATAGAACATTTTTAAACACAAAGGCAGTGAAGTTAAAAGCAAATAACACTCGCTTATCAGAATTGTGCTGTTAGTGTGTCTGGAACTTCATACAGGGAAACTGTGCTTACTGCCATTGTTGAACAGTTAAAAATGTGAGGTGTATAGTTGAATAAAAATATTAATTTAATCGATTGCGTTAACATTTATAAAAAAATTGATGCAAAGGTGCTGAAATCGATATTTATTTTACTTAAGTTTTTACTCAAACCCTAGTATTCTGAAGATAGCAGCGCAACACAGAGTGCTTTCAGTGCTTTCATTGCAAACATGGCGGACGCAGACGATGCTGCACTGGGTATTAGAGACGCCCCAGCTGAAGTTAGAAGTTTGGAACTATTTTGGCTTTTTAAAAAATGAAAACACGACACGAGCTTGATAAAAGTAAAGCTTTTGGGAAGTGAGGTACTGTAGAAATACCACAAACACTTAATAAGACACCACTCTGAAGTGTTATAGTCCATCTCTGACACAGCGCCCAGGTTCACACAGAACAATCTGAGGGAATCACTACAATTACCTCCAGAGTTTCTGCCATAAAAATAACCAAAGCTATCGTAGATTTTATTTACGCCCGTACTTGGTGGTGGAAAACCAAGGCTTTAAGCGGCTCCTGGTGTGTGTGTGTGTGTGTGTGTGTGTTCCAATATTACTGCAGGTCCCACATAATACCTCATTTAAATTTGAAAAGTGCGTCTTGGATTCAGTCTTTTGAATAAAATGTTGTTTATTAGAGGAGGACCTATACCAATCATGACTTCATAAAATAAATCAAATAAACCCTCAAACGACATTAATCATGACCCTTCACCAATTCAACAAATAACTTTTAACTTTAAAGTAAGGTTGGAACAAAGAAGAATTTTAGCTTTACTTCACTAAATTTGACCCTCAGAGAGTTAAACGTTTCACGTTGATCTCCCGATACTGTTTAATATTCCTGGTGAGAACCTCAGTGTTACGGAAGCACTGTTCCCTTTGATGTTTGTTTACATAAATCAAAGTAATAGTTATTACTTTAATAACTAGCTATAACCACTACTGTTTGTGTAACACTGGATACATATTTTTATTTTTTATTGTTTATGAACCAAACAGAAAATAAAGAATGTTCATAGTTGTGACTGCATTGTAGTGATTAATCTACATAAGTATTGATATTTCTAAAAATTCACAATGTAGAGGATTCATACTAACAGCTTTTTCACTGACAATATGTACGATATAAGTAAAATTTGAAAAATAAATCAATACTGAATCGAATCGTGATTAATCGATTCAAAACCCTAATAATCGAAATCGAATCAATTCAGGAAACTGTATGGACATACTTTTTTTTAAATTAATTTTAAAGGTGCAATATATAGGGCCCTATAAAATCCATTTAATTTCTTTTCCCAAATTCCGTTTTTTCCACTAAAATTTTTTTAATTCCTTTTTTTATTTATCATTTTTTAAAGAAAATATTAGTTTTTAACTCCTGTGAGGAAACAAAATAAATACTAATAAATATTAAAAAAAATCATAATTAAACAAAAATTTATGTAAAAAATAAAGTAAGATACAATTAAAATGTAGATATAAGTTGTAGTGACATAAATTATTCTGAATGCTCCTTGTTAATTATTTACATGTCATATAAAGATGTATGAGAACAGAATTAATGTCACCTAATTTCCTCTCAGGGATTAATAGTTCACTGAATCTGATCAGGTTTATTGATTCAGTTTTGATCAACTTAGTTTAAATTAACCTAATTGAAATGATCTTATCTTCTGTAGCTCGGATGAGATGTTGTTAGACTGGGGCCCAATACCTCGTACGTGTCACAGGGGCCCTATTTTTCAAATGACTACTCATCCGTTAGTTCTCGTTGGATCAGAATGCAATTTGGTATGAATACTCTATGAATGAATATGATCAGACGATCTCAAACCTCCCATTTCCGGTAATTTCCAAATTTATGGGAACACAGTCGTGTGATATATAGTCTCAAAGGTAATTCAAAGGCAAATTACGATTATGCCTCGAACAATTGGATTAAGACCACACCCCTTTTTTTGGCAATTTCCATTAAAGTCGTTTTCTCATTTATTTCAAGTCAAATAAGTCAAATAATACTACAGTTGGTGGTACCGAATAATTGACTCATACCAATATATGAATGGGACCCATTACTCTGCATGTGTCACGGGGGCGCCAGGAGGCCCCATTTTTTTTTACTCGGTGGAACCGAGTCCTTTGACTGAATTCTCAGGAACGTGGTACGTGTACGCGCTATTCGACGCAGAGACTTTCCGCGGTATTCACTAGCTCTCTTTCTTTACTGATGCAGTTATATAGTACATAATATATCCTGAGCCTGACAGCTGTTTGACTCTGAACGTCTATCATAATGTATGTATATATGAGCCAAGTGTGTTTTGTTAGGCTGTTAAAAACAAGAATGAATATATTTATAAAAACAAAACAAAACACAAGTGCATTCAGTGCAAACATGGCGGATGCAGATGAAGTCACTTCAACTTAACTCAGAAGTTTGTATTAATATCCAATTAAAATTTTAAAGATCAATACTGAATCGAAATCGATTCAATTTAAAACCTTATTGATCGGAATCTAATCAATTCCGGAAATTGGCCATGATACCCAGCTCTAAACTTTAATGCCTTTGTTCTCAGCTATATTTTATCAACTAAGGGAAAAATAATATTCCAGGTCATTTGCAATTCAATATTCATTAAATTTGTTTGAAAGTGTCAACCAAGACCAATATCAGTTATTTATTCCAGTTCCTCCTTTTTTTTCAGCATCCCCAAAGAGGACATTAGTTCAGTTACATGAGGATGAATTTGTTTTGTAGCAGATAATGAAATCTGGCAGTTGAGTCAGAGGCTCAAGCCCAAATCATTCCAATAAAGTACAATGTTTGGTTACTTAATACTCTCATTAGATAATTAGGGTTAAAATGTGCCGCAAAATAATCTTTTTTTTTTTTTTACGAGACGATTAATCATTTATTGTTTTATTTATTTAATTGAAGGACATGCTGATGATCGTAAAGCAATATTTTTCCTACCCTTACTTTATAAAAATTAGATTTTTTAATTTTAATTTCTATTATTTATCTTTTTTCTGTTAATGTATTATGTATCGTGTCAAACATATTTAGTAGTCATACAGTTAACAGCAAAATTAATTAAAACTTAAATACATTTTAAGAATTTGTTGTTTAAAGTTTGTAAAAACGGAAACTTTGTACCAAAATAAAATCCTAATTTAGCATGCAAAGGTTAAATGTTTATTTAGGTAAAATTATTATTATTATTATTGACAAATACGTACAATCATAAACACATTTTAAAGTTACAACAAAACACCAAAATTAAAGCAAGTTATCATTTGTTCAATTCACTCAAGCTTAAAAATAAAAATACGCAGTAATAAACAAAGTTCAAGAGAATTCTTAACGAGGTAAAACTATGTTTTATTTAATTTAACACATTGTGCTTCCGGATTATTAACCAATGAGCAGCCGTGTTGATGACAGTAACTCTGACGTCAGTGTAGCATTAGCAATACTGTGGCAAATAAAGGGTTAAAGTTGCCCGTAGTCGACAACAAGTTTGACAGATGAAGAATAACAGTGTTTTATAACTATTGAAACTGTACATACATCTAGTTTAAGTGTTTAATGTCGTTAAAAGTAAACCAAGGTAGCGTTAGGAAGATAGTAGCCGAAGCTAATGCACTGAAACTAACGACGGCGCCAGTTAGCAGGCTTGGCTAACCAAACTAATTACAGGGAAAAAAATGAAAAAAACGTCTCGGTTTTACCTGAGTGGCTTTATAAATCTGCTTTTTGAATCCTGCCACAGACATCTTGGCTCAGTCGAGTGATGCCAGCTGGATCTTGGAGGAGAAAAAGAACAGGAAAGTTGCTTTGTGTGGAGCTCAGAGTAGCAACAGTAAAGTCTCTACAACTCGCTGGACGACCACAGGAACCTGGCTCTTCCTCCGGTGGGAGGGCCCCAGAAAATAGGACAAAAACAAGCCACACAGCACAATGAACTACCTTTAAACTTACTTATATACAGGTTTTATCAGTTTAAAAAAAATGTCATTTAATCCATTACAGGACCGCAAATTGTTGTTGTCAACTCCCATAAAAATGAATGAAATGCAACTAAATAATAGTGCAATTAAAACCCAAAGTAATTCAATCAATCAATCAAACTTTATTTAAAAAGTTGATACAATAAAATGAGAGATTTACATTCTTTTGTTTAAAAACCAAAAAATTGCATCTTTAGAACAGATTATAAAGCAAACCACCGACACAGAATGATTTCAACTAGAAATAATAATTAAAAATATAAATGCAATTACATTTCTACAAAAAAAAAGTATAGTAATACTAAAAACATTTTGACTTAAATTAGGTAGTTAGGGGTGTCCCAATACAATCAGATACGATATCAGCACAAATCAAACAAAATGAAAAACCAACCTATTTATTATTTATTATTAACCAGGCGGTTATGTACATTTTAACCTAAAACAGAATATTATGCAATTAGTAAATTAAATGAAAAATAAATTAGAAGACCCTAAAAAACAACAATTTTAAAACATTCAGTAAAAACATTATGTACGATATCAGAGAGTTTATTTATTATCTGAGATTTTCGATGCAGGCCGATAAAATCTTCTATTTTTTTATGACTCAGATTGGACCAACTTGTTTTTTTTTTTTTCTATTTTACTATCATTTATTAATATTGAATCAGGACACCCTTAAATATAATGATGTACCAATTTTTTCCTGCTTATTTTTTGTGTGAATAGCAGTCATTAATTTACAATTAACAAATAAAAGATCCTAATTTTTCCTATTTATTTATTTATTTATTGTGTCTTAAAAAAATATTGGGACCTACAGGTACAGAGGGATCTAACACACAATGTGGCGTTCCGACTCACAAATAGATGACTTATGCTTTAAAGAGTCAGGGCACACCCTGAACACACGTAATAAATCTAACTTAACAGATAAATTAGTGGTTTAATGACAGTGTGGGGATAGTAGTTATCATTTAAATAGGTTTACATTGGGGGTTTTCAACCACTGTGTCATAGTATAGTCGTGTACCGTGGGAGATCATTGGGTGTGACATGTGAAACATTACACTTAATTAGTTTAAAATAAAAAAGTAAAACTAATTAACCCATTTTCCAGCATGAAAGATGCAAGTTCATTAAATCTTTTAGCCAAAAACTGTGTATTTGCTTAGTGAATTACTGAGTTTAATAAAATAATCAAACCTTAAGACAGTCATGTAGCATCATCCCCCAAAACAGCAGTTCTGGTGGCATTTTCTCAGCGTTCCTCAGCATTTTTCCAAAAAGAAAAACTGTGAAAGTTTACCAAAAGATGAGCAACTGTGGAAAAAGTAATGGCGGTTTTTAAAAATGTGGTGAAGTTTGTTTAATAGTGAATGACAGCAGTAAGTTGACTTACATAATATTAGATAAAAACTGATCACTGCACAAGGTTGGCTTTTTTCTAACACATTCTAGTTAAATAAATGCGTGACATTAGGGGAACACAAATCCTAATATGTAGTTCTAGTTTGAATCTACAAAATAAAAATCACTAGTTTCAGATCTGCTTTAGATGACTTTGTACTCAGATCAGCCAATACAATACGACTGATCAATAACACACAGTAGCTGTTTGTCTTACTTTATCTTAGACGACTGTGTCAGAGCATGTCCACAACTGTAGCTGAACTGTGACGTCTGATTCAACAAGCAAGCGGAATTGTACATTTATGTTGATTCAATTATTGATGTTTTAGGCAAAAAAAAGTTATGAATGCATTAGTTTGTTGTATGAGGGCTGACTAACTAGTAGAGTTGAGCATCGAGCATCGATTGGCCCTGGGACTAACTTTCCAATTCTTCCGGAATGGTTCAAATTTGGGTGAGATAGTATTTCAGGGTCAGAGATAATCGTGTATTACGTTAAAGCTGTCAGAAGCCGACGGAAGCTTCATGGTGCGTTCAAGTACACCTCAAATCATACCAACATTACTGCACAGGCATATTGTACCAAAATTCTGACGGCTTTATTGTAAATCATGATGTAAATGGGCATTCTACTTTAATCCACTGATTATCTCTGAGTTAATTATCTTGGGTAGTCTTACATCAGCTAATGTGTCATTTGTGGCAATATATTCAATTTATATTCTTTTAACTTTTTATTCATGTACCATTTATGACAATTTGCGTACCCCTGGGGGTACCCATACCCCACTTTGGAAACCTAGGATCTAAAGTAAACGTGTGTACCCCAGTTTGCACTTCCACATATAAATGATGGATGTAAGGCCCCCCAATAGCAACATGTGACAGATATCAGACCCTGCAGGACCTTCACCTAAATGTCCTTGATTCTGTGACCAATCTTTATTTATTTTGAAAAGATTTTGTGGAATAATTTGAGGATAATTACAGTATTTTGGAAAATTTGGGAGTTCTTTCAACAATTTGTGGTTAAACATGACTGCCATATGAGCATGGGAAAACTGTGAGCACAGCAAATATTGTGGCTCGGAACCCGATTTTCGATTTCCAAAAAAAATAATACAAAAGTTGATTTCTAGTATATTTGTGTGTCAAATATTACGACAGTTGGTGTACCGAATCATTGGCACATACCAATATATAATAGGGCCCATTACCCCGTACGTGTCGCGGGGGCCCCATTTTCCAAATAACTACTCCTCCATTAGTTCTCGTCAGATCGGAATGCAGTTTGGTATGAATACTCTATGAATGAATATATCATGAGATGCTCGGAGCCCTTTTTTTTTAAATGGGGCCCGGTGCCCCCCCCCCATTTCCGGTAATATCCAAATTTATGTGAACGTAGTTATGTGATATATCGTTTCAAAGGTAATTCAACCTAGATTACGATTATGCCTTGCACAATTCGGGCTTTTTTGGCAAGTCAAATAGTACAACAGTTGGTGGTCCAATCATTGACACAAACCAATATATGAATGGTGCACATTACTCCATATGTGCCACGGGGGCGCCATGGACTAAATTCTCTGGAATGTGGTACGTGCTATTCGTGGAGATGATCCGCGGGCTCGGCCGTTGTTCATCTGAACTTGTTGAAATACATTTTTATAGTCGTTGTCTTGACTCGGTCTTGTCTCAACTCCCAAAAGTCTTGGTCTTGGTGCATTCTGGTTTCAGGTGTGTGGTCGAACACTATCTGTGAGTGATGTGATGGATAAACACGTCTGGTGAATAGAGACCTCACTGCTACAGACGGCAATCTGATTAGAAAGAAATAAATAGAAGACGCTGATAGATTTCAAAAGAAAAGAAACCATTTATTACATTCTTAAAACCACATATAATGCATCCATTTGAACAATATGCTGTATATCGAGCTGTGTGACTGAGTGACTCTTGGACTAGTAATATACCTCTTGTACATTTTGTCGTATAGGGAAAGAAAAGGGAGACAAACTAATTTCTATTTGTACTTGTTCCTAATCTTTCCTCACTTTTAAAAAATAGATCACTGACTTTTACAAGACAAAGGTGGAGGACAGGGGTCAAAGCAAAGTGTGGACAGAAGACCCACAAATGAAAATCACAGCAAAAGAAACAATGCTTTTTGTTGTTTTCTCATGGCCTATATTTCTGGAATTCAATGTTACAATATTAGGACAGACTGGAAGGACTTTTGACACTTTGTGAGAAATAACATTCACAAAAAATAGAACTTATGTCCACAGTGATTATGGTTATGGGTCTCGTCTTCGGTGCAAAATGTGTGAGGATTACAAAGGCTAAGAGACGACACTGATAATAAAGGGACGAGAGGTCGCAGCTAGCTCCCTGAGCAGCACGTAATATAATAGCACATCCTCGCATTCTGCACCAGAACTCCCCAGAACCCCAAATAAGACATTTTCATAATCTCATTCTGCTTTAGTAATTCCAGCAAGTTCATTTTTGTCTTCTTTTTTTAAATTAATATGTTAAGGTCTTCTTTATCTAGACCAATTTTTCAGAAAATGTACTTTAATCTCCTGACATGTTCCGACTGTCAACTGGCAGTCTTCTTCAGAGGCGTCTGCTGATGATGATTTAAAGCAGTGGTTTCCAACCAATTCTTTTGGGTCATGACCCCCATTTTGTAATCACAAATTTTGATTATGTTTGTCAATTAGTGACAAGATGCACCAGTTCAGATATTTTAATACTGTTTTTTTTGTTGTTGTATAGAATACTGTTGCTTGAGATTGTGTGTGGTGTTTTAATCTGAAAAAAAAAAATAATTAAAAAATTAAAAAAATTTAATTTTTATTTAATTTACATACTGTATTTTTTTTTTTTTTTTTTTTACTAGATTGATACTTTAGGAAGTGAAAGTATAGATAGTATAGTTGTTTGAGATTGTGTGGTATTTTAATTTGAAAAAGAGTGATAATCTAAAAAATTACAAAAATACAATTTCAATCAGTAATTCAAAATAAATAAATCAATTACTAGACATTTCAGGCGACCCCATTTGAATTTCGGGCAACACCACATGGGGTCACAACCCCAAGGCTGAAAAACACTGCTTTAAATAATCCCAGCAAGTTCATTTTGTCTTCTTTTTTTAAATAAATGTTAAGGTTTTGTTTATTCAGAAGAACTTTTTCAGGAGACAAAATTTCCTGAAAAATCTCGTCTGAATAAACAAAACCTTAACATACACTGCTTTAAAGCCTCTAAAGAAGACTGGCAGTTGACATTCGAAACATATCAGGAAATCAAAGAAAATTCCCTGAAAAATGTGCGTTAATAAATGAAATCTTAACATATTATTACTAAATGCTCTATTTAGCCTTCAGAAACGGTCGAAAATGAACAGATAAAGATAAAAGTCGATGACTCAGGGGGTCAGCTGGCAGCTCTGTCTGGCCTTTTGACTAATAGTGTCCAGTGAGAAAAGAGGAAAGTTTTAAGTGCTTGATTTTTGGACAAGTGTTGAGTTCAGGACTTAAAGGAGGGAGAGAGAGAGAGAGAGAGAGAGGGAGAGAGAGAGAGAGAGAGAGGGAGAGAGAGAGAGAGAGAGAACAGTAAATGTACAAAATAATACAGTTGCACCAACCAGCAATGGAAGGTTTATGATACACAATATTGACCATTTGCCATTTGAATCCACTGAAACAAAAGGAGAAAAGACTGTCATACTACAGTTGTTGTAGTAGTAGTAGTAGTAGTAGTAGTAGTAGTAGTGGTTGCTGGTTAGAAACAAGAGGGGAGAACTGGAGTGCAACCCCCCCACCCCCTCCTTTAATCAAAGAAAAATAAAAGTACTTGAAATCGTCCTTTGAGTTGCTTTCCTTTCATCTTTAACGTCCTTTGATGTATCTCCAGGTGACAGCGCCGACTGAACGCTGACTTTTTTTTTTGTCACATCCGCAACAAGTGTCCACCACCCGTCACTCGCTATATCTCGAGACGGGAGTTGTTGCCATGGAAACCCTGAGAGTACTGTCACGAGAGGAAGAATTGTCCCAAAAAATTAGGATGATGTATCCAATCTTTTGTTCCGTCTCCATGTCTTTTTTTTTTTCTCTTCCCCTTATTTCTCAAAATGAACTCACGCACACACACGCTCCCCACCACGCTCTCCCCATATGATGATATAGTTATCTATTTACATTCTTATTTAAAATATTTATTTTATAAATGTGTATATAAATTAGACATAATCTGTATTTTTTTGTCCTGTCTCTAAGTGGCATTTACAAGGGGAAAGGGGTGTCTGGGACTGAGGTTTCTCATTGCATTACAAGAGTCTAAAAAAAGAACATAATAAAACAAAATAAAAATAAAAAACAAGGCAGCACCGAACACTAAATGTGTGTGAAATAGTTGCTATAAGCAGATCAATGATCTTTGTATTATTACCCTGTACGTTATAGTGTGTATGTGTTTGGTTGAACTTGGTCCCTAAAGTGATGGTCTTAATATTTCTGTTCCTTTTGTTCTAAAAACACTTTAAGTATATACTGAACGTGAAAGCTGTATCTGCAATGGTTGTACATTCACTGTTGTGTTCTTTTGCTTGTGCACCGGTGCCATCTATAAGATACATTCATTATTGGTTGGGCGATCCACAGATGGATCTCATATGGAACAAGTGTTGGCGCCAAACGGCCGATGACTACTAAATTATTACTATGCCCCGTACACTTGACGTTGATGCTACAATACGTGTGTGGTCTGTAGTGTAAGGTGCGTTTGCCTGCTGGGAATAAGTGGAGGACTACTTTGGGATCAGAAATGGGAGATGGAGTATTTTAAAAGTCCTCGGATTGTCTCATAAACTGCTGGTTGTTGAGCTTCGACATCTCTTATCCTTTTTTCCGTCGCTCCTTTTTTCTTTCCCTGCCTCTTAATGCTAATGCACTCCCTCTGTGTGTTTTGTGTTTCTAGCTGTTGGTGGAGTCCGGCAGAGACAACTCGCTACCAAAAACCTCCCGGTACAACGGTGGGAAGCTGTACGCAGTTTCTGGGTGGACTAAGCGGAAAAACTCCAGCTTGTCAATGTGGAGGTTGCAGATTGACTTCATTGTTGGCAGCTTGGAAACCATCTGTGAAAGAGATAGAACCAAAGTTAAGCTAAAAGCAAGTGGTGGAACATTGATCTATTTTTGGGCAGCAGCCCCAAAGTAAATGTGCTAAATGACTCCCAAAAACACACAAAGTGACAAAGAAAATGCACAAAATGACACAAACATACACAAGAAACAAAAAAACATAAAATATGCAGAATGACTCCAAAAAGAGACAAAATGACAACAAACATGCACAAGAGTCTAAAAAGACACACAAAGTGAAAACAAAAATACACAAAATGGCTCCAGAAACACATAAACGGACACGAAAAAAAACAGGCAAAATGACAGAAAATACACAAAATTAAAAAATGAACCAAAAAATGAATCCAAAAAGATACAAAATGGCTCCAAAAAGCAACAAAAATGGAGAATGACTCCAACTACACACATAGTGACAAAAAAAATGCACAGAATGGCTCCTAAAAGATACAAAACGACAACAAACATGCACAAGAATCTAGAAAAACACACAAAGTGACAACAAAAATACACAAAACAACTCCGGAAAAAACGCTAAAATGACTAAAGAACATGCAATACAGAAAAGTACACTAAACAACAAGAAAAGTACAGAAAATGATGCAAAAAACACATAAGAACATGAATAATATACAAAAATGAAAGGAAAAATACAAAAAAACACACACAAAACCCGTTGTTCTTGTATTAATGCTCAGATTGGTTCCAAACACTGACATGAATGTTACTAAAAAACAAAACAAAAAGTTGCCTATCTCTGGAGGATACTGTTAAATACTTTATAAAAGCAGTTGATAACGATACCTTGTCCAGTTTCTCATCTGAAGCATCGCTCTTGCTGAGGCTGTGCTGCAGAGCCAGGTAGATTTTCTCCTGGAGTTTCTGAACCTTTTGTCCTTCTGTCAGCCACGGACGATCTGCAGGAAAAACAGAGATTATTGTTTGTGTCGACACATGTAGTCAAGGAGCAATGATCTGATTGGCAGATTCAAGTTTGGATGGAGAGATACAATGTGTGACATAACAACTACCCCATAATACTGCCATCGAGTTGGAACTGTTGTAATATAATCCAAATTATACTATTTAAAAAAATAATAATATAATGTCATCTACTGAAATACTTTAAAAAATTGACTAAAACAATAATTTACAAAGGAAAATAGTTTTGTGATTTCTGCTCGGACTGAAATCTTTCGAAATCCAATTTAATTTTTCATGACATTTAACAGATTTGGTGACTGGCTTCTTTAAATGCATTACTTGAACGACCTTAGTAACTCACTTAGGGGAAGATTCAATAAGATCTGAAATAAAGGCTGGTAATTCAGTTGCTTCCCTAAATCCTTTAGTGACGCAGTTTCCTCACCTCACTAAGATTGCAGCAATGATTAGTGCACGTGCAGAACTGGTGCAGAACGTCCCCTTATTTAAATGAGCTTTTTGTACATGTTGTGTTGAACATGGAGGGTGAACGTGAGGGCACGGAAGCAAAAATTAAAATGTGAAGCAGCAGAATTGGAGGTGTTAGTAGAGGAAATGAATACAAAATGGATGAATTACAGCAGATAGATAGACACATTCTTTATTCATCTCGCAGTGGAGAAATGTGCGTGGATGTGACTGTGAGTGACGGACACACACACACACACAACTGGAGCATTTTTTTCATCTCCGCTGTTTTCTGTCCACATTTACTGCAGCGATGATCTCTGCGTGTGTGTTTGCACCTGCTTTTCAATCGTACTATTTTCTGATACTAAAACAATCACCACAAACAGTTCCAGATTTCAGGAATCACATTGCTCTTCCTGCAATAAATTTATTAGCATTTCCTCCTCCCATATTTTTGCTCCTCCTGGGAGCTCCGCCTACTATACATATTCATATTGGGAAGTGCGGTGGCGGTGCACTCCTGACTCCATGGGCTTTGTACTCCTTATCCACTTGTTTTAATACCACTAAACCTTTACTCAATCCGCCCCTAAGTCTCATCTGTGTCACAGGAAAAGGTTTATTTATTTGTTTATTTTTTAAAAAAAAGCTTTTGTATGTGTACATACATTTTTTCCATTTGTAGCCTACATGGCTAATATACATAAACAGCTGGAATTAAATAATAACATAACTATAATAACTGAGTATTACTTGAATAGATTTGATGTAAACATATGGAAGCCCATATGGGTGTACAGATGAAGTGTAGTGTAATATTCACCAGGTGAAAGCAGGACTGCAGCACTAAACAGAGCCATCTCCTCGTCAGACAGCTGCAGACGACACAGTCCTTTCCCCAGGTCGAACACGGCGTTCACAAGGTCATCACAACCTGTACAGAACACGATCCGTCAATCATTTACAGACGGGACGGACTGCGTAACCAAAGTCTGTCTGAGGGAGCTCCTGTTTCAGCGTGTCAACACTTCAGTAACAGACACAGACGTTAAACAGCCCTCACTGTTCACATCATGGAGTTATTAAAGAAACCAACAGTGCTGACTGACATATCATCATTATTATGGTTATTATTTTAGATAAACAGGACGGTGGGAAGATGTTTAGTTAATGTTGTGTTTGAATTTATTTACATTGATAATAAAATAAAATAGGAAACATGTCTGTTAATAAAAAATAATGAATAAATTAAATTAAAATTATATTAAATTAAGTCAAAAATAAATGTAAAATTTAAATTAAATAAAAATTAAATATAATTTAAAAAAAATGTAAATAAAATTATTTTAAAAAATGCAAAATTAATGCAGTAGAATTCTTGGAAATTGTTGATAATGTTCAATTTATTTGCCATTTGCAGTGAAAAAAACACATTGGAATATTTATGCAAAAATACACCAGTAACAACAAACACCAAAATAAACAACTGAAAGTGTGACTAAGTTTCCTCACCGAGTGCTTTGAAGAACTGAGCCGAGGCAAACTTTCCATTGAAGAAGATGGTGCTGTTGTTACTGTTGAACGCTCGGCACATGCGTATGAGCAGCACCTCCAGGCAGCCTAAAAACGTAGCCACAGATAGAGGAGAAGACATGGAGACGTGGAGATAGAGGAAGAGGAAGAGGAAGATGGCCCGAGATGCTCCAACATGCACACAACATACAACAAAGTGTAAATCATTTTTGATCCAGATTGGTGCACAGTTTTTGATATGATAATAAATTATCACATTAAAAAAAGAGTTTTTTAATGTTTTTATGTTTATGAAATATAAGTATTGTTTTTCACAATATTATATTACAACACAAAAATATTCACATTTTTATTCCAGAATTGTATGAGGCTCCGCAGTGTGTGTGAATACAACAAAAACAAACAAAGATGATAAAAAAAAAAAAAAGGTAGAAGGTTGGAGGAAAAAGGGAACTAAAGTTAGCACATTTTAAAAAACATTTCTTTTCAAAAGATAAATATTGAGTGAGTGGAATGTGTGAATATCTGAGGGCGTACACTGACCTGCTTTGAGCAGAATGATCTGGTCGTTCTGACACAGATCCATGAAGCCTGAGATACGCTTGGCAAACTCCACCACGTACTGGATGGCGTTGGTGATGTGATGGGCACACTGCTGCCACATCCACTCAGCGGACTGCAACAAGACACAAACAGGCACGCGAACGTGAGCTGGGTTCAGACCGTCGTGAGACAGGTTAGTTTTACCCTACTGATGATGTGTTGTTGCAATAGTAACACATTTATTGGTTTGTTAGATTACATTAGATTAGATTAGATTAGATTAGCTTTTATTGCCATTGTACAAGACAAATCTAAAACGAAATTGCAGCAGCTTGGAATAGTGTCCAGATATATGAAAAAAACAACAATAAAACACAATAAAATCTTAATAATTTAATTTTTAAAGCACATACATATCTACTTTAGGCAAGTAATAAAACTTTAGTCTTAAACAAAAACTTTTAACAAAATATTGCAACACCAACAAAAACAATAATGTTGTATTTTCTGATTTACTACAAAAATTCTAAATAATCTTTATTCATTAAAAAAAATATTAAAAATTGAATGAAATAAATAAAACTAAACTAAAATACACCAAACCAATGCTAAAGGGAAATAATGAAGTCTCACGCACAAACATCAAAGCATATTAAAATTTAAAATAAACAAAATCCTTTTGAACAACAATTTACCAAGTTACACAAAAAAGAAACAAACAACACAAAACAAAAAGAGTCAATAAACCAAACCAAACCAAACCAAACCAACAATAACAAAAGTTTACCAAAACCAACATGTTCCACATCAACTTCAACTCACCGCCTTTAAAGTAAACTGTACTAAATTAAATCAAATAACTACAGTAGATTATTAGTGTGTTGATTAAAACCAATTCAAATAAACTGTAAAAAAAATACATAAAACTGAATTAAATTCTATGACCGAACTAATAAAGATTAAGTAAAACACACAACTAAAACATAGGCAATGTAACTATTTGAAACCAAACTAAATACACTTAACTATACTACACAAAGCGATACATTTTTGTTTTTTAATAGCATTTACAAGGGGTATCAGAGTTCAAGATACAATACAATATTTTAGAAAGGGAAGAAGACAAAAATAATTGTATTTGTCTTTAATATATTTATTATATGTTTTTTATATATATTTATATATTTAGTGTGGTTATGACTTTTTCAATTCAAGTAAATATAAAATAAACAATAACATTAAGACATTAAAAACAAACCATGTCATCATCATGACAAAATATTCCCATTCCTAGCCGTGCATGAACTTCGCAATTTTTTTTTAAAACCCATCAAACTAGAACAGTCCACACAGCCCAAATTCAACATAAGGACATCTTTTATTCAACAATATTAGCATCGATTGTGCCTTTTGTCCATTGACTGTGTCATTTTTAATGATACGTACCTTATTCTGAAAAGCGCGCATTTCCTCTGCTGTGTACTGCACCCAGGTGAACCTTTTCATGTCCTCCACACTGTACTGACACGTCTCCAGGTGGGACTTGACGATGCTCTGAGTGATGTGCTCTGCAAAAGCAAAACAAAAAAACAACCAAAAACAAATATTAGCATCATCTAAGAATGTGCGAAATGTTATTGTTTACGATAGATCGTCAAAAAACTTTTCACCGTTAAGAATATGTCATCCCACGATAGAAATGATAAATTCCCATGTCGGAAATTAGCGAGGGCCACTGGCCATTTGTCCAACAATTTAGCCAAGAATGCCCCTAAAAACCTTTGTTTCATGGGACAAAATTGACCCTAAGTTTTTTGTCAAAAACGTATTATTCTCTGAAGCGCTGTTCACCAAAATATGCTGAATGATTAAATCATCATCTTGATCTGGTTTAATTATAGGAAGTCATAGAGTTATTTATCAACCATAACGTTATGTAACTCATTATCAGATATAAAATAAACAAGATTCAGCAGCAGTAAAAACAGTAATAGAGGTATTTCTGCCAGAAATACCAGAAATGATCAGGATTTTTTTTTTTTTTTTTTAGTCTATATCGCCCATCCCTAACATCATCTCACTCTGCTTCTGTTCTGCAGCAATGGTTTTATTTACACACACAATTCACAGAGGTGTGATCTGGAGTGAACTGCGTTGTACTTCAGAGCCATTAGATGCATTGAACGCATCCTTCAGTGCTCCATTTTCTCGCCTACTTTCAGCAGCGGTTACTACGACGCTATGTTTTCTTATCTCACAGCCCTCTGAATGTTTACTCACTGCTTACTAAAGTCGGCCCCTGAGCCTCATGGAGCTTTTATGTTACCAGAAACCATAAAACGAAGCAGAAAACACATTCATCCATGGAGGCTTCACTGAAAAAGTCTGCTTAAATACAACATTCCACGTTCAACAGTAAAGAAATATCTCCTCACTGCGTGTTTTTATCTGTCTCTGTTGTCTGTGAGATAAACTCACATTACAACTGCCTTTCTGCCCGTCCGTTTCTAACTATATTTACCCTCTTTATCTCATCTTTGTTCTGCTTTTCATATCATCCCCTCTTCTGTAACATTGGGTCTGTTTTTAACAGTAAAAACAACTGAGCGATAATCACAGCTATAACAATCAAAACGTCTGAGAAACTGTGACGGCGCCTACGTTAGAAAGCACATCAAAAATAGATGTTTTTAAAGAGCAGTAAAACAAGGACAAGCTTCTCCGACTACATCTCTGATGATTCCAGCAAGTTCTTTTTGTCTTCTTTCTGAATAATATGTAAGGTTTCATTTATTCAGACAACTTTTTTTTAAGAAATTGACTTTGATATCCTGACATGTTTCTACTGCCGAACGCTTTGATGTTTTCTTGACTTACACATAATAATTAAAGCACGTTCATTTTAAGGTTTCAATTAATTTAGATAAGATTTTCTCAGGAAATTTACTTTGATCTCCTGATACGTTTCTACCGTCAACTGTCAGTCTTATTCAGAGGCATCTGCTGATCGCTTTGATGTTTCCTTGACTTTATCACGTAATAATTATAGCAAGATTATTTTTATCTTCTTTCTGAATAATATGTCAGGGTTTCATTTATTGAGACAACTGTTCCTCAGGAAATCCAAACTTAAAAGAAAACATCAAAGTGATCAGCAGATGCCTCTGACAAGGAATTATGTTAATGTTGTCTTCTTTTTAAAAAACATTTAGGGAGAAACTCGTTGCCGATTGGATGTTGTGACACAGCGTCTCTTGAAGTCGCTTGAAAAGTTCAAAATGTTCAACTTTGAGCGACTTCCAGCGACTTAGATCACGCGATTGTTGAGTCGCTGGAATTGCATGTGTTGCTTGACGTTGCGTCATTTACATTGATTTTGAATGTAATCTAATTGCCAGAGTTGCTGAAGTTGGTTTCGGTGTGAACACACTTAGAATTGCTTAAATCGCCCGTGAGGAGTCACGTGAACATAATTGCGCTTTTTGCTTGTTTCATCTCTTCATCTACCCCCATGACGTAGGGAGAAACTCATTGCCGATTCAAGGTCGCGACACAGTGTCACTCGCTTGAAAAGTTAAAAAAAAATTCAACTTTGAGGGACTTGTCGCGCAACATGAGTCGTCATTTACGTTGTTTATGAATGTAATCTAGTCACATGACCACTTCTATCCAAGAAAACATGGTTGAGCTACGAGTGGACATAAGAGGAGACCAAGACATTTCTTAGCATCATCATTATATTATATTATTATACAGCAAACAACAAAGGAATGCACAGTGTTATACGGAAGTTAATAGCTTCCATCTTCCTGCAGAGAAATCTCACGGGATGAGATTTCACGAGTCATGATGCTCCAAAACAACCTTCAATGGAAACACGTCTGAAGCTCAATTATACTTTGTCGAAACTTTAGAATTATCGCTTTTATTTTGCGAAAAACTAATAGCTAGAGTTGGAAAAGTTTTCCGCATTGCATTGTGGGTTAGTTACAGTTACTGACTCACCAAGATCTGTTATCGAGCAGTCGTCTGGCAACTGGTCCAGCAGTGCGTGTGCGTGTCCCAGCAGCATGTGAGCGTGCGTGTGCAGCATCCCATTGGTGTCTGTGGCGTCCATCATGGTTTGCTGCGGGGAATTCTGATTGGACAGGGATGAGGAAGAGGACGAAGAAGAGGACGACGAGTTGGATGTGTTCCCAGTGCTGGCTCCGCCCCCTCCCAGCAGATCCAGACTGCAGTACTCGCTGGCCTCCTCGGGGGTCAGCGGCAGGTCGAAGAGGTCAGGCAGTGCCGCGATGTCGTCCAGGTCGCTGAGGGTGGAGCTGGAGCCCCCGCTGCTGTAGGAGCGACTCAGACCCTCCTCCACGTCCTCCGCACCCCCGCCGCAGACTCCGTCTTCTCTGGGTAAGGACAGGGTGGTGGAGTCTGGGCCTCCAGAACCTGGACATTCTTGGGACTTCTGGTGTTTTTGGACTTCAGCGTAAAGGCTGTCGCGCTGCTTCTTCGACATGCGTCCAAACTTAACCGCTGCAAATAGAAAGAGGTTTTTGTTAAAGAGGCAGTATTATGAAATGAATCACTTTATAATGGTTTTGCTACATTCCTTTAGCGTCATTCAGAGGGTCAAAGTTCAAAAAGTTCTGTTGCCTCCCTCCCTTGTTATTCTACATTTTGTATAAAGTCAGCTCCAACTGGGCCAGTTGGATATTTCCTCACTAATGCGTCACAACACGGAAACTCCTCCTCCTGACAATCCTGGCTCCTCCTACCCTATAAGAATGTGAGCTCCTCCCTCTTAAACTACCTCACAGGTAAAACAAACATAGTGACGGCAAATTAACATCACAGTTAATATTTTTAGGTTCAGTTTAAAGATAATCCGAAGAGCAGTGTGAGCGCTCACAATCAGTTTCACTTTTAGCATCCGTTATATCGCCTTGTATCGCTTTTATGGGATGATCTGACGTGTCTGCGACCCAATGCCACGCAGCATTGAAAACTCCAGAAAAAAGGTGAGTTTGGGAAAATGTTTACTACTAAATAAATGTAATACTATGTTGTTGGGGTTGTTAGAATAAATGGAGATGGATGAAAAATAGCATAATACTGGCCCTTTAAACTACAGCACATATGTTAAACTCAAGGCCCATAGGCCAAGTAATACTGCATTATTTAGTGTAGACATTCCTACTTTTCATCTAAATACAGGGCGCTGCGCTTGTGATGAACCACAGTTCTCACGCCCTTGTCCTTCCATGTTATATGTGATTGTCTTTTCATGTTTGTTGGACGGGATGAAACTGAAACAAAATTTTGTTGCTCTGTAACATGTGCAATGACAAATAAAGATTGATTGATTAATTGTTTGACATTAATTTATTTTTTAAAAGCTGGAAAATTCTCACAAATTATCCCACAGAATTCTGGTAAATTACATGGCAAAATTCAAGAAAATTAGTTGACAATCAAGGCATTTTTTACCAATTGCTTTAAATTCTGGATTTTGTGCTTTTTTCCTTCACTTTATTCCCACTTGATGTCAAACTCATTCGTTACTAAGATGAGTTTGATACCCCTGAACTACAGCAAAAAAAAACCCCCAAAAAAGTTGGTCATCGGATGATTTTCAGTTGCCAGGTTGGAATCTAAGGCTGTGAAAGTTTGTTTTGCTCACTGAACCACACTAACTCTGTGTTCCCGTCTCTATTTACAGGTTGCAACGATGGCCGACTCATGATTTCCTGTTTCTACACACACATGATTTATTGTCTCTCAGCTGCTGACAGTAAACAGCATCGAGTGTCCACTGATCATAACAGCAGCTTTTTAGGAAGTGCAGAGGTGTAAAGAGTACTAATATATCCTACTCAAGTACAAGTACACATTAGCTCAATTAAATAGTACTCAAAGTTTCACCCCCCAACGTTTATTGTGGGTAATAAATCTTGCCACGGCTCACTTACATACAGTAAACATCTCACGTATAAACTTAAAAATGAAAACTTATTTTTCCACAAAGGCATCTGCATAAAATAAAAGAATTGTCAAAATATACAATTCTTTTTTAGAAAAAAAATAACACCAATGAATTCATTCAAGATAAAAAAAATAATCCCCAGGCTCTAAATATAGATATATTTATGAACTCTAAAACTGACATTTAATGTTGTTTTGGCACCGTGCATTAGTAAGTCATTTGTAAAAATATTACAGATTCTGAAAAAGTTAGAAAAAATAAAAAAAAATTGAAGTTATCAGTTGAAAGCAGCAATCACACACTCGCAACCCAGTGCTCCATCAGGCAGCACACACACAAATATCCATCCATCCATACATTTTCAGAGCTGCTTTGTCAGCACACAAACAAACACACACACATTTCCACACTGCCTTTCGTATTACTCCCACATCATTGATTTATTTTACTTGTCTCTCTTCCTCATACTGTTCACATGGTCACATGGTACTATATGTGTGAAAGCACCCTTAGTGTCATTGTTGTATTAGAGAGGTGAGAGCAAAGGTGCGCATGTAGCTGTGGGGTGGGGCAGGGGGCGGGGTGGTGCAGAGTGTTTACGACAGTGACATAACCAAAAGGGACCTTTAGGGGGAGCTCTAAGCGCAAGTTACTTAGTTCTGCTTTAAAAGTAAAAGGAGGAATGAAGTTGTAAATTGGGTGATTTTTGGCAAAATGGAACAATTATACAATTAATAATATATATACATCTTTTTTAAAAGCCAAGATATAAGAAAATGAATGGGAACATTTTGAGAGAAAAAGTGGAATAATTGAAAAAAAATTAATTTCTTTCTTTTTTTAATGGGCAAAAAGCAAATATGTTTAAAAAGTTGGAAAATAAAACCTTGACTTTTTTTTAAAGGATTGAAATAGCTGAAATTCTTAAAAAATTAAGTTATCAACTGAAAAAGTAGAAATTGTAACTATGGAACTTAAAAGTAAAAGGAGAAAACAAGTTGAAAATTTGGTTCAAGTGGTTTCGAAAACAAATGAGAAAAATTTGTGTTTTTTTTTAAAAGTGGGGGAAAAATTAATTACAAAAACATCTTTTTTTTATTTCTTACATTTTTAAGTTTAAGTTTACTTCTTAAATGTTGAAATGGATTGAAATAGCTGAAATTCCTAAAAATTTGGAAAAACACGATTTAGAAATATACTAAAAAGAAGTACAAGTACTCATGAAATTACAGTAACGTGAGTACTTGTAATCCATTACTTTCACCTTAAAGTCAGTGTCTGCTGAAGCCCTTTGAACTCCTGTGTTTGGAGTTATTATTTTTTTTTCTTATTTAAGGACTCGCCTGTTTGGTGTCACTTCAGCTAAAGATGTTGTGTAGTTAAACAAATGAGTTGTGTAAATTAGAGAGTGTGTGTGTGTGTGTGTGTGTGTGTGTGCGTGCGTGTGTGTTTACCATCTCGGCTCATGCCCAGAGCCAGACACTTCTGCAGACGGCAGTGCTGGCAGCGGTTACGGTTGGTTCTGTCGATCAGGCAGTTTCTCTGCCGGGAACACGAGTACATGGCGTTGTTCTGTTGGCTGCGGCGGAAGAATCCCTGATCACGCACACACACGCACACGGTCAGTGACACTAAAACTTGATATAGACATTATATAATTTGAGACAACTTGGCTGAGTTGGTTGTCCTTCCGTTTTTCCTCACCTTGCAGCCTTCACATGTGATGACTCCATAGTGGATTCCTGAGGACTTGTCCCCACAGATCTTACAGGGGATGACCTCAATTTGAGCTGCAGGAAGCAAAAGCAACAACAGGAAGTGAGGTCAGAATGCAGACATTCAGAAACAGGGCTTGTGTATTATTACAAGCTTTTTATTCTTGCTGCGTTTGGAACAAGAACATTCGGAGAGCGCCCAAAAAACTTCCACCAACCGCCATTCTGGTCATGGTACCATGATCATTCACATTTTAAAGCATATGTGATAAACTCAAGACACTCTCAATTCGGCCCGCAAGAGATAGAAAAACATGACTCATTGTGTGAACTAATTCAGTTGTAGATTTCTCAGTACTTCCAAATACACAAATTTAATAAAACAGCACAATTTTTCACAGGGCTCACAGTTTTCCATGCCTATATCACTTGATGCCATGTCATTTTTAATCTCAAATTGTTATAAGTACTCTAAATTTTTCCAAAATCCAACAATTTTCCTCAAGTGATTCCTCAAATTAAATAAAAATTGGTCACAAAATAAAGGAAATGTAAGATCAATGTCTGTCACTTATTGCTTGAATATCGTCGGTGCTTTAAATACGATTATCATATATACTATGATACGTGGAAGTGCAAACTAGGGCACATGAAAAAAATTGCTCATTTTACCACCTATAATCTGCGCCCACAACCCACCTAGTCCAGTCCATCACCCACTTTTGGGTCCCGACCCCCAAAATGTAGGGAAAACAGAAAACAAGTGGGATTTATTGGGCAAAAGTTAGCTTATTTGAATGAAAAGTTGCTAAAAAATTAAAGAAAGAATAATTAAGTAAAAAAGAACTGAAAAATGCACAAAAAAAATAAAATAAAGGAAGCTAAAGTTTGAAAACAGTATGGCAAAAATGGGGAAAAAAATTGTTCATTAGATTCAATAGATTCATTTTGTCTTACTGTATTTTTAAATAGTATAAGTTGAGATTTCATGTATTCATACCCACCAGTTGAGAATCACTGCTCAAAAGGGGCGAATTTGGCCTCTGGACCTTGACTTTGACACAAGTGATTTAAACTAATCCAGAATCATTGTATTAATCCAAATCTTCTCTATAATTTGATGGAATCTTCCATAGTGTAAGGTCTATCTTTGGTTAAAGTTTTGTCAAAATCTGTTGTATGAGACAAAGCTTCCCTGCTGCCAAAGAGAACCAAACCTTGTTTGTTGCTGCATCTGAACAAACATTTCTTCCACAATCCTGCTAACAGACAGACAAACAAATAAATATATAAACGCCAGTGAAAATATGATAGCATTGATAGCAAACAGTCACGTTTGGGTTGTTGGGTTTATTCAGTGACAAAGATTTACATTCCAAAATACTTAATATTCAAGCTAACCCATATTGGGAGGAAGTGGCTCCTTCATTAACAGAGTTTTGTTTTGCATTCAGTCACCGAGGCTCAAGTTTTGTATTAAAAGTTCTCTGAAATGAAGAAAGAATTCACTGAGGGCTGCTACTGCCCGTTTCATATTGGCTTTCATCCTCTGAGAGCCATTACTGATGGAAATGAAATGCAAGTGTACACTTCCAATTACACTTCATTAGCTACTCCATATTAAGCACGTCGTGCAACAGCTCCTAACGCTTCACGGGAAATATGAGACCCATTAAAAACCGGCAAATTATTCCATTTCTCACAATTAAAACTAATGTAGATGTTCCTTCAAGCCATTGTTCAGACTCTATTCTACAAATCTGTACTTGGAAATGGTTTCGCAAGGCGTTTTTATTGTGCTATTATGTATTCGCCGGTGATTAAACTGTGGGGAAATTGGATTATTTGTATCTTCTTACTGATCCAGTAAAGGTCACCAGTGCTTTTTTGTTTTCTCCACATTGGGACGCCTGTTACTCATTGTACTCTGTGAAGGTCATCCCGTTTCCCCCTATACTATCATAAAATACTGCTCCAGGGCTTAATAAAATTTAATCAAGGCTTTTTTTGGTTTTGCTTTTGTTTTCCGCTCTGAATGAGGCTCTAATTGTAATTTCTGATTTTATGATGTTGTGAGCTTTGAGCACAGTTAATAACAGCCCTGTTTTAATTGTCTCGTCTGTGAGATGTGTGTTTTTGTCTCGTAAACGTGACAAAAGAAAAAGCATCAGAAACATATTTATTTAATACCATTTTGCACCATTTTTCTGTTCTGTGCTTATCACTTTGATGTTTCCCTTGAAGTTCCCTTGACTTCCGCATAATAAATCTTGCAAGATTTTTTTGTCTTCTTTTTAATGATATGTTAAGGTTTCATTTATTCAGACAACTTTTCATCAAAAAATCCACTTTGATCTCCCAATATGTTTCGACTGACAACTGCCAGTCTTCGTCAGAGGCATCTGCTGATCAATTTGATGTTTCCTTGGAAGTTTGGATTTCCTGAGGAACAGTTGTTTGAATAAATGAAACCTTAACATATTATTTAAAAAAGAAGAAGGGAATTATTACGCAGAAGTCGAGGTAACTTCAAAGGAAACATCAAAGTGATCAGCAGACGCCTATGACGAAGACTGGCAGTTCTCAGTCGAAACATGTCAGGAGATCAAAGTGGATTTCATGAGGAACAGTTGTCTGAATAAATGAAATGTTAACATGTTGTTCAAAAATGATTGCTTGAAACAGTCAAGGAAACTTCAAAGAAAACATCAAAGTGATTAGCAGACAGACAGAAATGGTTGTCTGAATAAATGACACCATAACATATTAAACAATACATATTACATATCTTCTTTGATTACAACCTCAAGACATTTATTAAACCAGACTGCTTCCGTATATCCTTACGAGAAGTGCTTTTATCTTTGATTCTGAGCTCAGAGGGTGATAAACCACGCCACGTATCTCTCTCTTTATTTACTTATTGCCAAGAAACTGTTCTACAAATGTTACACCGAGCACATGAGGAGAGGATAACTTGTAATAAACTGCGATGACCTCGCGCCCAGCATGTGGCCCCCACCAAACGAACAGAGCACACAAACAAGATAGGAAGTAGTCACATGACATGCAAACAAAGACTCTGTCTGTCTTACAGTCAGGCTGAAAATAATCTTTTTTATTTTCAAATAGCACAGATAGCATCATTCAACACATACATTTTCCAACATTTTCTTTTTCCCCTCCCCATCCCACCCTATAACAGAGGGCCAAATAACTCACAAATCACACTTCACAAAATACGCACACCAAATAAACACAAAACCCTCCCCAAAAACCAATGACAATCAATACAATACAATAATAAAAGTACAATTATATAAAATAAAAACTACTTAATGGTGACATTGTTTCTAAGCAGTCCTTTGTCATACATAAGGCTTATGTTGTCATTAGCATGAATAAGACGTCATTAAGGCTGTCATGAAGTGTCGTTTGCTAAATTATGACACCTTTGGAGCTATGTTGGCATATTTTGGGTTAGGTGGAGGGATCTGGTGGGGTTAGGGGTTAGGTGCATTGGTTATTATTTCTCGATGAAACCTCCTGAATGGTTCTGGACCATTCAGTTTGGTATGGGGAGTCAAAGGCAGGGCGTGGGATGACGCATGTTACCCTGGTTTCTCTGTTCCATACATCGTCCATCAAAAGGTTTGTGAGGTCTATCAGTGTATGGAGTGTAATATGTTCAGAGCCCAGTAGTGGGTAGACTGACTGCAGTCAGCCACCACTGTGCCTGCTTGAAACTCCCTGAATGGTCCTACAAATAGGATCCATCCAGTTTGGAATAGGGCATCAAAGGCAGAGATTCTCCGGTTTAGGGTAACAAAGGGTTAGGGTAACAAGCTACTCATCGTTTAAATCATACTCTTGATCTTGTTCTAACATATGGTCTTGATATTAATGAACTAAAAGTCTACCCTGAAAATCCTCTGCTATCAGATCACTTTTTAATATCTTTTAACATTATCCTAGAGGATCTCGCACTGTGCAATAAAATAGTTACAAGTAGAAATCTATCCAACAGTGCTGTGGCTAAATTTAAAGAGGCCATTCCTGCTGCCTTAAACTCAGTGCACCATCCAATAAATAACTATGATATTAATTATAACCCCTCTCAACTGGATCTGCTTGTCGATAGCTCTGCTAGTCTACTAAAATCCACCTTGGACTCAATTGCCCCATTGAGGGAAAAAACTATTAAACGTCAGAGGAAAGCTCCGTGGTTTAGCTCTGAAACTCACACACTCAAACAGACAACCCGTAAATTAGAGAGAATGTGGCGCTCCAATAAAACAGAGGAGTCACGAATACTTTGGCAAGAAAGCCATAGTAAATACATGACAGCCTTACGACATAGTCGATCTACATACTACTCCTCACTAATTGAAGAAAATAAAAATAATCCGAGGTACCTTTTCAGCACTGTAGCCAGGCTAACACAAAGTCAGAGCTCTATTGAGCCCATGATTCCTCTAGCCCTCAGCTGTGAGGACTTTATGACATTTTTAACGATAAAATTCACAAGATTAGAGATAAAATTAGCCACTCCCTGCCTTCACCTGGGCCTGCTGTACCATTAAATGTAAATAGGCCTAACCTAAACTGTTTCACACATATAGGACTTCAGGAACTTAACTCTATTATTTCATCCTCCAAACCATCGACCTGCCTTTCAGATCCGATCCCAACTAAGCTGTTTAAAGAAGTTGTTCCCCTAGTCTGCCCATCTTTGTTGGAGACAATAAATATATCCCTATCAATAGGCTACGTGCCACAGTCCTTTAAAGTAGCTGTAATCAAACCCCTTCTCAAAAAACCTACTCTTGATTCCAGCACTTTAGCAAACTACAGGCCTATATCTAATCTTCCTTTTATTTCAAAGATTCTTGAGAAAGTTGTGGCAGCTCAGCTCTGTGAATTTCTTCAAAACAACAGCCTGTTCGAGGACTTCCAGTCAGGCTTTAGAGCTCAACACAGCACAGAGACTGCTTTAGTTAAAGTAACTAATGATCTACTCTGGGCTTCAGATGAAGGACGACTCTCAGTGCTGGTTTTATTAGATCTTAGTGCAGCTTTTGACACTATAGATCACTATATTCTACTAGAGAGATTAGAGAAATTACTTGGAATCACAGGGACTGCCCTAAACTGGTTTAAGTCCTACCTATCTGATAGGTACCAGTTTGTACACGTGAATAATAAGTCTTCTGTGTACACTAAAGTAAGCTACGGGGTTCCTCAGGGCTCTGTGCTAGGTCCAATCCTCTTCTGTATCTATATGATCCCCCTTGGTAATGTTATGAGAAAATACTCTGTTAACTTCCACTGCTATGCTGATGATACCCAACTGTATGTATCAATGAAGTCAGGTGAGACAAATCAGCTATCTAAACTTGAGGCCTGTCTAAAGGACATTAGGGCCTGGATGGACCAAAATTTTCTTCTTCTCAACTCAGACAAGACTGAGCTCATTGTACTGGGCCCGCGACACCTTAGAGAAACCTATGCTAGCCTAACTGCCCTAGATGGCATTACTCTGGCACAAAGCACAACTGTTAGAAACCTTGGGGTTCTATTTGATCAGGACTTATCCTTCAACTCTCACATAAAACAAACTTCAAGAACTGCCTTCTTTCATCTCCGTAACATTGCTAAAATCAGATCTATCCTGTCTCAGGGCGACGCCGAAAAACTAGTCCATGCTTTTGTTACCTCTAGACTGGATTATTGTAATTCTCTTTTAGCAGGCTGCCCGAGCAAGTCGCTTAAGACACTTCAGCTGGTTCAAAATGCTGCAGCACGTGTACTGACTAAAACTAGGAGAAGAGATCACATTACTCCTGTATTAGCCTCTCTGCATTGGCTTCCCATAAAATATAGAATAGAATTCAAGATTCTTCTTCTCACTTATAAAGCCCTAAATGGACAGGCACCAGTCTATCTCAAGGAGCTTGTAGTGCCATACAATCCCCCCAGAACACTACGCTCTCAAAATGCTGGACTACTCGTTGTTCCATTCATCTCTAAAAGTAGTATAGGAGGAAGAGCTTTCAGTTATCAGGCCCCACTTCTCTGGAACCATCTACCAACCACGGTTCGGGGGGCAGACACCCTCTCTACCTTTAAGGTTAGGCTCAAAACATTCCTCTTTGATAAAGCTTTTAGTTAGGAACCAGCTCATAGCTCATAATTAAGATGCAATAGGCATAGACTGCCGGGGGGGGGGGTCTGGCATGCTCGGTTGGAGAGAGGTTGGAGAGGGCGTTAAGAGAGAGGTCATTTAGGTTAGAGAGGGACCGGAGAGGGTCCCATTCCTCTTTCAAACACTCCCTCTATGTCTGCTTACTCCCTTGTGTGTTTGCTCCTGTACTCCTTCTGGCTTTTGTCTTGCAGGTCCGTGGGATCCTCAGTGTGGAGTTACAGAGACTCAGCGGCTCTGTCTCCACCCTTTTCTCTGCACACACCAAACACAGCATAACGTGGATGGCTGTTCATCATAGGAATGGGATCCACACAAGGTTCCTGCTGCTTAACAGAAGGTTTTCCTTGCCGCCATGATGAATTCATGTTGGGTGTGGGATACATATGTATGTGTATATACGTATATATGCATATGTGTGTATCCATAAAATGAAGAGTCCGTCCTTAAGACTGCTCTACTGTAAAGTGCCTTGAGATACCATTGGTTATGATTTGGCGCTATACAAATAAAGATTGATTGATTGATGATTGATTGAACAAAGGGTTAGGGTAACCAATGGTTAGGGTAACAAAGGGTTAGGGTAACAAAGGGTTAGGGTAACGAAGAGTTAGGGTAATGAAGGGTTAGGGTAACAAAGGGTTAGGGCAATGAACAACAGATTTCATGACACCTTATTCATGCTAATGACATGTGTCATGTCATAATAATGACAGCATAATGTCAGCCTTATGTATACAACTTCAAACAACGTGTGACCCAAAAGACTACTTAGGAACAATAGCTGTGTTTCTATTACCCTTGGAAAAGCACAAAATCTAAATAGCAGAATAATGGAAACACCTGAATTAAAAAAAAAAAACACTCAAATATCGCTAAAAACTTTTTTCTCTTTCATGAGGAGGAATTTCAGTTGTTTCTGTATTGAAATGTGTCGCAAAAGCGTTGTGGAAACATTTTTCCCGCAAATACATGTCACAGAACGTGACGTACCTGGTCCCATGACTACTTCTCTCCGAGAAAACATGTGTGGATAGAAAAGGAAACATTTCATAGCATTAAACTTAAAAAATTGTGACTGTCACATTAGACGTGAAACAACAAAGGAATGAGGAATGTTATAACGAGGTTATAAGAAGGCAGCGAAGTCTCACGGGATGAGATTTAACGGGAGTTACGAGGCTCCAACCCAAAACAACCTTCAATGGAAACACATTCAAAGCTGAACTATACTTTGTCGAAACTATAGAAATATGGCTTTTATTTTGTGAAAATCTGTAATGGAAACCCATGAAGTTGGTTTTATTTTCAGCCTGACTATTAGACAGACGGAGTCTTTGTGTGTGTGTAATGTGACTACAAATAAAGAGTTACTGTTTTTAGTCTGCAAAAATTCTCTAAAAAAGCCTTTTTTTCAGATTTCGTGGTTGAGGAGGTAGAATTGTTGCATTTTTAGACACTGGACATGTAACTTTCCACTTCTTCACCGTCTACTGACTCAGAGGAGCTTTTCTCTTTTATAAAAACCGTCGACTGAAATATACTCTCGACTGATCAAGACAGCTGCAGACATGCGATGGAAAAATATCTTCCTCCCTCCCTTCCTCTCTTCCTCTCAGGTTCCCCTCTCCACCCCTCCCCTCCCGTCCGCTGTGGATTATATAACTCCTGTCTGTGAGCATTCCTCACCACTCATTCAGCACGCTCACTCTCAGCTACACCCAAACCCTCCATCCGCCCCTAAGGCCGAGCATGGTTCCCAGCCTCTCTTCTATTGGCTGAGTCATCCATCGCTCTCCTACTGCAGCCTGTCAGTCCATGTGGACATTCTGTCCCACTGACACACTTTCTCACTGCGGGGGGAGAGGGAGGAGGAAGGCAGGCTCATGCTCCACTCGCTACAGATCACTTTTAAGGTGGAACAAGCTCAACAGAGCACTAAACATAGGGCTGCACCATTATGGCCAAAATGATAATTACCATTATTTTTGATCAATATTTTAATCACAAACAATATGTGAACGGTAGAGCTGGGTATCATGGCCAATATCCGAATTCGATTTCAATTAATAAGGTTTTGAATCGATTAATCACGATTTGATTTTGATTCAGTATTGATCTTTTAAATTTTATTTGGATATTTATGAGATGGTTCCAACTTCTGACTTAAGTTGGGCTGGCTTTAGGGCAGTACATTGCCATGAATCTGATGATACGATACACCATTTGTATTTCAGGATACGATATATCCCAATAAACCCCAATACTAAACAATACAATTTATCACGATATCAATAATTACAAATTTTACCCTTTACAAGTATAACATTGCGTGACATTCAAATTATTTAATTTTTTTTAAAGGAAATGGTAACTAACAGTAATTCAAGGACAAATATCAAAAACAGATGGTATGTTTATCAAACTGTCAAATTACATTTTTCAAAAAAGTTCAAGTTTTGCTTTTACAACAGATTCTGATTCTGTTTTATTTAGTTTTTTCCTCAAAAAACGTGATTTAAAAAATCAATTTGGACGTTTTTTGGATCGATACGATAAACGAGCAAGGAAATATCGTGATATATCGCCAAATAGATTTTTTTACACCCCTAGGCGAGCTTCGTCTGTCATGTGTTCACTGAATTCAATGCACTATTGCGTTGAGCAGGTGCAGTAATCGGCTTTGCTAACGTCAGACTATAAAATGAGACTACTGGGGTTAGGGTAAAAAATTAAAAATCGATTTCAATGTCTATGAATCAATTTTGGAAAATGTCAATGAAATTGATTTTTACTCAGCTCTAGTGAACAGTGTAGAGTGCAAAAGAAAAGCTTTAAACGAGTAAAAAGTAGGTTTTTTAAAAATATTTTTAAATGTCTTTTTGGGATCTTACACTGTTGTCTTCATCATTGTCTTGTACATACTGTACTGTTGCAAAGTAAAATAATTGATTTATATAAATATATATACACATTTAAAAAAGCCGCATTTTAAATTAAAAAATCAGGGTAATTTAATCACGGTGGCCAAAATCGCAATAATCACGATTAAAATTGTATTAATTGTGCAGCCTTAACTAAACACGTATTTTATCTCACAATAGAAAAACTAAACTAAACTGGGATGTTATATAACAACAAAATGAAACCAGTGGAAAAAAATTCAAAAAAAGAAATAGAAAAGAAAGTAAAAGCAAGTTAACAGTTGTATAGGAGGTTGTATCAACAGTCTGTACTTTTTATGCATTTTTGATGTAAATATACATATATAGTATACATTTTGTCAGCTGTTTTTTAGTAGATGCTTTTCAAAACATAATAAAAAATGAAAAGAAAACGTCATATTAATTTTTTTTCCTTTGCACATGCTGTCAAAGGTCAACACTACAAGAAGTGCAATCGTTTCTTATTGCAATTATATAAATGAATGTATTTTATTGCATAATTGTGACCATCAGCAGCCCTCCCTAAGGAAAGGTAAGAAATACTTTATTAAAGGGAGAATATAAAAAGAGAGGCCAGTGTTACACTGAGGTGAGGGGGAAGGGAACAAGGGAGAGGGAGTCAGGGTAGTACAATGGAAGGGGTGAGGAAGAGTTGACTTGTTTTAAGGTGAAAGTGAAATGTGATGTTATAGTTGTGCATATTATGTAATCAGTTAAGCCATAAGGTCATATTCAGAGTAAATATGTCCAAATAAAAGTAAAATAAAAGTCTGGATATTTTTTTAAACAGCAAAAAAACTGAAAAAAAGAAGTAAACATAATAAAGCTCCCTGTGCACTTTAAATAATAATTGAAATGGATAAAACTAATGAAATCATGTTTGGCGTTGCTGTGAATGGTTCACCTAATCCATGCAATGTCAAATTTTCAATGTCAACTATTCAACACCCCCCCCCCCCCCCCCCCCCCCACCCCCTCCTCTCGGCCTGTGCTATTCCTGCTCAGTGCTGAGAGCCAGAGTTACACAAACACACACACACACACACACACACACACACACACACACACACATCATCTCTGCACTCTGATAATGTAAAGTCATAAACAGAGAGGACCCCTCCCCTATTCACATTTTCTTACTGTAACTGTGTCCACTGTATAAGATGCGTTAGACGATGAATCATGCAAACACACTACATTTTTTTTGTCCAAACATGAATGTTAGGTTGGTTTGTTGTATTATATATTATAACCATATGTAAACATTTTTAATACACACTTTAGTTGATTATCATATTAGTAAAGACACCCTTACTTATATTATATATCCTGATCCAATGTTGATTTTAGCAAACAAAAACAAAAAACATGTATTGGATTATATTATCTCCACTACTTTTTCTTTAAAAATTTGTATCTTTTGGTTGTTTTTTGATTTATTAAGGTTATTTTTTCAGTTTTTATTTTATTTAATGGTAAAATAATCTAATGTTTTAGTAAAACTAGTGTTTTAATTTCTTTAAAAATATGTATTTTTTTTTTTTTTTAATTTATTAAGGTTATTTCTATTCAATTGTAGAATATTCTTATGTTTAAGTTGAACTAGTCATCTTTTTTACTTTAAAATTATGTTTTTTTCAGTTTTGTCTTTTTTTTTTTGCTTCATTCAAATGTCGAAAATTCAAATGTTTATGTTAAACTAGTGATTTTTTATACTTTAAAATTATGTATTTTTTGTAAATTATTTTATTTATTAAGGTTATTTTTCAGTATTTTTTCATTTTATTAAATTGTAGAATATGTTTAAGTTAAACTATTGATTTGTTTTAACTTAAAAATTATGTATTTTTTGTAAGTTTTTTTTATTTATTAAGGTGATTTTTCAGTTTTTAATTTATTTGATTTAATTGTAGAATATGTTTTTGTTTACGTGAAACGAGTAATTTTTCAAACTTTAAAATGTTGTATTTTTTGTTATTATATTAATTAAGGTTATTTTTCAGTTATTTTTTTCATTTTATTCAATTGTAGATTATTCTATTGTTTAAGTTAAACTAGTGTTTAACTTCTTGGGTTTAAGTATCGGTATCGACCAAATCCTTAAACAATATCTGCATCGTATCGTAAGTGAAAAAGTTGTATCAGGACACCCCGATATATTACATTATTATAATAATTACCATTTTACTTTTTACATTTCTATTTATTGAGTAAGCCACACCACTACAGTTACTTTATATTTCATTTCTCCTTTGACAATTAATATTTAAGTAATAAAAACACATTCACTGTATTTATGTATTTATTTATTTGACAAACAACTAAATAATATCTAAAATATACAACATTATCGCCGCCCACCTGATGCATCTGGAAAAATGTCAACACAGCCTTTTTTTAACATAAGGATCAATGTTTTTGTGCAAAAATATTCCACATAATCTGATTAGAGGCTCTAAAACGCTGATTATTGCTTTGAGTTTGACACTATGGACTTACTATACACTGAGTTTCATCAATACCAACTATGAATATTGCAGTTCACATGAGGATAACTCAGTGACACATTAACCGTGTTAATATATGCAACATAAATGTGATTAATGAGAAGCGACGGCAGAGAAAGAGCAGTATTTATACACGCTGTGACGTCCATAGAACGGCGTTATGAGTTAAATCTAGAACAAACACTTCAGTGGTTCACACAGTAACGTTGTTATTAACATAATGCTAAATGTGGAACTGTGTTATCTGTATGAAGGCTAATTCACTTAGAGCAGAAGAAAACAACAACCCCTAAATTAATAAATAAAAAAATCATTGATTGTGCATCTGTTCACTTATCTTTATCACCACATAGACACAGGGGTTCTCAACCTTGGGGTTAGGACCCCATTTGGGTTCGTGAGACACTGAGAGGGATGCTTTCAAGAAACTAAGAATATATATATATATATTTTAATTTACAATCATTTTTGTTTATTTTTACCCTTTTTCTGCAACTACAACAAACTTTCCATTTTTAACCTATTTTTCTTGCCATGTTTTTGATCCTTTTAATACATTTTTGCTACATTACTCCTATTTCTGACACTTCTACATCACATTTCAATGACTTTTCTACACATTTTTTCCACTTTCAAGACATTTTCACCACTTTTACACATAATGTCACATATGTTGACCCATTATTGCAACTTTTAACCTATTCTCACTGTATTTCATGCTTATTTTGGCCAATTTAACTCCATTTGTCATGCCCATTATTTACCAATTTAAACTAATTATTCCTACTAATTTTGCAATATTCACACTTTGAACCCATTTTACCCACTTTTTCTGTCTGTTTTATCCACTTTAATTTGCACTTTTAACCATTTTCTGTGGTTTTTAAAATCCCATTTCAACACCTTTTCCACCATTTTTGGTCACTTTGAACCATTTTATTAGTGATTAAAACCAGGATTTCCATCTTTAAGATGACTATAATAATAATAATAAACGTTCCTGGATAACAGTGGATATTATTCAGATGAATAAATAAATGTGGTTATCACAGATTCATAGAACAATGGACCATCATTTTACTGACTTTATGGATGGACCCCAAAAATCTCTCCCCTTTATTCCCCCTTATAGATGGTCCTGTCTCCACATGACTGTTCTTCAATGTTCATGTCTGTGTTCAACCACCTTCAGGTACAGTGGGGGTCCCTGCTCTCTGGAACCTTTATTTATTAATAATAATAATAATAATAATAATAATAATAATAAAAGAGGCTGATGTGTGTACAGAGACAATAACAGGAGGAATGCTGCCCCCCCCCCCCACCCCCCAGGCTACAGGACTCTGTGGAAGCCTGTTCATTAACTTTAAATTAAAAATAAAAGACAGGCAGGATCAGTGAAACACAAGCTCGTCTCATAAATATACACAGTCGTACATTACAGCAGTAAAAATATGTGAAACTTTACTGACTCACAACAAGTTTACCTTCTTTATTAGAGCCGCAAACATTCCAACGATACTTTCTACATGATTACTCTTCTCTTATATATCTTTAATATGTGAGGGCAGATACATTTTTATTTAATGAGGATAAGCAGCTTCTAGTGATCCGTCCTCTTTATTATCATTATTATTATTATTATTATTATTATTAATAATAATAATAAATAATTCCAGCTTCCACATTCTTCAACCAGGTTATCTTAGGTTAGGTTTCTTTATGAATATGACAGTCCAACAAAATACAACAATTGCAACAATCATGGTCATAAAACACTCAGCTAATTTTTGCTCATTCTGTTACATTCAGGGTTTTAAATCTTTTTTTTAAAATTTTTTTTTAATCGTTCCACCTTTTCTCGGAAATTGTACCATTTTACATTCCACTTCAACAATTAATTTTTAACTTAATTTCTCCTTTGACTTTTAAATCAGCCATTTTTCAATCTTACAACCTTTAAAAAGTTGTTATTTTAACTTTTTCAAAGAATAACTTCAATTTATATTATTTTTCCAAATTTTTAAGAATTTCAACATTTCTTAAAGCTTTTTTTTCCCAAACTTTTTCAATATTTTTTTTTGCTTTTTGCAGTTTTAGCCTGATTAAATTAAATTAAAGCCCAACTTATTTCAACATTTCGTCATGCGGCCATCAGCGCATGCATTCTCATTTACATTTACTTTAATAAACGTGTTTTTTTTCTTTGTAGTTGCTGTTTATTTTCAAAGTTTTCTGTTAAAACAAGAACATTTCACTCATGAGTCTCTTAAATAAAACGCTATTGGTCGCCTCTGAAACAGGCTGATGGTGCATTCAGGGATTTACAGTACGTTAACTCATGGTTTTTCAACCACTGAGCCGCGGCACACGTGTGAAATTAATAAATTGAACCTAATTGTCGTAAAAAAAACTTTTTTTTTTAAACTATTTAACTAATTGTGCATGTTTGCAAATAAAGCTACAGGACCTTAACCTGTGATATTCATAAAAATCTTGTAAAAAATGAACAATAAAAAACACCATGTGATATTTACTGCACTTTAGGACTGATCTACTTACTCTGAGGAGGAACAGATATAAAAAATAAAATAATGACATAACCATACAAAACAAAATTTAATTATATAAATATATTAAATACTGTATATATTAATAATAAATATATAAATATAATGTATTTATATATTATATAAATATAATATTAAAAAATAAATTTTTACACATACTTTTATCCCTCCAACAGCGTGCATCAATTATGCAAAAGATGATTTTTGATTTGTATTCAAACACTTTGAAGACAAAGAAAAGAATGACTGCATAATGCACTTTTTATTTGAAAAAAGAATTGTGAAAGATCGTAATAGATTTTTGTTGTTCATTTAAAACCTCTTCGATAAGAACGACTGCAGATTGTTAATTACACCTTTTATTTGAAAGAAGAAATATGAAAGATAAAAATAAAAAAACAAAAGATGCACTTTGGCTCAAAAAAGGTTGAAAAACACTGCTTTAAATGATGCAAATAGAGGGATGAGAGGAAGCCATGGTATATAGAGTTTATTAGTTCCTGTACTAGACGTGACTTTAGTCTCATGAAAGGTCTTGTGATTTATTTATTTTTCTTCTCATATATGATCTGTAACTAAGTGTAGCATCAGCGCTGCAGAAGACACAAATGCTGAATTTATATGCACGGTGTTGTGAAATGACTCGGCAATTTAACTAAAGGGATTTGCACTTGCAAACATGTGAAGGCATGTTTGAATTGAGATTAAAAAAAAAGCAGATGTGCGTCTCTGAGGAGGAAACAACAGGTTGTGTGACTATTATAGCAGCAGCCGTAGCTGTAGCCGTGCCCACCGTTTGTTTACATTGGTTTATATTCAGACTTCCTGCCAGAGAAGGACCCCCCCCCCCCCCCCCCCTGAGAGCATTTCCTCTTTAACTGAAAAAAAGAAACAGATTTTTATTGCTCTGTTCAGTTGAGCATTGTAACCAGTTTAAATCTCTATTATAAGATTAATTATTCTGATTTTTGTCACTTTCTCTGTTAATTTCTGTTTATTCTGGTGCTATTTGTAAATCCAGCAAATAACACATAAGTAGATACAAAATTGATACCAAGTAAACTTTAAACATAAAATCAATAAAACAATGCTAAATGTTATTATGAGCAACAACAACAAAAAAGCAAAACAATAATCAAAAAGTTACCAATTTAAAAGAAAAATGCATTAAGTATTTTGTTGTACTGTATAAAATTCCAAAAGTATTTGTTTTTTAATCTCCATCATAATATTCATGCAAACTGTGTCCGATGATGCCCCTTTATATGCAAAAATAAAAATAAAATACACACAAATAAAGAAAAAAAAACAAAACACCAAAAATATACCAAAAAATTGACTCCAAAGACAAAAATAAGAACCAAAATACACAAAATGACTGCAGAAAAAGTGTGGGTAAAAAATGTACTAAACGAAAACAAAAATAGATACAAAAAAATAACATAAAAGCAAAAATACACCACAATGTCCCCAAAATGACAACAAAACCACACAAAATGACAAAAAACATACAAAATAAGAGAAAAATATGCAAAATGACAACAAAAATACACAAACAAAATAAATTCCAAAAATACAAAACAAATTGACTCTAAAAACAGACAAAATGACAAGAAAAACTCATAATACTACAAAAAATAGGAAAAAAAAAAAAAAAAAACAATGTCTCCAAAATGACAAAAATACACAAAAAAAAAAAGACTCCAAAGACACAAAAATTAGAACAAAATTACAACAAAAAAAAGCACAAAACAACAAAAACAACGTGTGGGCGAAAAATATACTAAACAAAAACAGAAATAGACAAAAATAAAGGAAATTAGTCAAACACACAAACCCTTTGTTGTTTCCTGTTAATTCTCAGATTGGTCATTATTCTAAATGCTGACATGAATATTGATCATGTGACTCTCACTATTATTGTATTATATTACTTGTTGTTTCCAGGTCTCTCTTGTAGTTTTCTTTAAAAATAAAATATTAATGAAATAAATATTGATCTCAACATGACTGCCTGATAAAAATACCCATGAAATAAATAAATTGATCATTAATGGTCTGTTTATATTAAATTTAATTCTCATTAACGACCGTTGTTCAGTCAATGGTCAAGTTCGACCACAGTCGGTGTCTGAAGCCGCACAATGTGGCGCACGCACGTCTGCGCGCTGTCTCCGTGAAGCCCCCCCTCCCTCCGCTGTGAGCTGTAATAATGCTGTGTGACATAACTAGGTCAGTGGAACAGCCAGGCTCTTACCCCCCCCGCCCCTGCTCTGCTAACAGCCCGCCCCTGCCTTGGACTTAATTATTATTATTGTACTTTACATTATAGCGGATGAAAGTTGTTAATTTAATAAGAATATATGAGTTTTAAAGTCTACATGTTATAATTATTAAGTATAGATCAAATAACGCATCGATTACATAATTACAGTTTTGGTTAACAACGACCTGCACACATGCCCCGCCCCTCTCCCCATTGCATAACACCAATGGTTGGTTTCCCCCCCAGTCAAATTTTAACAGGCACTAAACCTCATGGTTGGAATATATATAATAACTCATATTTAAATAAATAAAAACACAGCACAATGTAAAATAGTAGAATAAATAGAAATATAAAAAAAGGCTTTATAAGGTTAGATTTCAGAGCCACGTCACGTGGAAACATCAGAATCTCCTTAATGCGTAAAGTTAATCCTCATTATGAAACGGTGCAGTGCTCTTTTAATTGCGTGTGCACGATTTAAATTCTTGTGCTCAATTAATGTGCAAGAAAAAAAAAAAAAAAAGAAAAAAAAAAAAAAAGAGGCGCACGCAAAAGTGACCGTGCGCGCACACGTGGGTCCAACCAGTTTGAAGCAAAAAAACACACGCATTTATTCTAGATTTTAAAATAAATACATCATAATAAGCATTGATCTTACCTCTCATTTGGTGTTCCTGGTGTTGTTTTAAAGGGCGTCAGAACATGTGGTTAATGTCGGTGAAAAAAACAACAAAAGTGGGAATAAGTTCTGCTGCAGATGGCTGTCACAGAATGAAAAACAAAAAGCCGTGAGAAGAAGAAGAAGAAAAACAGCCTCTTGTTTTTATCGCTCTGTCAAATCCGAGCAGAATAAAAACGCGTCACGAGCGTGTTGTGGTGACATCGTAGCCGCGTTCGGTTCGGTTCGGTTCGGTTGATGCGATGCAAGGAGCGGCGTTTGGACTCCTCTTCAGCCGTGCTTTCCTCTCAGTCTACCCTGCTAACCTACTTTCTCCAAGCATGGACTCTCACATGATCTCATCTCACTCTCCGTCAGATCCTCCGGCTGCGCTCACGGGAGCGCGCAGCGCGGGAGCGAGCTTAAGGTGGCTTAGTGACAATGTGTGAAGAAAAAGATGTTTATTAAACACACAAAATAATACATATAAACATAATCATTTACAAAAAGAAAAGAAAAGAAACACAAAATGACTCCAAAAACAACTACAAAAATAGAAAATAAAATACATAGTATAATTTATTAATTTATAATTTGTTAAACCATAATAATATACAAAAACAAGGGGGGAAACACACACAAAATGACTCCAAACGCACATAATTTGAGAAGAAAAATGGCAAAACAACAACAAAAACACAGAATGAGAGGGGACTCATATATGTTTCATATTCATCCTTATTATTATTATTATTATTATTAGTATTATTATTAGTATTATTATTATTATTATTATTAATAATAATATACATACATATATATATAATAATTAATATACAAAAGTAAGGAACAGAAACACAGAATGAGGGAAACATGTACAAAATACAAACAAAAATACAGAAAATTATTTTGATAAAAACAATTATAAAAAATTTATAAACTAAATACAAATATACTAAACCTATCCTTTGTGTTGTGGTCATATTTGTGTTATTCAGCTAGTTATGCTGGACCTGCTTGAAACAATTTTTTTTAATACTTAATAGATGTGTAATTCATCCCAATTACAGTCAATATAGAGTAAACGTCTTATAATTGCATGGTTCAAATTTAACCATAACCTCACATTTATGAATTAAAGTGCTCAGGTTTTGTTTTGTTTTAATAAAACTAGGTCACTATAGAAAAGTGAGAGGAGGGCCAGTAACTTTTCATGGATGGTTAATGAGGGGGTTGTTTGTGAAATATGTAGTAGGTGATAAATTAATGTGTTTTCATATATCTTAGCTTTTAGCAAGGACACTGTAGGGAGTTGAACCCCATCTATTCTGATCCAGTTTGTTTGTCCTCATGGATCCAGATCTCTCAGACCAGAACAGACTCGGCCGGACTCGTTTAGTGTCATTGGATCCACAACAGTCAGTTTTAGATGCACACGGAATTTGGAAAGCATTTATGAAAACATCACTTTATTAACGATATCATTGCAGTCCAAACACAGTCAACGTCACACACCCTGGCAGCAGCCATGTTGAAACTCGCAGTCTGATCCCGATGTGGCAGAGATTATTTGAGGAGAACCACACACAGACACACAGACAATTCAGTTCAATTCAACTTTATTTGTATAGCGCAATTTACAACAGTCATCTCAATGCGCTTATCAAAATATAAATTCATTATAAGAAAAGAAAAAACCCAACAAGATCCACATGAACAAGCATTTAGTGACAGTGGAAGAAACAACTCCCTTTGAACAGGAAGAAATCACTGTTAGAACCAGGTTCAGAGGTGGCAGCCATCTGCGTGGGACTGGTTGTGGTTAGTGGATAGAAGGACCAACAGAACAGGATAGAGAGATAGAACATCAGAGTGTCTCAGACTAGTTGAGCCGTGAACCACAGATCAGGAAGTGACATCATCAGCTTCAACACCTGAAACAGAGCAGAGAGAGAAGGACGAGGAGAAGACACTGACTGCAGAAAAACATGATACATTATTATCAAGTCATCATGTGTTGGTTTTTAGCCTCACTCCCAGTGCCTAGTCAGCACTTATTATAAAGGTGATCAATCTCTTCCTGTTTATTGATAAGCTAACAGCGACTCTAAGGTCTGTAAAAAAAACACACTGTTTTTGTTGCTGACGGCTGCAACCTACAATACAAGACATGAGTATCAGACATGTAATGCAACAGCATCACACCCCCTCTGCTTACAACACACACACACACACACACACACACCCACACCCACACCCACCCCCACTAACAGCGTGAAGGTACACAGGGGCATCAATTTCCACTCTTATATCAGACCTAGGTCAGTGGACCCAAACATCCTGTATGTAATAGAAATGTGTGTGTGTGCGTGTGTGTGTGTGTGTGTGTGTGTGTGTGTGTGTGTGTGTGTGTGTGTGTTATAGCAAGGGGGGGTGGGGGGGGTGTGCACAGTGTGTGGTCATCACATTTAGAATCAGAATCATTTTATTTGTCATTGCACAAGAAAAGCACAACAACATTTTTGAAAAAACAGCAGCTCTCATGAACAGTGTAGAAAATTATTTTCATTTCAGCATTGTTTTCTGTACTATATACAGTATATATTGAGCTTCATATTTGTTCCAACTTCTCTCACTACACTTTTTTGGGGATTTGTTTTCGGGGGGCCACACAAAATGACACTGAAGGCCGTATGTGGCCCCCGGACCTCTAGTTGCCTATGCCTGTCTTTAACCATACAAGTAGCGATAATAGTGATGGCTATTATCCACATCATGCACCAGAATCCCTTGGGCTCTGTAGAGCTGCTTAAAGGATCCCACCCTCTCTCTGCTAACATTAACTTTACCAAACGCTCCCATGACTTTACTTTGACCTCATCTTTAGCTGTGAAACTAAAATAAAGACACTATAAGCAAAGAAATATAGTCTAGCAGCTGAATATATGGTGGAATTATGCTGCAGATACTGAGGATCTGGAATGTAATCTTAGCAGCTAAAAACCCTTTGTTTGGTTCTGATGATGAATGAACATGACAAAGATTCCTGGCTCAGTTCCCGGTGATTGCTCACCATGTTCAACTAGTGTGCAGCGTAAACCCCACAACCTCACACATTTTCATGTCCACTCAGCTCCAGTTCCTGTTCTTATGGGCGTTGTTTCACTTCTGCACAAACACACACAGACTTTTTATTCACGTAAACTAAGAATGTTTTTAACAATTTGAGCCAATTTTTGCTTTTTTTTTTACCCTTTTTCTGCAACTACACCAAACTTACCATATTTTAACCTATTTTCATCACTTTTTCTTGCCATATTTTTCATATTTCATCCTTTTAATGGATTTTTTGCTACATTACTCCCATTTCTGACACTTCTCCATCACATTTCAATGTCTTTTCTGCACATTTTTTCCACTTTCCAGACATGTTCAGCACTTCTAAACCATTTCCACCACTTTTCCACTTATGTCACATACTGTATGTTGACCCATTATGCCACTTTTAACCTCTTTTCACCATATTTCATGATTATTTTTTTGCCAATTTAACCACATTCACCATTTGTCATGCCCAATATTTGCCAGTTTAAAGTAATTTTTCCAATATTGACACTTTCAACCATTTTTACCTCTTTTTCTGTCCTTTTTTCCCCACTAATTTGCAACTTTCATCCATTTCTGTGGTTTTTAAAATCCCATTTCACCATCTTTACCACCATTTTTGGTCACTTTGAACCCATTTTATTTGTGATTAAAACAAGGATTTCCGTCTTTAAGATGACTATAAGATCTCTCCCCTTTATTAACCACTGATTTAGTCAATGGTCAGAAGTGGAATCAATGTCAATTTTTCAAAAAAAGTAAATACATGAATGGAACATTGTGTGACTGTGGGTGAGAATGAGGAGTTAGTAAGGTGTGTGTGTGTGTGTGTGTGCAGGGTTTGGCTTTATGATGCAATGCTCTGGCAGCGACGTTATGAAAGAGAATTAAGACAAAGATTAACCAGAAGTAGGTTAGTGGAGCAGTGGAGAACACCGACATCCACAGATTCTCTCTTTATTTCTTTCCTTATTTGTGTTTTTGTTTTTGGGAAACACACACACACACGCACACACGCACACACACACACACACACACACACACAGGGTCTTTTGTATGCACTAATCTTATTTTTTTGGTGTTTTTCTCATATCCTCGTCCACTTCCTGTCCATCTTTCTTTTAAACTATAATCACTGAGAGGATTTGCTTCTTTTTTAATCATCGTGCATACATAATGTTTCATTTCAACCCTTTTCCTGTACCGTCCCCCCCCCACAGACTGAGAGATAACGCCTGCTGCTTTCCCCTCCTGTTCTCCCTCTCCTCTGAAACCCTTCTGTTCTATATCTCCCCTGACAACGGCAGTGACATTTTGACCTCGGCTGTTACGTAACCGCAGTGCAGCTCAGTTGGAGAGCAGAGGGAGGGGGGAGTGCAGAGGGAGGCCTCACACATGGCAGACATTTTGTAGCCCGTTGAAGGTGAGACGAGAAGCGAAGGAAGAAGGAAAGGAGATTAAAGAGCTGGAGATGAATGTGGAGGTTTGCCAGTAGCAGCCTAGCTAACAGGATAAGAATGAGGGACGTAAGGGGGGAGGAAACACTGTGAGCTCTTTATTTACAGCGTCGACTGTGAGACAATAAATAAGAGCAAAGAACATGTACAATGGGATGAAACAGTCGGTCATTGTTGGGATTTCTTGTAAACAAACACAAAAAAAACACAGATTTTCCAGAACAGGAAAAACAAAAGAAATTCAAAATGTTATTATATTATTCAGATTAATCTGTGTAACCTTCGTTCTTTGGTTATTCCATTTTAAAACCAAATCAATAAAAAAAATCTTGTTGTGTTTGTGAGATATTTGGATATTTACGGGAACACAGAGCTAGAACTGAAGTCCCTGGTTTCCGTCCACAGGTCCTGGACCAGGTCTCCTCACACAATAGAACTGTTTTCTGGTTCTGATCATGTTTTCATTCAGTCTGTGGATGTTTTAGCTCATAAAAAGCTGCTCACGTTTATGTTTTGCTTTATGGTGCTACGGTTTAAATAGTATCCAGATAAACTGGTGACTGACTATAGACTGTGAGGAACAATAGATGTTAGAACTTCTACCATGTGACACTTTTGCATAAAAAATTACAGCTTTTTTTGGGGGGAGTAAAAATATTTATTTTGCACATTTTAATACCGCTAACAGCAGCCGTCAACACACATGGAAGTTGATCACAAGAAACGAGGAGGTTTTAAGTCAATAAAACTAAATAGCCATACCGTTTATTTGTTATTTTGATTTGGTTTTAAAACGAAATAACCAAAGAATGAAGGGTACACGGATGAGGTCATTTACATATTTTTTATGGTGTGAACTTAAAGATTTGAAATATTTTCAACAGTAATGTTGACAAAATAAAGCCATTTCAATGCTTTACTGATCCATGAGCAACGCTCTTTAAATTATACACATCAACCCAATGTCTGTTGATCTGATTTGCAGAAATCAATGTTCTTTATTACTTGTGTGTTATTGTTTTGGAAGGTTAATAGTTACTCAAATGACTGATGTGAACCTATAAAGGGCATATGTTTCATTTTTGTCTCTTAATGTCAGAAGTATAATTAAATGGCTTCTACAGCATAAATTAATCCAGTATTCATTAAGCAATATTATATTTAGTTTGTGGTACATTTGTTCAAAAAGAAACCTGAAAAAGAACTAAAAAATGTTTCCTGTTATCTTTTTTAAAGTAATTGATAAATGTTTATGTTATAGGACATTTTCTCCATCCATCGATAACAATTTGTGGCACAATTTTTTGAAATTCATGAAAAGGTAAAGGCTAAAAACTAAAATGGCCAAAAACATCAGAAATTGGTGAGAAAAAGTCTTAAATCTGTGATTAACGTTGGACCGCGGACACAAAAAACAATGAAAAGTAAGGGGTACTTGAATTTAAATCATAAAAAGAATTAAAATTAAAAATTGATTATCAAATTAATAAACTTTTTCCCACCTGTTCTTCATAGCCGGGGCCAAAGGGGTGGCCCAGGGTGGCATGTGCCACCCCTACAATCTGATTGGCCAC